>NC_057936.1:62158372-62462539 GCF_018555375.3 Anguilla rostrata
TTGAGTAGGCACAAGTGCAATAACTAAGTCAACTAAGATAAACAGCTTACCTAGCTACAACCCTAAGATTATATAGTCAGTTAGAGACTACAGGGAGGTAGGGAGGGATGGGAAGAGGTGCAGCCTGAAGAGGTGAGTCATCAGTCGTCGTGTCCCATCTCCCCTTCCAAAAAAATAAGCAAAAATACATATAACTCTCACGTTGCTATTTACACAGACATTAGAAAAAGAAGAAAAAAAAAACATCTGCGTCAAGAGTTAAATGTAGATGGATCCATGAGATACAAATGAATATTATGCATCTTGAGCAGCATAATTATCTCCTCTTAACCACTCATATGTTTGAGCCATCATATTTTACAATGCGTTGAATTTTCAACAACTACAAGTATGCTCTGAATATATATTCTCTTGTGCCAAACATTATTCTTGCTCATGTTCAGAGTTCAACCAGGGCTAACACTAATATTCACAATACTTAATGTACAAGCCATTAATGAGGTACAGCTCTCAGAGGCCTCATTGAAATACGATTTTAAAAAAATGATTGACCAAGGTGAACCCTGATAATGACAGTCATTTGGGCAGTTATATGTGCTTTCTGGAACGTTGGTTGCAGCCATATAAAACACAAAGCCATGCCTTTCATAATGGGAAATAGGTGGGCATGCATATTGCCAACCGCTGAACCAGAGCCATTTCAAACAGAGCCATGTTTATCTGGTACCAAGTGCTCTCAGGGTGCTGCATACTCCGCATCCAGCCCATCAGGATTGAAATCATGGGAATGAAGCTCTCATGAGTTCTGTGAGGACTGCACTTCCGTGAGGCTTTTAAGTTGTCCTGTGATAGCTGTAAGTAGGGCCGAGTCTCAAATGGCTCGCTTGTGCACTCATACCCTATTCACTGCATAGTGGGTAACCAGTGTACTACACTGCACAGGAAGTGAGTGTATAAACAGCAGATATGTTTTTGGGGCATCACTTCTTCATCTTCCCACTCCACAGCCCAGTGAGGATCTGTCGCACAATTTTACAACAACAACAACAAAAAAAAACTCTCTGACAAAATGTCATTGTTTTGTTCCTTCACTTGATATTAGCTGGCAAAGTTGGAGAGCAAGATAATCCTCAGCATTTGCAAGATTTCTCTTTGTACAATTAGACTGTTGACAAATCAGCTTTGCTTCCCCCAATGGGCACATTTTTACTTTTTTTGTGATTTGAGATGCAAGACCTTTTAAATGAATTAACCCTTTTGAGGGGTTAGGGTAATTATTATTATTATTATTTTTGTCTAAGTCGGTGTTAGTGAACTCAACTAATTTCAAGTAAACTGCAGTGATTGTTACATCAGCATTAGAATGTCCAGTTAAAAACATTCTAATCACATGGTCTCTCAGCATTGGGATTGAATATTAAATGATGTGTATTTTCTCATAGTGTTCACTGTGAAAACGGGGTAAACTAAATTAACAGCGGTGTTAATTAAGGCCTGCCATGTAGGCTTCGGCCTGTACTTCAGGGGAAAGCTTGTTTTCTGTAAATGCGACTGCTCTCGAAACTGCATTCATTTTCTAATTACAACATGTGAAAACTCTTGAGAGAAAATGGAACATTGCACTGTATAAGATTATGTCACTTCTCTATACTTATCTGTTCAAATACAAATAAGTAAAAGATAAATAAAGGATATTGAGAAATACAGTATACTATTCGTATCTCAGATTTCTCAGCATTTTCAGACACAAAAGATGCACCAGGCTGTGATACTTACTGGAGACTTCAGACCACTCAAGAGTTTTGTTCTCGGGTTGTGTCCGTTCTTTGGGTGATTTGCTGTGTCAACATGTTACGGATGATGGTCTGTTTTGCCCCAGATGTAAAACAAACTTGCTTATAGCAGGAAATTATCTAGTTCTCCCTGCCATCTGTCAGAATGTGCTGCTGCTTCGAAGTAAGGCATCAACAATTCATATTAGACACAAACCCCTGCATTAATTCTTCATAAATTATGTTCATGCTCTTGTTTCACAGTGAATATTAATAAATCACAAAAATAAATAAATAAATAAATAAATAAGCCTCAAGAGTCTTATGTAATGCAACTCTGCTGACTATTAACTAATGCTGTTCTTTGTCCTTGAAACAAATATTTTTCTGTCTCTTTTTTGTATATATGTTTACATAGAGAGGTATTCTTGTTTGTTGAGCATTGAATAAATCAAATTAAATGTCAGTATCACTTTGATTCTCTGCAACACAATCCCCCTATTCAAGTTGCATATACTTTATATGTATTTAATCATTTATTTTATAAATATAAGTTACGCTTTTTCCGCTGTTTTTATGTCAGCATTCGACCAAACGCACCAGCAGTCCAACTGTGTATCGGGACGGCTGTACAAAGCTAAACTCTGGCAGAACCAATCCAGTTTGTGCCCAAGTGTGTCATAGACCCATTTGGACCGAACAGAAAAGGGTGTCTGTTTCACAATACACGTGGCTTGATTTATTTATTTGTTTGTTTGTTTTGTGTGAAATGTACATTTGACTTGCAAATGCCTAGATTATTGAACAATGTATCCAGGAATTTAAGCTGTAGTTACGTGTTTGAGTTGCATGCTTCACAAAGGCAAGATTATGGAACGGTGATACTAGTTTTAGGGAAGGGTGATATGCGTTTTTAGACTAGGTAATATTAATTTTAAGAAAAGTTGATACTTGACGGTAAAAAGGTAATTCAAGCCATTTGAGCTCCAAAAATCCCATTTTTGTCTGTCTTGAAAACCAGATATTGTACATCCAGGTATTTGTATGTCAGGTGTAAAGCTTACAAGAACGTGTGTACATTTCACAAAAAATAAAAGAATGTGTGAAACTGATCTTCTTTCAGTCATGTGTCTTTCGCTCCCGGGCTAGTTACATGACCTAGTTAGAGATGAAAACGAAAAGCTCGTTTTTCCGTCTTGGTGGCCTGCATGCTCTTACAGTCTTGGTGGAACAGTATCCATTGTGGTTCGACCCAGTGTGGTCTGTGGTCTTTGTACACACACACACACACACACACACACTGTATATGGACACACGCACACACACACACAAACACACACACACACACACTGTATATGGACACGCCCACACACACACACAGGATGTGGACGGAGGCAGTATACCGAAATTTAATAAGACCCTTTGGTCAATTCAGATCACAAATTGTTGATAAGGTTCAAGTCTGTAGACTGAGGAGGCCTTTGTAAAACATTAAGGTTGTGATCAGTTAACCATTTGATTTTGAGGTTTCATTCTTCATCTTTGTCATGCTGAAAGATCATTTAATGACCAAGTTTCAACTGCCAGGGGAGGGTGAGCCATTTTTTATTTTAATTTATTTATTTATTTATTTTTTTTATTTATTTTTTGCCACAAAGTTTAGGTATGTGCAGGATCATGATTCCATTGTACTTGACAAAAGCCCCAGGAAAAGATGCAAAACAAGCCCGTAACACCAACGATCCCTCATCATATTTCACCATAGGTATGCCGTCCTTTTCAACAAGTGTCCTTCTGAAACCAAACCCATTGCTGGTGTGCACTGCAAAAAAAAGGCTTGATTTTGCGTGACACCGCATTCTAATGCTGAACACACCAAGTTCCTATGCTAAAAACACCAAATTCCAATTGTACAGCTGTATAATATTTGTGGGAAACTAAGTTGTATTTCATTTAAATGAATTCTCTAACATTTCATTTTTGCTGGTTACTTAGTGACACAGCTTCATTAAACCCAGCTGCATGGCAAACTAACATGCAGATCTCTGCTCAGTTAAGTTAAAACCTTTATGCTCATTGCTAGTGAGAAGAGTAGCTAGCTAGTCGGCAAAGGCCATCCATTATCAACTGACTGGACAGTTAGCTAGACGCCTGCTTAACTAGTAGCTACAAAGATATATTTTTTGGATTCTGACAACAGTGCACTAGCTAGCAACCTCCTGTGCTGTTAACCTATAATTAAAACCAAAAATACTGAACAATGCTTAGCTAATAAGTGACTAACTATAGTTAAGAGTAACCCAGCTAGCTGCTCGCAGTTTCCACTCACCACTGTTGAGCTTAGCTGCCTAGTAATACAGCTGTCAGACCATGGGTCCCAATCTGAACCAATATTAGACCTTGAGATTCCCCTTGGAACCAATACGTAATCATTTTCCAAGTTGATACCAACTTATACAATTGTGCGTAAGGAAATCCACTGTGCTTCAGAATCAGAAATCAATGTGTATAATTGCGCACGGTGCAAGGGTACAGTGAAGTTAGTGCCACCGGTTTTACTCAAGGTAGGAGAAACTGCTGAGGCCAACTTATCATTTACCTCAGCAGTTTGAGCGGAATCCTACTGTATGTGGATAAGTGGATTATGGGCTGTGTATAACAGTAAGCTCTCTAAGTTGGCCTGGATAACAGGTTTCCGTTATGCAAATATTATGTATTCTTTTTAGCCCATCTTCCTCAATGGGGCTACCTCGGAGCTTCAAAGGCAACTTTTCTCTGGCGTTTCGATGCCGCTTTGTGTTGCTCGGTTACCTTCGAAACGGCGGAATGTGTTTACGATGCGATAGGAGAACCGCCGGTCGTTATAAAAGAAAAAAAAAGAAAACCCAAATAAATGACCTGCGGGTAAAATCCTCCATTCTCACTGAAAGCTGGGCTGTGGTAATTGCGGTGGAGTGTGTCAGACTTAGTCAGCGCGTCAGCTCCAGAGAGCGTGTGACAGAGTGTAGCACAGTGGGTAAGGAACTGGGCTTGTAACCGAAAGGTCGCAGGTTCGATTCCCGGGTAAGGACACTGCCGTTGTACCCTTGAGCAAGGTACTTAACCTGCACTGCTTCAGTATATATCCAGCTGTATAAATGGATACTATGTAAAAAGTTGTGTAAGTTGCTCTGGATAAGAGCGTCTGCTAAATGCCTGTAATGTAATGTGTGATTCCTCGGTTGATTTTTGCAGGACTCTGTGATGCCAGGCCAACGGGGGGGGGGGGGCGGAGCTAAAATAAATTCGGACTGACTTGCGACCCCGAGTCGGGTGCCGGGGCTGCTTCAGCGGAGTGGTTTATCTCCCGGCTCGCTTATTAGCAGCATTAGGGTGTCCGGTTCCATGGCTGAAGATCCAGGGCTAATCTACATCGGTGTCAGCCTGCTGACGAGACTCAAGGAATAAGCCCCAAACTCCTCGTGTTTGGGGGTCATGTAGTGGTCAGTGGTGGATTAGTCATGCTGTAATATAATTATTTCCCTTTCTTTTGTAAAGCTTTGTGATTGAAGTTTCATTTTTCCAAGTAATGCACACTCTACTGACAGCACCCCATTCTGTTTCCTGATCGGGAACAGACTGAATAAAGAATGACATTTGTACATAATACCAGCAGCGTATTTTTTTTATTTTTTATTAGACGGTATATCATTACTGCAGATGAACGGAAATCCACCTCTGCCATGACGCAGACACAGAGCAAAAAGTACTTTTATCATTACAAACGCTCTAGTTTTCCCTTATGGAACTGGCTTGTGCCCATCTTTCACCAAATAAAAATAATAAAGATAAATAAATAAATAAATAAATAAATAAATAAATAAATAAATAAATAAATAAATAAAAATCAATACATGTGTCTGAGGTTCATGTGGTCCATTAGCCATAAAAAATTGCTGAAGTCTGGGATCTGGCTTGTGGAAAGATATCTCATGTTTAGCATTGCATGGACAGTTAGCTGGTGTTCACAATGGACATCCAGCACTGTGTTACTTATGTACTTCACAATTCCTTTGGAGGCATTATGGTGCATAATTTATTTGTTGACTGTAAACCTCATCATTAGTTGTTTTAAACTCGCACGCAAAAACACGCACACACCCATACACACAAACATGCATGCATATACCCACACATACTCACACACACTCGAACACGCACATGCACACGCACACACACACACACACACACACACACCCACACACACACACACACACACACAGTGAAAGTACAAAATGTATTTATTTATTCATGTATTGGCATGCTGACTGAAATTGTGTTGTATTGTCCAAGAAGAGTCTTTACAAATACAGTTATACGTTATGACAATCCCCTCTGTTCTGCCACAAGGAGGTTGCTCTGTGGTGCATAAGGGTCTTTGAAATTGTTTTTTTTTTTCTTTCTTTCTTTTTTTAAGGTCACTTTTCTTCCAGGCTTGTCAGATGCCTTCTGTTCACCGCTATTTCTTTCATCAGTACAAAAGGACCTTTTTTTTTTTCTTTCAGTGTTTTCATATCATTCACAGCCACTGCATTGTATTTTAACAAGGATGTTCGAACTTGAAATAGATTTCTTTTTTTTCTTCTTCTTACATTTCAATTAATTGTAATGAGAAAATGTATTTTCTTTTCTTGTGATCAGTGATGGGAGTATGATTACAGAAAGCTTGCAAAATGTTGACTTCCATTGTTCAGATAAATTAAGGCTTTTACATTGTCTGTTAAAATAAGAATTAGTCAAATAGTTTCACACAGCACAGACTGATGCTGTAGGAATACCATTCTCACTCTGGCACAGGCAGGCCACAGGCACCCAATCAAGCTGTCAAGGACCCACTCTCGTCCAATCAGGCTGGGCAAACCTGTTTGAAGGACAGCGCTTCAGGCGATGGCATTTTGACAAAGGATTCAGGGCCAAACCCCTGATACACGAGAATGTTATTCATCAAAGATTTGTACTTTAAAAAATATATGCAGCTCTTAAAGTGCCATTAATAAAGCTTCTCGATTCCCTAGAGCTCTGCATTGCAACACATTGTAAGAACAAGTATACAGAGCATAGCAATGTGACTGAAATATTGGCTGAAACTAGTTCTTGGGGAAAATAAAAGACTCTTAAGAGGAATTGAAATGATTCATAGAACCAACTGGGTGTAAAGCATGTGTATGAACACTGTGCTTAACTGTTTGCTGCTTTAGGCCTATATAGGCCTATACCCTGTGCTGGTGCACCCTGGGCCTGATTTAGTTTTAACTACTTTTTTGTTCCAGAGCTTAACCGTTAATGAATGAGAAACCGCGTATACATGTTTCAGCAGCTTTTTTCTCAGTAATGCCCGCTTCTGTCATGTTTGAAACGGATAATGCGGCAAACACATTCCCACTGTCATATCTCTAATTAAATGTAGCAATATGAGATTACCAGGGAGTTAGGAGAAAGAAATCGCCGTGACGACCCGGCTCATCAACATCAAAGGAGCTGGGATGCCGCAAGTCGGCCGCTTGTTATCTGCATTATGCTGAACACGCCGCAGCCTTATTAGTCCGCTTTCTGTTTCGCTCAAACAGTGAAACAAAGTCTCCCCGCGTCTCCTCTCTTTCCGCGGGCGAGGAGGAGGTGGGGTGGGTGGGGGGGGGGGTTGGTTTGAGGGGTTGGGGGGGGGTGGGGGTGCGCTGGTAAATGGCTCGGCAATCTGATTGAAGCTGTCGGCTTAGCCGAACCGGTTTGCGTAATGATGTAAATCTCGCGGAAGAAAATGTGCAGCAATCTGGCGGAAGACACAATTACACTGACAGTCATCCGTGCGTTTCCCCTCTGCGCTCCGCCAATGTGGAATGCCCAATCGTACTGACCAGTCACTCACCGCTGATCCACGGCTGGGAAATCTGGAGAGTGCAGATGGGCATGTGCTCTCCTCCTAATAATGCGACGTTAAGACGCTCTTTCTTTTCACACCGATGTCTATGAGTTGAACCCGAGCTGGAGCGAGGAACTTAGGACCAGTGCTGTGCTTTAACTAATACCAGAGCATGGGGTCCATCCACACACTGGAACAGAGCCTTAACAGATACCAGACCATGGGGCCCGTCCACACACTGGAACAGTGTTTCAACAGATACCAGACCATGAGGCCTATCCACACACTGGAACAGAGCCTTGACAGATACCATACCATGGGGTCCATCCACACACTGGAACAGAGCCTTAACAGATACCAGACCATTGGGCATTATTTTTGTATTTGTGTGTTTTTGAAAGTACCTGTTAAAGTAGGTTTCAGCACAGTAGCATATTACAGAATATATGGTTCTTGAGATTAAGACCAGGGGCTCATGTCCCCTGAAAAAATGTATTGGCAGGTCCTAGGAGAATATGACTCCTGAATAGCGCAATATGATAGAGCTCTTGCGCCCGCACATTCAAGCTGAGCCGGGCCGGCTCTGGACCCCTGCTGGAGCTTTGGCCCGTATTCAAATCTGATCCAAGCCGGAGAGGCCCAGTTCAGACTGGACCCGGCTTCATTTCTGGTGCTGGCAGGATTGCATTCAAGCCGGTAGCTAGCAGTCACATCAAAAACAGACCCTTCAGATTTTCACCACAAGGAAATACAAACAAGCCACAGAAACAGGTAAATGCTGGCAGGGTAATGAACAAATAAAAAGAATGAAATAAAACTGTTTAGCAAAGAGTACAATCATAAACAAAAGGTTAGGGAAAAACAGAGCCCTTGCCAATTATCCAAAGCTGGTTTCTTTTTTAACTATGGCAACATTTATCCCTGATTTAATCTTTAACTCTACTGTTCATTTTTTTTTCTGTGAAATTAGTCTATTCATGTACTTCAGGCACACGTAGTGCAAATATTGCTAAACACGAAACAGGGCGCATTTGTGCCGCGAAACTAAAACTGTTTCTTTCGTCTGGTGATCGTTCAGCGCCCAGGTATTCTACATCAATCAGTGCTGCCTGTGTGAGTTTCCCGAATGTCGTGCTTCCTTTTGAAAGGAGAGACAGAGCGTGAGCCTCCGAAATAAAAAAAACCAGCTCCCCGTGGCCACAGACTTGTACGGTTGCTGGAGGGCAACGGCGTACAGCCAAAGCAATTCGAGCCCTGCCCGCCAGGTTGGCTCTACACGTGTCGAACACGGCTCCGCTCAAAAGTGCCCCAGCCGAAGGGGCATAAGACACTGGTGATACGGGATAAGACCCACAATGGGCAGTTGATGTAAAATGTCAGGTAAGGTCTTCTTTTTCAAATGGCCTTTAAACTCTTCAGAGCCACAACTGAAGAGAGCCGTGATTCGCCCGGGGCTGCAGGGACCCAGAAGAGAGAGAGTTATCCAGAGAGAGTTATCGGTCCTTTCTCTGTTCAACTGCTTAGTGATTTCCCTGAAATCTTTAACATCGTTCTTACTGCTCACACCTCACAGACAATTATTGGCTCCTCATCCAAACCTGGTTGGGAGAATATTTGCGCAAACTCCGATATGTTCTAGACCCAACTTGTTTGGGCTTGACCAAACAAAATATATATAATATATAAGTGGTGTGAAGACACTTGAAATGCAACTCAGAAGGTGGACAAAAATATGAACAATTACACAGGGTGTGGGGAGGGGTTGCATTGACTTGACAAGCAGTTTTTGTGTAATATGCAGATACTATTTTATTATTGTTATTAGTAGTATCAATAATAATAATTATCATTTCTAAAATAGCATTTTATACCTCTGACAAATGCATAGACTTAAAATATAGTTTAAGCAAAACCAAATGGCTTGGTTTGTTGCTGTTGATGTAGCAATGTGATCCTTATAGTTTAATGCTATTATAATTGAAAGCCAGTTTTCAATCTGAATACACCTACTGTCAGTAGAGATAATTACTGTATTTTACAATTGTCAACAATCTCCGTGACATGTCAACTCTTCCTCTGGTATGTCAACTCATCATATTGTTTGCAGCATAATTTGTTATGAAATTGTATTTACCAGTGTGCTTTTAGACATATTTTTATTTTCTTCAGAAAGGATAGCTGTCACATTTTCTACATACTGCAAGATTCAATCCTTTAATATTTAGATAAAAAGCCCTTAATATATTCAGGGAGAATACATGTCAATATAATGTGCTTTTCACTATCACTGACAACACTATTATTATTAGTAGTAGTAGTAGTAGTAGTAGTATTAGTATTATTATTAGTATTGATATTGTTGTTGTTGTTGTTAAATAAAAGGGAAATGTGCCTGCTCTAATTTTCCCTTTTATTCAATAGTCAGTGAATTGTGTGTAAACCAATGTGTCAAAAGCAAATCCAGGTATAAAGCTGACAAACCGTCCTGATTTTGATCGATTTTACACATTGTACCCTACCTGACTGACTATTCAATAGGATGATTGACTCACCTGTGGCTTTGCCTTAACAAAACTTGATAAAACGGATAGGAAGGAATTTTCAGAAGAAAAAAGGAAGACACATTAACACATTTCAAATTCCCCACTGCCAACAACAGCCACCACACTGCTGGCGACCCATGTGCATCTGGTGCCCTGTTCACTGATATTCTGCGACATTTGCTCAGTTGCTAGCCTGGCAGATGAGGGTCTAAAAACGTATAACACACATGGATGATACCTTGCAGGATACGGTCTGTGCGCTGTCCTGGGGGGGGGGGGTGGGAGGAGGTGTGTGAATGAGAACCTTGGCTCGGAAGGTAAGCAGCCTTCCCTCCCTGTGGAAGGGCATCTTTACTGGCCGGCTAATATGTTTTGATAGGCCAATAAATCTTTCATACTGGGGGGACAATGACATCAGAGGGCAGCCGCTGCTTCCTGTTCCTCCGGGTAAACTTTGATAACACAGCTGCACAGTCGCTTTAGAAATTGCGCACCGAGGAGTTTATGTAACAAAAAAAAAAGGGAGCTATTTCCATACATGGATGGGCTCCATGCTCTGGTACCTGTTAAGGCTCTGTTCCAGTGTGTGGATGGGCCCCATGGTCTGGTATCTGTTAAGGCACTGTTCCCGTGTGTGGATGGGCCCCACGGTCTGGTACTTAAAGGCACTTAGTTCAATCCCCATGTGTGGTGGGACCCCACGGTCCTGTATCTGTTAAGGCGACTGTTCCAGTTGTGTGGATGAGGCTCCACGTATCTGGTGATCTGCGGTGTGTAAGTCACTGTTCAGTGTGTGTGATGGACCCATGGTCTGAGGTAATCTCTTAAGGCTCTTTCCGTAATATGTTGATAGGCCCCACGGTTGGTACATGTAAGTCACCTGTTCCAGTGTGTTGGATGGGCACCCACAGTCGCTTAGAATTCCGTTAAGTCAAGCTTTCCTATGTGGATGGCCCATGGTTGGTATCTGTTAAAACACTGTTCCAGTGTGTGGATGGGCCCCACGGTCTGGTATCTGTTAAGGCACTGTTCCCGTGTGTGGATGGGCCCCACGGTCTGGTATCTGTTAAGGCACTGTTCCCGTGTGTGGATGGGCCCCACGGTCTGGTATCTGTTAAGGCACTGTTCCCGTGTGTGGATGGGCCCCATGGTCTGGTACCTGTTAAGGCACTGTTCCAGTGTGTGGATAGGCCCCATGGTCTGGTATCTGTTAAGTCACTGTTCCAGTGTGTGGATAGGCCCCATGCTCTGATACCTGTTAAGGCACTGTTCCCGTGTGTGGATGGGCCCCATGGTCTGGTACCTGTTAAGGCACTGTTCCAGTGTGTGGATGGGCCCCACGGTCTGGTATCTGTTAAGTCACTGTTCCAGTGTGTGGGTGGGCCCCATGGTCTGGTACCTGTTAAGGCTCTAATTTGGACTCTCAGCCATATTCAGGCCATTCATAGTAGCACAGGTTCATGGCGCACATGGAGAGGAGAGGTTGTTCAGTAAGGAAAGCACGTAATCAATTATTAATCATTCTTTATTTTAGCTTCACTGGATCCTGGGTCACCCTCTGACGTGTAATTAGTAATTTTCTAGCCTGGAGGCTGCTTTTCCGCCCCCCAACACCCTGATCTCAGCTCAAACATGGCCTTAATATACCTTGAGCTAACATTTCACAGTCAAAGGTTTTCAATTAATTGGCTCAATTAGTTCAGCACGTCCAATTATGTGAGCCGCGTCAGTTTTTGACTTTATCTGAAACCTTAAGGTAAGCATTGGCCGCAGTGATTGTTAAACTGTCTTCTGCTAATTGAGTTCATGCATGTAAGTAGGCTGAAGAACGTCTGGCTAACTGAGGTTTAATGCTTTGAAATGCAAAATGTTTAACGGTTAAAATAAATTTAAGAATATGATCTTTATTTTCAAAATTTTGTATTTATTAATGCATTTTCTTTTGTCAATATACAGGATTATTTATTGGTTCGGATTGTCTTATGACTGCAATAAAAAAAAATATATATATATACGCAAGATTAATTGTGGTAATAAAAGCCCATTTGCATTGGGGCCAATCAAAGACAGGCCTACTACCTGAGTAGCTGACCTCGTTTGTCCATCAAAGCCACGGCAACACAATTTGTCAGGGTCTGATGGAAGAGTGACCTCCTAACTACAGATAGAAGGTCAAAGGTCACATAGACATGTGTCATCCTTGGCCTTCGTGCTTGACATGGCTGATATAAAAATATTTTTTTTTAAACTGAGTCAGGATTGACAGCTACAGGCCAGGCCCCTACTGTATGTTTGTGTGTGTGTGTGTGCCGTGTGCGTGTGTGTGTGCCGTGTGTAGGTGCAGACACATGCACACACAGACAACAAAGTAAAATAAGCAAATAAATAAATTATATCCCATGAATTGGTCCTGTTGAAAGGTTCATCCTTTGACAAACTACTCTAGAAAAAAAAAAAAAAAAAAACAATCAGTAAGTCATTCTATTCTTGGTCTTTAACAGATCTGTCCTTTTAAGTGAGAAAGAGAAAGAGAGAGGCTAAGAACTGGGTATAGTAAATGACATGAAACAGTTTTTTTTTTTTTTTTTTTAACTTCTGAAGATTAAAAGAGAAACTAAATTTTTTTTTTTTAAAAACAGTTGGGTTTATGAAGAAAAATGGCCTGGCTTAATGTCTGTTTCAGTCTTATTACAGTTGAATTAGTTGTCACTTGCTCACAAAAGGAAAATCAGCCTCCCCCCCAATATAAAGGAAACAAATAAATATAATTGTCCATCTTTACATAAGGTAACCTGGAGGTTGCCGTGCCGCCAGCTCAGGCCGACAGTGCCATGCCCAGATCAGCCAATCACTACGAGAACTTCCCCGATTCACACTGTGATTGGCTGGCATTTCAGATGCACGTCAGAATCCATTTGGGATCATCCATCAAGGTGGGGAGGAAGCAGTGCCCTCACGGCTGATCTCGGACGGGCTCTGCACGTAGCACAAAGAAGAAAAAGTAGGAGAAACAGGAAGAGACGCATTTTCACGCTTCGTCACGTCAGTTAAGCGCTCGCTAACGCGGTCTATGGCCAGGATTAAAAACAGGCCGCTCGCCTCTCCGAGCTCTGCGAGGCACAGCCGGGCGCGTACCGGGGCAAGCCAAATATTTACCGCCCCACACCTAGCACATTGTCCCCTCACTGTTGTTTTTCCCATTAGCAAGATTAATCCATTCAGCGTTGATTTGCATAAACACCTGTCGGTGCTTTGTCCCCCACTGATACATAATGATATTATTTATTTATTTACTCTTTTTTTTTTTTTATATTTGGTTAGCGTGATGCTCAGGCTGTTCACTGCGAAGGCAAACAGCAGTTGTTCATTTACATACCAGAATAAAATGCGCCTGCACATGCAGTTTCGAGGATAGCATGTTTAAGGGTTTTACAATCCTCATAAAATTAATTTCATACACATTTCTCTTCTGTAAATTTCAATAGGCGAGTTATCACTCTTGAGTAAAAGTACTCCAGATGGTTTCGGTTGTGAGTGGATGATAGAATATCCAGGCTAAAGAACTGTATTCATGTGACATTGATAAATTAAAATGAATAAGAACTATAAATAGATTGAATATTGAATAGAAATTACAATAAATCATTTGATTGGGGGGAATTAAGCTGGTTAATACCTCACATTTGCTCCATCTGTTAAAAAAAGAAAGTTTTCACAGGTAGATCAAAAGCCACGAGTTAAAAACTGTAATTCAATTAATTCAATTACATCAGTTATCTGGTTTAAACACAAAGAAAAGGAAGCTACCTGCCAAAAATATCACCACTCCAACTCATGAAATGGGGGCACATCTGCTCATACAAAGACTAATTATTTCTTAAAAACAAATTACCCGTATGTGGATCTAGAAATGATTCATCTGAACGTATGTGTCTTGAATAATCCAGCAATGTAAAAAGCCTTGCGCCAAATATGCTCTTCTGCCACAAGTACAAATAGGTATGTACCACATAAGTTTATGAATTTGAAAAAAAAATGCAAGATGTGGTATAAAACTATACTAGCAATAACACAAACATTCTGTACAGATGTTCAAGACAAAGTAAATTAATCTGATGTGTGCTATGTTCTTATTGGTTTGTGATTATGTAGATGGGATTAATGCAAACATTTGTTCTTAATTATCACTTACAGTACCATGAAGGCAACTGAATCCATCCCTTCTAACCGCTTAGACGAGACAAGGCTACAGGCTACAGTTAGCACTGGTCTGGGTCGAATTCAGTCCAAGAGCCCGGTGCTCACTTGTGCTACAACCAGCACTTTAGCAAATGAGCCACCCAGCCAGCCCCTTACAATTTAATTCTAAGTTAGGAATCCTGGCTTACCTGTTGTCCTACCTTTTGCTAATGGCAGCAAGTCGCCATGGTTACATCCTTACCCCCCCCCCCCCGTGCCTTTTAAGTCACCTGCAGCGAATTCACACTGTAGGCTGTCAGCAAGTACATGCCGTACAAATAAGTGAATAAATAAAAAAGTGAAATCAGCTTTTTTTTTTTTTTTTTTTTTACAATCTATTCTGATAATAATTGCACGCCTGATGTGGCTGACTTTAAACTGTGGGAGAGTCGGACTGACATGTAGCCTTTCGCTGTGCTGTCACCTTGATGAGGAATTGAGGGAAAAGGCAAAACACGGCGGCTCTCACACGACGAGAGGAACAAGAAGGCAAACGCAACGAGGAAGGAAGATAAAAACTGCCAACAATATGTATTGAAGTTAGGGGAACACAAATGTGAAAAAGTGGCCAGTGATGTAATTCTGTGATTGCTTATAATTTGGGCTATGTTACTACTTCACAAGAAATACAAAAAATACTTCATATGCATGACATAAACACATGGTCTCTGGTTTTGATAATGGTTCCAAACCTGTTAATGACCTCCTCACTTAATTAACATGTATTCTTATTCAATTAAAACTCATCCATTAGCAACTGAACCTTCTTTCAATATTCCATTGCTCTTGATATGTCATCTCTGTCTTTTGGAAAATTGTGCAAATATTATTTTTTACTTGCTTACTGAGTTTTAAGTAAAATAGTTGTAACAAAGTCACAGTATTAGAACAAAGCTACATTCAAAGTGTTCAGATGATTAAGCGGTTGTTTCCATGCTTAAATCTAGCTAGAAATAGTTTGTTAATCACGAGTGAAACTGTATTTTGCAGTTTTATTCATTTAAAGGTATGTTCCCGCCTATGTGATACGGCTAATCCAATTCAGGCTTGTGCACATGTCCTTATACATTTCAATCTCAATGCCATCAAACACAAATGCATTCTCAGGGTCATACTGTCTGGGTCTAATGACAGCAGACAACCTTCAAATCATCCGACCTAGGACCATAGTTGATTGGTAACTGTTAATGTCAGGAAAGAATCTGCTACACAGGGGTATATGATGTACAGCCCCACCCCCCACACCCCCACCCCCCACCCATAGTTTATCAGCTGTAATGAAATGCATGTGCTAATCGTGCGTGGATAAATAATAAATATCAGAATGTGTTTCTGTTGCAAACATTCAGGTGATTTTGAATACTGGACACTGTGTGTGTGTGTGTGTGCGTGTGTGTGTGTGTGGTTGTTATGTGTGTGTGTGATGGGGGTGAGGGAGGTGAGGACAAGGTGAGGAGCCCAGTCAAAGAAATCTTGTTCATACATCCAGTGCAGAGGGGGGTGAAAAATTGAACAGATGGCAAACAATAAAAACCGTAGCAAAATTCAACCGCAGAGAGATAGACAGAAAGAGAGAGAGCGAGAGAGAGAGAACGAATAAATAATGAATAAAAACTTTATTGGTTGCTCATGCTCCCTCTGTTGCCCCTGCTGGTCGGACCGGTGCTGTTTTGATGTCTGCTTCCCGGTGGCTGTAGCCTGGCTGAACCAATAAATCATCCCCTGACAAGAGGCTCAGTGACACCTGCCACACCACCACTGACGGCCGACGGAGAAAATCAGCCCCTGAGAAGGAGACCCTGTCAACCAAGTCAAACAAATCTTACAGCACGAAACAGCCAGAAGCTGAACGCACACACACACACACAGCAAAACAAATGAAGGCAATAGCACGCTGTTGATAAAAAAATAAATACATATAATAAATAGCTGTATCGATTACGTCTGTTAATAACACTAACAACAACAATGATAATAATAATAATAATAATAATAATAATAACTAGACAATTCCTGCAGAAATTAGGTATACAGGTAGGGTTAGGGTTACCGCTAGGGTTAGGGTTACAGTGAGGGTTAGGGTTACGGTTACAGCTAGGGTTAGGATTACCGCTAGGGTTATGGTTAGGGATACAGCTAAGGTTATGGTTATGGTTATGGTTACAGCTAGGGTTAGCTATACAGGTAGGGTTAGGGTTACCGCTAGGGTTAAGGTTATGGTTACAGCTAGGGTTAGGGTTAGGGTTACAGCTAGGGTTAGGGTTAGGGTTACAGCTAGGGTTAGGGTTACAGCTAGGGTTAGGGTTTGGGTTAACGCTAGGGTTAGGGTTACAGCTAGGGTTAAGGTTAGGGTTACCGTTAGGGTTAGGGTTACAGCTAGGTTTAGGGTTAGGGTAATGGCAATATTTATATCCCTGCAAACCTTGCGTGCCTTCGTTTTTTTTATTTATACATTTAAATGGGTTAAGAGGGGCTGCATTCATTTTTTTTTAAAAGCTTTGTTGCAAAAAACGCGTCTGTGACATCATCGGCATCTGTCATACGGATGCCGATCAACAATGCGTGCAGCGTGCCGCGCAGAATGCGCAGGAGATGACGAGCCGTCAATTCAATATCTCGTCAGAGTTTCCGAAGAACATTAATCACTTTTTTTTTTTCTGCTGCTCTTTCAACTATTTCCTTTCTTCTTTATTCATGGTCACCCCCTCACTGTTAGATAGAAACGGCCTCCGGAGGGGTGTTAACAGGCCCATTCCAGCCAAGAGGAGCCAGAAGAGGCCTGATCTATGAGAAAATATGAGAAAATGTACGCGTATACTGTATATTTGGAAGGGACGTTTGCTTATGTTTTCCCACGAATCAGCTTGCCTGTGAATCATGTTTGTTACATGCATCCATACATTGACTCGTGTGTGTATTCAATGATAATTTGACACAATCCAATGCGGTTTCATGAAATTATTAAAGTGAATACTGATTGCTTTAAGATGGTTGAATTCAAATTATTATGACCCACATTTGCATTTTACTCAATGCAGATGTACTCTGCTTTAATGAATTCTCCTGTTTGCTTGAGTATTAATTTATTTTACATATTCATTTATTGTATATATATATATGAGAAATAGTGAATATGTATCCATGCGGGATCTCATCTCATTGGAAGACACATTAGGTCTAGAGCACTGGAAAGTATTTTTCAGAAAGTTGGAATAGGTTTTACTAAAAGTGTTCTGCCTTGAATTTGAACAAAAAAAGTTTTGAAGGATTGAGAGCAGGGATGAGATGGAATGTTTCAAGTGATCGGATTTGTTTTAAATTCTATTTTAGGAATCACTGCTCGTGAGATTTACATATGGCAAATGTCAAATAAACATGACATAAAAAATAAAAAAAACTATCTGTAATGATAAAGTGGGACACTGATTGGTGGAGATGAAATGTTTGTAACTTCAAATCTTCTCAAAGCTGAGGACCCATTGTGTGTGTGTGTGTGTGTGTGTCTGTGAGATAGAGAGAGAGAGAGAGAGATATGGGGGAAGATTTAAGGTAAGGTTTAGCAGAAGTAACAATTAGTTTAAGAATTCCACTTTTTACTATATCACAGTGGTCAACTCAAAATGAAGGTATAGTTTCTTCTCTACAGGATAAAAACAATGCATTTGCAAGTCAATGAGGATGGCTTGAAATCAGCTAAACAAATCTGAACACAAATACCAGGACATAAGCAGTCAGTGTTTCTGGAAAATTACACATTCATATTCATACAGACCTGCTCATTAGACCGCATCTGCACTGAGACAAAAATAAATAAGGAAATATGCACACAGATTGGAATCATTAACATTAATTACAATGGCAAAAAGAATAAAATATAGTTCTGCTCTTGACCTAGATTCTCCTGGATACTTTTCATCATGATAAGTTATTTATTTATTTATTTAGTTTTATTTGCAAAGAATTATCTTTTTGTATTGCATTATGTGTGTGACATCCAAAGGATTTATTTATTTATTTATTCATTGGTTCACTTGTGAAACATCAAGCATCTCATGCAGTAATTGCAGAAGATTCAGAAATGATGGGACATTCATGCTCATTCCCTCTGTCTTTGTGACTCTACAAAGCAATTAGGACATGCTAATTACACAGTTTTACTGGTCTGTGTGTGGTTTTATTAAAGCTTCCCTGATCCATTTGAGTGTTTCCTTGAAGGCACTGTTCACTTTGAACCAGACAAAACACGGAACTCCTCTGTTTCAGTCTGAATAAAGTGCTGAAGATAAAGAAACAAATAGACAGGCAACTATGCGGAGGACAGACCCAGCAACTGATTTACTCTGTGCAGATTGTGGGGGAAAAAAAGGCCTTCCTCGAACCCCGAGCCTCACGTGTGAATACTGCCCAACCATTCCACCACCCTCATCCTCTCATTCCCCTCTTACGACTGCCTGCGGCTGTCAACAGGCCATTCATTCATTCACAAACTGACATTTAGACATAACACCAATTTTCCATTTTTTTATTTTTTATTTACAGAACTGAAACGCATGGCAATTATTTTAGCCAGCGATAAATCACTTGTCCTTCATTTCGGTTTTCATGCGCCTTTCTGTTTGATTTATTCAAACATGCGTACGCGCCACATCGCTGATTAATGACCATGTTATCGACTGCGTGGAACATGCAGAAGTGTGCATGTTGCAAATGAACTTAAGGCTGAGTTAATTACCCTACAAGAACGACACACGATCAGACTAATGTGTTGTTTATGGTAAATGGCACATCATGTGTATAACTGGCATTCAAGCCCACCCACACATACACACACACACACACACACACACACAAACATGCAGTGAAGTATCTAATAATGAGTTAGTTTGAAACTAGAGCAGAATTGATTGTCTAAGGTACATTTTTCTGATCAATAAGAAGATGATTGAATGCAGAGAAACAGCAGGAGAAATGTAAATGGGGAGTGCATTTATTAATTTATTTGTTTTTATTATTATTATTATTTTATTATTTTATTTAAACCACATTAACCGAGGAATTCAGCCAATTTGGCTCAAATGATAACTAATCAAAATCAAATTGCTCTTTTTACAGACAACTGTCATAAAGTCACTTTGTGGAGTACCAGAAGTAAAGTTGGGCTGGGAACAAATCTGAACTCTCAAAAAGCCAGCAAGTGAGGTAAAAAAAAAAGGAAATAAATAAAAATAAATATAATAAAGAAAAGAAAGAAAAACTCCTGTGCAGGCAGCAGCAAAACACACAAACAAAACAAACTCCCCAACGGGAAGATATCTCTGGAGGAACCTGACTATAGGGCGGGGGGAATCCTCTGTGGGCTAGCCTGGTGTACTGTAGGGGTAGCGTGTGGATGTGACAGAAATGTAGTAAAGGATCTAGTACAGCAAATAATCACTTTATTTGATTATTTGGTTGGGCAGGTAACAGTATTTAGACTGGCAATGCAGAAAGCCCATATGAAGGGATGTAAACTGCAAAAACACAAATCTCTTCAACGCACTCACGGACGAGTGGTATCTAACACTATTTCAGTAAACAACGGAGGTCATGTTCGCATGAGAATCCACGGTCGCCCTCACCCACTAACGATACAGAGAAGGTGTGACTTCTCGCCGCACGCTGAGTGTAAAAGTCACAGCTCAGTTTGAACGCTGTCGACACCGCTCCCGATGTCATTCCTGCCCACACTTCGTCCTTGCGTGCGTGAACCCCCAGGTCACGTTCTCGTACCATGCTAATCTTACAAAAATAAAAATAAATAAATAAATAAATAAAACAATAATAATAAAATAAATAAGGCACTTCTTGCTTGTGACGTGACATTCCAGTAATCAGTTTTTTTTTTTTTTTTCAGGGCAATTGATTGTGTGCATAATATTCAGTGGGAGTATGTCAAACAATAAGGACAGGAGAGTGATCTCTGTTCCATTTCAGGAAGGATATGTGAGCACACAGTTATGCACCATTTAGACAACAGTAAGTGAATGCATTTGTCCCGATTTAGTATGGCATTTTTTTGTTGTTGTTTTTAAGCAGTAAAAAAAAAAAAAAAACAGAAACAGCCTGTAGCAAACAGGGAATTAGCTCCCATTTCCATTATCTGCATATTGTTTAAGTCAAAAACGGAGTTAACTGCCAGCAATTAACCTGAAACTATACAAGCAAACACTTAGCAGTAAGCAGTTAGGAATATAAATGTGTAATGTATCTGTTCTATATAACCATGCTTGCCTGCAGTATTAAATGCTAATGATTAGTGAATCCATTTATAACAAACATATAATGAGGAACTGTGTACCAGTTGCACACAGATAATGCATTGAAAAATGTTTCTTGACGTCTGCATTTTGTGAACTACTTGGAGACTTTGCCCTCTTAACGCTATTTTATATGCACAGGATTCTGTGATTTGCATACATACACACACATTCGCACAAACACAAACATACACACACACAAACTTGCACGTACAAGCACACACACACACACACACACACACAGAAACACACAAATACACACACACACACATCAAATCAAATAATTCACAATAAGACCTTACAAACTACTGAGAGCTACACCAGAGTCCCCCTAGACCATAGTTTACCTGACGCAGGGAGAGTAAATGCTCTAAGGGCACTCTAAGATCCATTTTCTGTTGGCATGGGTAACGGAGATCTGCATTCATTTCACATAGAGATGACGAAATATGTACGCACTTCACCATCTCGCTTCATCATGGTACACATATTTAATGCATTAACAAATGAACAATAATGCGAACATCACAGAGCAGCACCCTAGTCTCAAGTCGCGCTGCAATTTGCCTTTGGAAATTAGAGTACCCCCGGCCCTGTGTTTAAAAGGACCCCATCAAATGTAGCCTGATTCATCGTTTCATTATCTGCTTCTTTCCAACAGAACGTTGTCCACCGCACTCCAGAGTTTGAAATCATCCAATAACATGAGCTGCCTTATGCAGCTCCCATGTCCAGATGTGACATGAAAAGGTTTATCATCCTTTCTGATTTTTTTTTTTTTTTTTTTCAATGCAGTGTAGAAAAATGTTACGGGCTAAGTCAACTGGAACATTTTGTCTGTACAAACTGAATTAACCTCAAACATTTCGCTGTAGAGTATAACTTGATTATTGCAGTATTTTTATTTTATTTTTATTTGCACTGAAGTTCATGACTTCTCACACTTCTAACAAAGCTGGTTAATTGAGTGGGCTGGACACAGTAGGTGAGGGGTTTACTGTAGCTCTATTTCCGTACAGGATGAACCAAGATGATATACAGATGAAGAAAACATGCACGCAAACAGAAGAGAGAGCAGTTTCCGGAGCTTATGGGGACGAGATGAACGCGGGGAACTGAATTATGATTTGCTGTAATGTGCCGCGTGTCCTTCGACCGAGTGTCCTGGCGCTCTCTCACACACGCAGGCTTTTTCCTGCCCGCCAGGCCATTCTCAATCTGTCTGAACAGCAACGCCGGGCCAAAAACCCAGCGAACGCGGGACCGTAAATCTGCCACCGGTCCAGCGTTGGTCATATATTAATTACAGTAAATCATCCCAGTCCTCTTCTGTTTCATCATCTTTCAGTTTTGCTTTTCATTTTCATCACGTTGTTTCATTTCACTCAGTGCTGATTGATACAACCACCGACTAAACTGAACTTAAACATGCATATATACATATATATATATCTGCATATATACCTATATGCAGGAGTGCAACTGGAGAGCAGATAAAAGGGGATAATGACCTTTGCCAAATCTCTTGCTCACACATATCTGAAATGGCACTGTGGTGTTTCACTCAGTGTCCGTGATTACTCAGGTGGTTGATGTGATGTTTTGGCACGCCCCCACAGCCTGGTAATGGATCTGGACCGTGCCATCGCCACCTGTGATGGGCATCCCCGCAGAGAGAGGCTCGTAATTGGCGTCGCCCGGGGGGGGTGGGGGGGGGGGACGGGCGGAGCTCGGTCAGCTGGGATGATGACATCACAAACCGGCGACCCTCTCGCGGGGTCGATCAGGTGTCCCGAACCGCAACGCGGGAACCGCGAGGTTTCCTGTCGGGGCGAGCCTTTCTCAGATTTCAGGACCGTGGTGTGAGAAGAGGAAATGGCTGACATCACAAGCTTCAGGGCACAGCGCAGGCTTGTCTGTGGCCCTCCCAGATTCACACCAGAAGTCGTCACAGTCAATATTATTGAACGTGATACTAAATTGGGAGAAGAATTGTACGATATGTCATCTTATATGCCTTGTTTTAATGACAGGTAAACTCTGCACCAAAACACTACAGTAGTGTAATAATAATAATAATGATAATAATAATAAACTCTGAATATTAAATAAATAACCAAAGAACTGGAAACTGTGCCATACATATAGTTGTGTATCATCATAGTTCAGTATATAATGCTGCCACATATTTTATTGGATAATTATCATCATATTCTCTGTATCATAATAATATAAAAAATGCATATGCAAGGCAGTGCAGTAGCCACATTAGCTCTAAGCTCTTAATTTTTACAGCTTGCTAGTTCTCTGTGCTCGTTAGTGCTTGATGTTTAAAACATTTTCCATTTTCCAATTGTGTTTTGCGAGTAGGCTGTTTTTTTTGTTGTTGTTTTTTTTTCTTTGAAAGATACACTGCAATGCAGCCAGAGCAGGCAGTAACAAGACATCCAGCAGGCTTGCATCAAAGTTTTTTTTTTTTTTTTTTGAAAAAGAAGTTCACTCTATGGAGAATGTGTACTTTTGCAGCAATGCCCGCTCTGTTTTTTTTTTACAATACATAATAAATAGTAATAACATGAAAAATAAATAAATAAATACATACATTCCCTAAGCTATTCCAGTGTCAAATGAGAGATTTAAAGAATGGCACAGATGTTCTCATTTGGACCGTAATTCCCTTAACATTAGTATTTATTCATGTTTCCTCTAACTGCCTGTCAGGGTGGCATTTGATCATCGTGACAAATGCAAATGGGGCCAATTACGCCGCTGCGTCGCTGTACCGCCGGGGTTAGCGGGCGCCCGGGCTCCGCCACGCCGCGGCTCTGCAGCCAGAAAAACAAACATGAAAAACCCCGAATGATGACAGGATCAGGGGAACGGAGAGCGACGAGCAAACGCCGGCAACGCCACGGAGAGTGGGCGAGAGAGAGCGAGAGAGAGAGAGAGGGAGGGAGGAGAGAGAGAGGGAGGGAGGAAGAGGAGGAGGGGGGTGAGAGAGAGAGAGAGAGAGAGGGGGGGGAAGAGAGAGAGTGAGTGAGAGAGGGGGGGGAAGAGAGAGAGAGAGAGAGCGAGGGGTGCGAGAGAGAGAGAGAGAGCGAGTGAGAGGGTGAGAGAGAGAGAGCGAGTGAGAGGGAGAGAGCGAGTGAGAGGGTGAGAGAGATAGAGAGAGAGAGAAAGGGCGAGAGAGGGAGAGAGTGAGAGAGAGGGTGAGGGAGGGTGAGAGACAGAGAGAGCGTGAGAGAGAGGGTGAGAGAGAGAGAGAAAGAGAGACAGAGAGAGGTTGAGAGAGAGAGCGAGCGAGGGGGAAAGAGAGAATATCCTATTGCACAATTCAATTTGATAAGATTATTTATTGATAGATAGATAGAACAATACATAAAAAATACATTCATTTGTTTGAATAATAATTCAAAGATGTGATGTTGTGCATTCCTCTTGCAGAGCTGCAGATGTTGACAGACACTGTATCCCAGTGCATAAAGGCTGTACCTCCCAAACATGTCAGATCGCTGCTCTTCTAGAACCATCCATTTGCTTTACAGATTTTTTTTCTCTGTCTTTGTGTACCAGTGTCATTGCTGCACTCCTGTCCTCCACACCAGAAAAAAAAACTGCTTCAGGTTCCCACAGTAAAAGTCACCGAAATAGAGAGATTATAGGCAACAGAGAGAAGGTTGGAGGTGCTGGACCATGGCGACGTGGGGTGCTTGCAGGGATTGGTGGGACGGGGCAATTTCAGCCGGTTTGGTTCACTGTCGTTTTGATAGTTGTCTGCATTTCCTCAGCGCCTCACAGTATTGAGTACTGCAGTGTTCTGAATATAAACTAAGCGTATTGCCCATAATGACATGCGATTCTGTCCGAGACGTGTTATTTCATAGTATCACAGTGCCAGTGCAGTGCCATTATTTCTAACACAAGTACAATAACAGCTATCTAGACATGTGTGACCCAGCCATATAGTTGACTCAGTCATATAGCGGGCTCATATAGCTGGATTAGCACTGAGTTAAAGAGTTAATGCACGCAAGTGAGAGAGAGAGAGAGAAAAAAAAAAGAATAAGCGAGAAACTCAGGATTGTTGTACAGGATTGGATTTTTTTTTTTCTTCCATCAAACAAATCTCTGTGTTCAGCATCGAACTGCACTACACAGGCCGAACCCACAATGCTTTGCCAACGAACATAAACTCACTGTATCTCCACAGTTTGCGGGTAATTACAAGAGATTATAAAACCACTGGATCAAACTCATTAATCCTCAAACATCCGGAATATGGGGTAATCCTGTCCCTGCTTGGTGCTGTCGTTTAATTATGTGGCGAAAGGTATTAGAATGGCTGGAATATTGCGTCATTAGATGACTGTTTTCCTTGTGCGCAATTCAAATGCAGATTTAAGGCTACGCACTGTAAGACATATTACAACTTTTGATGTGTTGTTTTCCATTAAAAGTATGCTTGGTTTAATTTGAGTAAATCCGCAAAGAATTACACTTGAAGCCACCACGCTGGTGGAGAATTACAAAAATCACGTTATTTATCCCAGTAATTGGCTTAAAAAATCACATTGTTTCCAGAAAATGGGTAAAGAAAGGAAGATGAGCTTGCAAGTACAATAGGTGTTATAGGTTAGCAGTATGAAAATGGATTGTTTTCTGCCATCATGTTGCCATCAGTCCATTATCCATGACTGATTTTTTTTTCTTGTGCCATATCGAAATCCGGAGAATGGCTGTGCATAACACAGGCACATTTGAAAGAGGAAAAAAGCTGTACAAACAACAGAGACAGCTAAATATTTTGGTGTAGAGATTGTAGGTCAGTTTATCCTTGTGATGAAAAAAGGGCACATCATTTATTACAGTGGCACGAAACAATACGGCGTTACAGCTATAAATTGATTGGCAGTTGCACCCAAGCAAAGGGCCCCGAGTCCATAAATATATATTCGTTTTTCAGACTTTAATCCTTTGAAGAGGGACTGGTATGTTTTTTTGTTGTTTGTTTGTTTGTTTTTTTCGAAACAAGTCAGTGTTCTAGAACTCCCCTGCTTTCAATTATGAGGCAGTGATTGTTACATCAGCATTAGAATGTTCACACTCCCACTCCGCCCCTCCACCTTTCCTCACCTTCCCTTCATCTCCTGTAGTGCTCCCCACCTCTACCTCCTGACCCATTACTCTGTTAGCCGCCCTGGCAGCGCCGCGGTTGCGTTACATGCTCTCCTCCGATACCCTTGCGCATGGCCCCAGCGAAGAGAGCCTGTCTCCGATTGGTGGAGATGTCGTCATCTTGCACTGATGACATGCGGTAGCCCGCAGGCATCCAGAGCATGTGGAGTGAATTTAATGCCGCACTATCTGCAGGAACCCCTGCCTATTTAAACACACTCTACCCATCCGCGGGACAAAACCACATGTGTAGCACAATGGGCTTATAACCCAAATGTTCCAGGTTCAATTCCCAGGTAGGACACAGTTGTAATGCCCTTGTGCAAGGCGCGTAACCTGAATTGCTTCAGTAATTAGTTCCATTACATTACAGGATTTAGTAGGCACTTGTGTCGAGAGTGATTTGCACAGTAATGGGTACTATGCACTTTTACATAGTACCCATTTATACAGCTGGATACAGAGGGTACTGAAGCAAAACAGGGTAATTGCTTTGCTCAAGGTTACAACGGCAGTGCCATACCTGGGGAATCAAACCTGCAACCCTCAGGTCACACAGCCTGGTGATTAAGCATCGTACTGCGCTATATATCCACTGGATATGTACTGCACTGGATAAAAGTGGAAGCTAAATTAATGTATTGTGCTGTAATGCCCCACAGTCATGGCATTCTAATCACACTTAAATAGTGACATCACTAGTGACATCACACAGGCAGTTTCCGAACCACTGATTTTCAAACTCAATCCTGGGGACCCCAGTTTGTGCTTGTTTTGGTACAGACTCTTTATTTATTTATTTTAGATTTATTTTTTTCAAACCTTAAAAGCAATTTACAATCTTAAAACAATGCAGTGCGGTTTGGTTTGCCAGTCTATAATTGAGCACATTAAATATGTAACCCTCTTTGTAAAGGAAACATTTATCATGAAGCAGAATGAAAGCATTCCCGGGCCATTCCAGGTTATGAATAGTTCGTTTTGACGTAATGTGACCATAAGAGGGTAAAACATCCCCCAACAGGCATTGCAAGTACCTCACTAACAACGGTTTACCCAGTGGCGTCACTAGGGTTGGTGACCCCCGGTGCGGTCGACCATTGGTGTTGGATTTTGTCGACCGGGGGGGTGAGAGTGGGGGGGGGTGGATTGCGTTTTATGCATTCAAACGACAAAGCGCTTCTCGTCACATTTATACCGCTAATTAAATCAACTGGCAGTAAACTGCATCGGAGAAATTAGCTGTTGTCGCTACACAAAAAACTGCACAAAAAATGTATTGCCAGTCATTTCGGTGTAACCCCCCTCTGATGGTGTCACCCGGTGCGGTCCGCACCCCCCCTAGTGACGCCTCGGGGTTTATCGCTTTTTACAGTCCAGGGGTTGCGACTTTAATGCAATGGAAAC
The DNA here is from genome assembly GCF_018555375.3 of Anguilla rostrata. Lineage (NCBI taxonomy): Eukaryota > Metazoa > Chordata > Actinopteri > Anguilliformes > Anguillidae > Anguilla > Anguilla rostrata. Next base: position 62,185,701 of record NC_057936.1, read on the forward strand.
CAAAAGTGTAAACTCAAAATTGAAAAACAGCTAGTCCAGACTACCTTTCCAGTAGTTATACACACACAAAAAATCATAATTGTGCAGCGACAGGGAGTAATCAGATTACAGATTTGTCTATCAAACATGCATATTATTTATCAAACATAAATAATAAGTTAAAAAATGAGTTTTTATTTCCTAATTTATTTTTTACTCATTATTTATTTGACAGAAAACTTAATTATCACTTCGTATTTGTTTGGGAGCTTGGACATGATCAACTATTATGCTATGCAAAATGCTGGCCAAAATAATATTGAGACATCCGTCTCATTATTAATAAGAGGATCACAAACCTTTCTAGGTAATAGGGATATTGTCTATTGATTATAATATAAGAGATCACAGATATATGTATGTGTATTATTATTATTACCATTGTTATACAGAATGTTTATTCAAAAGAGCCCCTAGTACTAACAGGAAAACCAACTTGCACCTTAAAACATATAATTATTCAACAGTAATGTTCAATCATTATCGCAATTTTCAGTTCCCACTCTGTCTGGGCGAAAGATCTATCTTGTGATTTAATAGGTTTTTGCAGAACCTCACAGTTTTTGCCCATTTCTTTAAACCAAGTGTTCGATTCACCGGTCGATGTGATTGTTGGGAGGATGAGAAGATATTAGTCCAGAAGCAGCCAGAAGGGCTTTTTTCATTCTTCTTTTTCCCCTCCTTTTTGATGATGTTATTGCTGTTCCTGTTGCTGTTGTTGATGTGTGTTGATGCCGTCTTATGCATCCAAATTGGTTGGTTTCAAAAGCCCTCAAGTGTTAGCATCTTCAACAAAACACTTGGGACAAAAAAAAGAAGGAAAAAATGAAAATGAGGGAAAAAAAAACAGAGGAAGAAGAATTCAGGAGTGAGGGTACATTTAAATTGGCAGATATTATGTCTCTATCTCTCTCCCTCTTTCTCTCTCTCTTCACTCTCCCTTAGTTATTATACCATAAAACTTCCATTACACGTTTGGCCTCTAAAAGAGCGGGTCTCATTTTGTGGTTGGGAATAAAAGCATTAAAATGTAAAGAAAAGCTGGTCTGCAGTAATAGACAGGAAGCATCAATACATCACGAGCAACAAACAGGAGTTTGTCAATTTTCCACCTGGCACCGCTACCTCATAGACAGCCATGGTAACAGTGAGATGTTTTTATATGAAATTAAAATCTGATGTTGTCAAGCATACAGAACTAGAATTAATTGAATAATAATATTTTTTTTAAAAACGAACAATAATGATAATAATAATAATGGCAAATGTGATGACTAGCAGGAAATGTGAAGTAGCACTAAATTCCTTACCATAAAATTGTGAGAACATGAATCATACCTATTTCCATGATTACAAAATTTCTATTTGCCAAAGAAGCATGTGATTTTTATTGAGCGTATGATGCGTTTACTGAGGTAGGTGGAACACCTGAATGGCAAAAGCTTGATAGCTAGTGCACAACTGCAGGCATGAAAGCGTGCGTGATGTAAACATGATACCAAAGAGCCCACTTCACTGATTACACGTGAACTGCTTCCATTTAACAACGTGTTTAGCTTCCAGAAACATGGCAGGGGTCATTTTCCACTTACAGTAAGTGGGGCCATGCAGAGTCTCACCTATCCCTTAGTGGGGATGTGTGTGTGTGTGTGTGTGTCTGTGTGTGTGAGCGTGTGAGATTGTGCGTGTGCATGTGTGTGTGTATGTGCCTATGTGAGTTTTGTTTGTACACTCAGAAACTCACAAAAAACAATATGAAACTTGATTTATGAAACAACCGATGTTGCTATTATTGCTGTTCTCATGCTCTTATGCTGTGTTTCCGTATTGCCGTGTGTTTGTTTATAAAAAGCACATACACAGTGTGTCACAAACCAGCTTGTAAGACCATGATGAAAAAAGACCACTCAAGGAAATTATGGGGGGAATATTAATGTATTTAAAGTAACAAAACACAAAATGAAGGAAAAGCATAAGGTGTGGAAGACTGTAGGCTATGTGTGCATGTGCAAGGGCGAGTGAAAAGTATCATAGCGAATGCTGTTTAAATGCGAAAACTCAAATAGACCAGAATTCAGGGAGAGAGGGCAAGCAATCAAACAAGCCCCCACTAGAATGGGAGAGACCAAGATAAATAGGGCAAAACACTCAAGTACAGGTGTGCCTCAATTAAAGACAGCACTTCCACCTCTTCATTTCACCAAAATGCTAAACAGGCTAAATGTAGAGGCTATATAAACAAAGGATTTTCTCATTGCAACAGCCTGACCATAGAAAAGCACCAGGAGCCTGCCATTTATGCTCTATGATAACTTGTTATGAAAGACAATTATGTGGTTGTAAAATTCATCGCAGCGGTTGAAATTGAGCAGGTGTGGCCTTGTCAACAAATGAACACAGTCATAAAGCAACAAGGGAGCAGACAATAAATCCTGCTCTCTCTGTGAATCACCTGCGGGTGGACAGTGTGTGTGTGCGTGCGCGTGTGTGCGTGTGCGTGTGTGTGAATGCGTGTGCGCGCGCGTGAGCGTGTGTGAGTGTATGCATGTGCGTGTGCGTGTGTGTGTGCACGCATGTATGGGGTGGGCAGCATGAAGCAGTGATTGTATTTCGGTCCGGGGGCATGTTTGGCACCTACCTGCAATACAAAGCTATTTATAGGTGTGCATTCTATGGCAGCTTTCAGTCCCCACGTTGTATTTTTGTCACGTCAGGGGGTCAGGAGTCGCGCTAGGGGGCTGTCACGGTCTTGCCATGGGGCCGCTGCGGGATTGGGCCTGGGCGTGCGGGAGGGGCGTGAGGGCCACATTTTCCTGATTGTTCCCATCCCTGAATAGAAGACCAGTCCATTACTGGGTGACCCTAAAAGGCCATTTAAAGGCAAGCAATAAGCCCAGGGGTGGATGTACCTGCTGTGTGGAGAGAGGGAGAGAAAGAGAGAGAGAGAGTGTGTGAGAGAGTGAGAGAGAAAATAGATAGATAGATATAGCAAGAGAGTGTATATGAGAGAGAGAGTGTGTGTGTGTGAGCAAGAGAGAGAGAGAGAGTGTGTGTCTGAGACTGAGCGATATAGATAGATGGAGCGAGAGAGTATATATGAGAGAGAGAGGGAGATAGAGTGAGAGAGAGTGTGTGTGTGCATGTGTGTGAGAGAGAGTGAGAGATAGAGAGAGAGAGAGAGAGAGAGAGAAGGCACTATATCGTACACCCTTGGGGGAATTAACATGGGAAGATTCATAAAATGATCTGAGTAATGGGAAAATAAGTCTAAACAAATGAAGAAAGACAGAAAAAAAGAACAGCAGCTTGATTTGTTTGGTAGGCGGTAAGCCATGTTCTACGGTCAAGTGAACTGGTTCGAATCGTAAACAGGCTTTGAACCCGCAGCCCCGAAGCACAGCTTGCCTCGACCATGTTCCCTTGTCTCTTCTTGTAATTACAGTTTTTCCTATTTATTATTAATTATTATTTTTTTTTTTTTTACCCGTGAATCTTTGCATAAGATGTCCAGCGGGATGCAGCGTAGAAAAAGGTCAGGGAAGCAACCGAGCAGAGAAGAGATCAGAGCGACAGTCGAGCCACTAAATTATAATAAGCATATGCAGATTAATATTGTTTCCCCCGGCACCCGTCCATCCTCCTCAATCCAGAATCCATTTCCCTCAACCTGCCACCATGTCACTGACATTACAGCAGTTTATGCCTTCGGACAGCGAGAACTGCGCTGTACGTGTCAATTTAGGGAAAGATTTATCACCATCCAAATCACGTGTACATATGCACATACGCACACGCACACACATGAACGCATGCACGCACAGAAACACACACACAAGCTCACGCACACGCACGCACACACACACACACACACACACAGCCACACACAAACATACACATAAGCACAAAGACACACCGACAAAAAGTGATAAATGTAGGGGCTCTGTAAGCGGAGGAAGACAGAGGTGATTTTCACATCACTACAGACTGGCCATAGAAAACCACCAGAAGCCTGTCATTTATGCTCTATGACAGCTTGTTATGAACGACAGTTATGTGGTAATAAAATTCATCTCAGTCGTTGAAATTGGGCAGGTGTCAAATGAGTCAAGTGTTATTTATTTGCCTTTTTTTGAAAGTGATTTGTTAATTTACAAACACGGATTTGTTTTATATTTTACAACTTTTCATTCTTCAGTTGTACCAGAGTAGGTCAGTAAGCACTGGCCACCAGCCAAGATGGAGTGCAAGCAGACGCTGACACAAATCATACATATTTTGCTTGTATTGGTAAGGTTTAACATTGAATTAAAAATAAAAATAAAAAAACATTATGTCAAACTGTTCTTTGCGCTAGCTCAATGCTGAAATCGGAGTTTGTAAATGCCAACGTATAAAACACTATGCAAATATGATATCTCTCCAGAGTTTCTCTAAGTACACTTGCTGCCACCTACATACAGTTTGCTGAGTTTAACCCCCCCCCCCTCCTATTCACACATTTGAATATTTGAATAAAGTACGAATTAGGTGACTGTGAGCTTTGTGATTTTGCTCAGCAACCTGTAGATGGAGGGAAAGTCTTAAACAACTGCATACAATAATTTATTATGTTCTGAAAAAAAAAAAAAAAGAAATAATTTGCAAAACGATTTATTAAAGCTTGTTTATTTATTTCCTCAACCATTCCCATTCTATAAGTCTGAGTTTGTACTGGTAGAGTTTGGCACAAGATAAAAATTAAAATCATATGCAGGTAGCGATGCTTTTTGTGCTTTCTTTGGAATATGAACAGTGTTTCGTTTACCAAGTTCCCCTTCTGTTCCGTTGAACTTCAGCGATTCAGTTAATTCCGAAACACAGACGATGATGTCAGCTTGCCTTAACCCAATCATTGGCTAATCGGGCAGTTTTATCCAGTGATATTAGTGCACAGTGCATTTCACAGGGTGTTTGGCTTAAACACTCACCTGATGAGCATGACGTCAGTGACCCCCCTGATGAGACGAGTCCGGACCAGAAAACATCCAGAAAAGTTCTGACTGTGTCCAAAATCGCCTGCCAGCATATTCATTACCGGTCTGCCCTTCAGCTTGTGCTTCAGTGTTCATCTGTTTCTGTTATTTAGAGCTCACGCGTTCCAAAGCTGTCCCTTCACAATACGTTCAGAATTGTAAATATCGATTTAGTATTTTTATTGAATAATCACTGTGTGTGTGTGTGTGTGTGTGTGTGTGTGCATGTGTGATTATGCACCTGCCATATTCCCCTGTGTAACCTTGTATAACCCTAGCAATCCATATTATATATGAGACAAAACATAAGACCATGAATATGTGTGATCAATTCCCGCAATCACCATGTCATTGACATTGAGAATAGAGGACAGTTTCACATTGACTTATTTATGACAGGGCCCAAAATGTGGGCTCCAAGGTGCATTGCTATTTGATCCAATGTGACCATATTCCATTCCCTGGATTTTAGTTGGTAAACACAATGAGCCTTATCTCTAAGAGCCTCATGGTCAATCACTATCTTTCCTAATTTGAATCTGGCCTGTGTTTGTACAGGCAAAAAACTTTGCCATTTATTATTATTATTATGGGTCAATAATTGTGGATTCTTATCATTACTGTGAAAGCTTTGAGCAAGGTGTTTTATATGGAACACTGAGAGTGCCACAGTGAAGAATAAATGAATAAAAGAACAAATAAATGCAGAAATAAGATGATAAATGAATCAATTGAGTATAATTGGTAATGAGTCGGTCTTGTAACCTGCCACAGGTTCGATTCCCCATTCAGTATATATCCAGCTGTATAAATGGAATGTAAATGCTATGTGAAAAAGTTGTGTATGTCCATCTCGAAAAGAGCGTCTGCTAAACGCCTGTAATGTAAATTCTAAATCGGTCAGTTGCAGAACATAAAAATTCTTACCACCGCAAACTGGCAAGCATAAGTAAAATGATGGTGATGTGAATTTAGTGCATTTCTAAGGGATGTTGCTGTGTCCAGATGGGTGCTTAATCACTCTGTAAATGAGAGGGGCCGAGCACTCACCTGTTCCCTGATTGATGTGCGAACCCTCCGGAGGGCCCGCCAGCTGGACCGGCTGCGGCTCGTCGGTCCCTCCGGCGGCCAACAGGTGGCGACGTCTGCGGGTCGCGGACCGCCGTGACCGCGGGGGACGATGGGCGGGATCGCGAGTGACCCGCGTCGCCCCCCGAGTTCTCTTTCACCAGCTGCGGGCCTATGTCTGTGGCTATGAGTAACTGATACTGCATGAAATTCGCTACTTATCGTACGTGTGTTCTGCCGTTGTTCCAACGACCCTCGGTTATGCACTTATTGTATGTTGCTCTGGATGAAAAGCGCCTGCAAAATAAATCCTCCACGCATGATGCTCAATGCAATCAGCCCTGCACAGCCTATCCATTCTCTCTGCAACCATCTGGCCCACATCTCCAAGGCTGACTGCCTTACTGCAACCGCATGGAACTCTCTCTGTAGCAAGTAGTGTTATGGAGGCTGGCCTTTTGTGCTTTTGTTGATTTCTGGCCGATGTTCAGAAGACCTTGTACTTTTATCTGAAAGATGTTCTTCCATCTTTTTTCTGCTATGGAAAAAAAAAAAAAGATTTCTTCAGACTGTACCTTGGCTAGCACTACTCCTCCACAGGGTCACTCCCAATCCTGGATCACTGTCGTATATCACTTGTAGCCTTGCATCTTGATCTTCTTGCGTTTTCATGTTACACTTGTATCTGCATCTAGCACTTTTTTGTTGCACGTGTGCTATCATACTGATGTTGTAGCTCTTTATCATATCTCTTGTAATCATGCCTCACTTTCATTTTGACTGGCCATAAACTTACTGACTTAACCTATGCTTACTGTTTGAATTAGACTCGATGTTCATGGCTATGGATAGCTGATACTTAACAATAATTTAATCTTATAGGGCCTGTGCTATTATTTCATTCATAATTAATTATTATCAATTAATTTTTTTTACACCACTTCCACTTAGCAGACACTCTTACCCAGAGCGACAACGTTTAGCATTTTTTGACACAGTATCCATTTCAGCAGTTTAAGCACCTTGCTCAAGGGTCCAACGGCAGTGCCCCACCTGGGAATTGAACAATAGCAAGTCCGGTTCCCTACCCATTATACCACACTGCCACCCTCAGACAGTGGCTGGTGGAGGTCACTGCGGCAGAAGGGGCACTGCTGCAGAATCCCTGGCTGGGCGAACGGTATCACGGATTCCCCTGGGGACAGGATTACACGCATATCAGGTGAAGGACAGACTAATGTGAGTGTTCAGGGTATTGGGCGGGGGGGGGCGGGGGGGGGCTGCAGGTCTCTCCCGAAGGGGCACAGCGAGTGTCCTTTCCCCAACATGGAGGGGGTGGGGGTGGGGGTGGGTGGGGAGAGGGAGTATAAAGATTGATTAGCGATGAGATCATAATTGCTGACTGAATGAATGGTGTCCGCGGCTAATAAATCTCCGGCCCGTGGATTAATCCCTTTCGAGCGGGGGAACAATGCTTCAGCGGGTGATGCACGGCCGGTGGAGGGCACGGTCGTACATCACGCGTCTCCCCCGCGTGACGGATGGATGTGCGCTCGCGCCCCCGGAAGGCCCAAGGAGGTGAGGTCACCGGTGTGAAGATCAAAGCCGGGCCCTCGGCACTTTGCGCGAGCGAATTACACCTGCGCAACCCGCGCGGCGACGACGGTGACATCACAGATTTTTACCGTATTCGTCCGTGCCTAATGTCGACTATCCAGATGGGCTCGCGAAGGCTCAAGTTTGTGTTTTCTTTTGTTTTGTTGTTTTTTATTTTCCCATGCATGTAGCCTGATAGTACCTGAAGAAGTTCAGGATAAGTTCCTTGCTCAAGGGTGAAATGACTTTGTCCCATCTAGGATTCACACCTGTAGCCTCTAAGCTGCAAATCCACTTCCCTGACCATTGTACTCGCACTGCCACGAGTACAGTATCGGGTAATCCAATATATGTCAGGCCATGTCAAGTTGTAATGCAAGAAAAGCACAGCGATGTGCTTTGTTGTGCATAAAGGACTTGAGCTGTAGCTATGCTGGAGGGCCCTAGCGTAACTGTAGGTGCAGTTTCTATTCAGTGTGTTCGGAATGGTTTGGGGGGGGGGGGGGGGGGGGGGGAGGCAAAAAGCCATCCCTGAGTGCCAAATCAGAGCATCCACTCTAAAGTCTTTGCAAATATATAAATAAATAAATGTATAAATAAATAAATAAATAAATCATGATGGGATGATGTTATATATCTTCCTTGCAGATTCTCTTTCCAGAAGGTGTGGTAGAACAGCTGTTTTTTTTTTCTTTCTCCCCCCCCACTGCCATGCACAAACATGCTAATGCTTCATTACCTGCAGCCCCGAAAGCCAGCCCTTATTCTTTTGTTGTCATTATCCTCATCACGAGGCGGTGTGGATTCTCAGAATCCCGGCTCGCTGACTTAATGCACACTTGCTTCCCGCTTAGAGAACCGCGCTCATCGCTTCGCGCTGGGTCTCCCGGTTCGGAAGGAAGGAAGGAACGACGCCGAGCGCGAGAAACGGGGGAAGTAATTGTCGAAATTGGATAGATTAAAACAGAGGCTGAGAGGGAGGCTGTCGGGTGAAGATATCCTGCGCGCGCGCGCAAGAGAAGAAAGGAAAATAAAAGACGGGGCTATTTATGACAGGTATTTATGGATACCAGTGCTGAGTCTGAATTAATGTATGACAGTAGCTCTGCCAAAATACGCAGCTAGTTCCATTTTCTGCCATAGAACTAATTTCTAGCTGCGCATCTCTTTCTGGCCTCTAATGCATATTCTTCTGATGTGCAGATAAACTCCCGCTCACTTTATTACCAGAGATGCTTCGGTTTGTTATTCGTTTAATGTATGTGGCTCTTTGTCTCTCCCACAGCTTGGAATTTGCATGAGTTATGCTATAATTACCTGAACTTATTTCTCTGTGCGTCACCCCACGGTTCTCCGAGGAAACAAAATAAATAAATAAATAAGTACTGAATTAAGTACAAATGTATATTATTGTAGCCTTTGTAGTTTGGTACACGCTCAGTCCTACATTAAATTACTATCTAATCCAATGCAAACATCTATTTCCTTTGATAAAAAATAAATAAATAAATAAATACAAAAAAAGTTTACACACACAGCTTTGAGTTCCTTTGTGATTTACTCATTCTATAATGATGTGAAATGTAATGATTTGTGGCCTCTCTTTCTCTCTCTCCCACTCTCTTTCTCTCTCTTTTTCTCACCCACATCTGCACATGTATGCATGTACGTGCACACACACACACACACGCACCCACACAAACACACACAAATGCACTCCGCATGCAGTTATAGTTCTGAGGAAGCTGTCGTTGTGCTCAGTGGACCCATACTAAATAATTTATAAAGAGTAACCGTCACATAACCATCTCTCTGCTTGACAGTAGGTATCAAAAGTGAAGGATGCTGGGTAATGGCCCAGTGATGGACTGACCCTCTCTGGGGGGGGGGGGGGGGGCAGCTGTATATCAACCCCCTTCCCAACACCCCCCCCCCCCACCTCGCCATGTGGCACAATGACTCACCAAAGCTCAGAGATGACTGCTGTGCCAGTAAGAGCACTACATTCACCAATAATTAATCCCTTCTAGATCACAAGGCTGAGTGTGGCTCCTTAGATATCATTAAAGCAGGGCTGCCCAGCCCTGTTCCTGGCAATGGACCATCTTTAAATGAAAGGTTTTCATTTCAACCCAAATTTAGCACTCTTCATTCTCGTAATTAGCAGCTCAGTGAGTTCTCTAGCTGTCGAATGAGGTGCGCTTTGCTTGGGTTTGGAGCGAAAATCTACAGGACGGCAGATCTCCAGGAACAGGGTTGGGCAGCCCGGCATCAAAGGGCCACATTCATTATTTATTCCATGTATTTATCTATTTTTTTGGTTCTCTTTTGTGCCCGTCTGTCAAGAATCCCCATTTGAAATAAGAATGTGGGTAGCTGAATGGACTGAATTTTGGAATTAAACTGCCTGTGTTAAAGTAAGCGCGGCTGAATGCCCTACACTGTGTAATCAGACTTAATCACTGTATTTAAATGGCATTGATGAGCTATTCATGTGCCCGTGTGAATGGGGAATAAAGAGCCGAATTAGTCAAATGATAAAGAAAGATAACTTTTTTACTTTTAAAACTGTTTTATTAGGAGCTTGTTGTTTTCCTCAAAGGGGAATAATTTAAAGAAGCCAGGTTGCCATGGCAGCACCTCAGAAAGGAAAGGACCAGCTTGCATCCGACTTTAACCACCTGTAATAAAGTCAGAGGGGGGGAGAGAGAGAGAGAGAGAGAGAGAGAGAGAGAGAGAGATTCCTGATGTTTCTTTTCATGGTTTGCCACAAATTACATCGAACTCCAGTGCTTTTGCATTTCAGAACGGTGCTTTGATGGCAGAGCTTTTTGCACCAAATTCAATAACTGCAGGAAATAGAAAAAAAAAAAAAAAAGAAGAATAGAAAAGGAGCCTCAGCTCCATTGTGGATTATACAGTTTGGCAGTAAATGTTTCCAGGTACGGTCCCACATCAAACCCGGACACACTCACTCACTACATTGATCCACCGAGTAGCCAAAAAAATGATATTTAACAGACAGGTGGGAAGTGTCAAACCAGAGTCTCTTTCATATGCTTCACTAACCTCACATTACATCTCTGGTTTTACCTTATTTTCTCCCATTTCAACATGCAGAACTGCATTGCAAAAGCACGCTGCATCCCTGCAGTGCTAGCTTGCATGGGCGTAATCTGGCCTGCATTTCGCATGGGCCATGCGCAGCTGCAGAGCAACATTCAGCGCTTTAAAGCAAAGCTAATAGAGTTCATTAGCCTGAGAGGGACTGGATGTGTCGCCCGAGCTGAAAGTACTGCGGTACCTGAGGGTCCACGAGCTGAGCCGCATGCGTGACTGCAACGGAGGACTGCGCCTCACATGCAGCCGCTGCAGGCAGACTGCATGGACCCAGCAATGTGAAATGAGGCAGGACACACCCTCCTGCATGCTTTTAACTAACTGACTGACTGGCTAACTGAGGAACTAACTAACAAACTAGCTTACTAACTGAATAACTAACTAACTAACTAAATGATTAACTGAACAACTAACTAACCAACTAACTGACTGCCTGACTAACTGACTACCTAACTAAGAAATAAATAAATAAATAAAAATTGTGGGGACTTGGAATAAACCTCTTGATAATAGGTGTCATTAGATTTTTCGCCCATTACACATTTTCCATTCACATTGCAAGAAATATATATATATATATATATATATACACATCTTTTTTGTTTATTTTAGTTTTTGCTCATTTTTAATTTGAACTTTTTTTCCCCCCCTCAGTCTTTTGCAATAGTGTTAGTACCTAACAATCTGAGAGATGAAAAACTCTGCAGTCCAAAACTGCTTTGATCTCGGTACAATTCATTCAATTATTTCCAAGTCATATCAGATGATTTGATTGCACTTTTATTAACAAAAGTATAATTTAATGTACCCGCATGTATAGTGTAATGAAGGTATTCAGTGGAACTAAAGCACTTAACCTAAGATGGGAAGGAGACATGGATCCCTGGCTTACTGCTTGCCCATATAATCAAATTATTTTATAACCTTTGAAGAGAACTAATTTAATTTGCAGTTATCTGGGTTTAATAAAAGCGAATGGAAACTTTCTTTTAATAACCGACAATGCTGGATGGCCCTGTTCCCTGAGCAACGGGTAGCCAGGCTCTGCTGGATACAGGCTGAGGTCTGTTACTGTTAATTTTCCAGTAAACCCGTTTGTGTGTGTGTGTGCGAGTGTGTGGGCATGTATTACTATCTTTGTGAGAACCAGATGTCCCCACAAGGATAGAAAGATGAGGGAAATTACGCAAGGTGGGGACCTTTTGCTGGTCCCCACAAGTTCAAGAGGCTGTTTTAGGGTTAGGACTTAGGGTTAGGGTTAGGGTTAGAATTAGGTTAAGGTTAGGGTTAAGGTTAGGCATGTAGTGGTTGCGGTTAGGGTTAGGGTTAGGGTTAGAGGTTACGGAATGAATGTAAGCCAATGGGAAGTCCTCACAAGTATAGCAATACAAACATATGTGTGTGTGTGTGTGTGTGTGTGTGTGTGTACATGGCTGGTTGTTACATGGGCACTGATGCTTATGACAGACTTATAGTGGCTGAGCCTGTTCAGTAAGCTACTTCATCTTAAGAAAAACTGGGATATGTAGTCGCTTCAGTCCTATTTATTCATATAGTAAAATAGATATCCACGTACATTATGTCCACCTGTGTTGCCTATGCCTAGAATTGACTCAGTCTAGCATAGATGTGAACGCTTGTGACTGAACTGCATACACAGCGATCTAGTCTACAGTGAATTGTCACGGACACTTGAACCCCGTGTTATATTGTGGATATTAGAATGGCTAAGTGGTGTTATTGGGTGCAACATGCAGTGTAGTGTCGGCAACCTCCAGCCACTATTACACACTTTGATAAAACAGATCCATTCACAGACATTAAAGGCTCAGAACAGCACAGCAAACCATTTAAATAGAAAATGTCAATGGACTGTAGTGAGGTATGTTCTTCCACCAGCTGGTTATTCGATCACTAAGCAAGAGGGTACCGTTTCTGAGGGCAGTGAGTATTCACACATGATTTTTCCGTCTTAATTCTCATCTCTGCCATCCTATTAAAGGTAACAGCTATTGTTTTTCTTTGCGTACCAATAAAAAAAAATGGATTAAAAATATTGATATTTTGTCTAGGAATAATTTTATTTAGCCGTGCTATATTATAAATCTCCACACTGCTAGGAAGGCTGGTTCAGCAATCAGCATCCAGGAACAGGTACATCCGTTGCTTGGGCTACAAGATGGACCTACATGACGTCACTGAAAACACTCTTCAGTTGCTGTGGTGCTTAGAAGAGGAAACTTAAAAGTCATTTTGTGGGTAACAGCATAGACATTTTATTCTCCATCAGGAGTCCATCCCTTAATGGTGGGCACAGGACGGAACCGAGGATGAGCATGTCACCCAGGTGTTTATGTCCTGTGATACTGTGTTAAGGACACCTTTGAGTCAAGTCAAGGCCGTGTCAGCTACTGGCCTTCAATGAACTGCATAAGGAATGAACGGCCATTGCAGTGTCACACAGTTGATTCCTTGACATTCAAACACTTTGAATCGTTACTGCCTCAAGGCCGAACGGTGTAGCACATTCATTGGTAATGAGAATCAGGGGTGAACTTAAACCGATTTATTTATTTCTTTAATTTCGTGCAGAGAGAGACATGATCAGAAAAATTATTGTCAATAATTAAGTAGGATGTGTGTGGGTGTGCGTGTGCAAGTGTGCGTGTGTGTGTGTGTATGTGAGCATGCGAGCGCATGTGTGTGCATGTGCGTGTTTGTGTGTGTTTATGTGTGTGGCATGTGTGTGTGTGTGTGTGTGTGTGTGTGTGTGCGCGCACATGCATGTGTGGGCCATGACGTGTGTAAAATATGACTGCAGGTTTATTTGCATTTGAGAATCTTGCATATATGTTTTTTTGTTTCCTTTTTTTCCATTTTTTATTGTCAGCTTCATTATAGAAAGCCTTGGCAGGCGTATCATATTTCCGTGCCCTTGCTAATAAAGGAATTCAATCTCCCTCTCCAGCCCCCGTCCCGACAGCTCAGGAGTGATGGATGGGGAAGCTCCGGTCTTGGTGGTGCGCAGGTCTGTCCCGCGCCCGATGATGTACGATTTGGGCACGGGCAGCATGCGCCAAATCGCCTGGCAACGCACCGACCCATGATGCCTCAGTGCTCAGTCGGGGGCACTTGAAGATGAATGCTTGTTAATGGCACCGGAACCTTTAAGTTAGTCATATGACCTGGATTTCTCTTTCCTGTTTGTCTTTTTAAAGAAAATTCTAATACAGAACATACAGGTCATATGATCGTCAACGTACATAATCGCATGTATTTAATTGTGCGTTGTTTTATTTACTTTCTTTTGGAATTTGTGAAATCCAGAAGCTTATCAGATTGCAAATATCACCATATCATATATATTTTTTAAATATGTATTTATTTATTTATTTTTTGGTGACATAATAATGAAAATCAAAAGTGGGTTATGTGAGAAATTATGAAAAAAGCATATGAGACTGAAAAAAAAAACAAAAAACAGATGCGCTTGGTTGGACAGGTTGCATGTCTTGGTATGTGGGAATTTATTTTGGACAGCAACCATATTGTTTTTTTTTTTTTATAAACATTTGTGTAAAATAATTTGCCAGACCGATTTCTAACTTCTGTATTTTCCAATTAATGTAGGTGTGGTTGTGACACCCAAGTTCCCAGCATGCACTACCCGGCAGAGTTACACACAAAGTCGCGGTGTCCCAGTGTCAGTGTGTCTCCTTTCTCCCACAGTATGCCTTTCACACTTTGCCACCCAGGAGCTGCATCAGTGTGATGACACTGTTCAGCGCACGACGGTCAAAATGGATGAACTCAGAGTACAGGAAGGTACACTACTGACAGCCTGAAAAGTAAATAAATAAATAAATAAATAAATAAATAAATAAATAAATAAATAAATTAAATAAAAATATTGTATGTGCTGTACTACAGAGAGGCAACACAGTTGGGCACCATTAATATTTTTATAGTTTGTTAAATATTTGTACAGGACTTGAGTTTTGGAGTATATGACATTTTGAGAGAGAGAGACAGAGAGAGAGAGAGAGAGTAGGGGTCGGTTACTGGAAGTGTGGGGTAGGGGGGGAGATTGATTTCCTCATGCAACAGTAGAAGGTTATTTTTCCCTCCTATGCATTCAGTCATAATTATTTTTATTGACTTCATGTTCCAGACAATCTGAGTGATGAAGACAGTGGTAAATGAAATATGGGACCAGAATACCAACTAAACAACATTATATGTATAAAAAAGTGAAACATTTTTATTTTTTTTATTTTTATTCTCCGTAGGGGTATAAGATAAAGCGGCTGCTCTATGTATTATCCACTGTTTGTATCGGGGATATTATCAACAGTATCCATTTACCCTTGCTCAAAGGCTTTGTATTCCATCCATGGTGATGAATATATCGATTTACATTTTTGGGTCCAGGCCAGCCGAAACAGGATATAGATGACAATATTTCTGGTGGCAATAAGGTGAGGAGATTACAAAAAAAAAATGGATACAGGAAAATATGGGTCACAACGGAGGAAAGAAGAGAGGAAGAGAATGTAAATCAGGTTAACACAGCGGGATAGTTTGAGGTCTGGTCGAAAGAAAATGAAACTACAGAAAAATTAAGCCATTAAAACGCATTCATATTCATCTCCACCAAGTTATAAAAGAGAAAAAATATATATATTAATGTTGGTGATATTGCTTTTGTAATATTACTAAATTAGGCCCAGAGATCATGCCTTCCTGGTGTGAACTTGAAAAAAAATATAATCAGGTGGGGTGACACCAATGTCATACTTCTAAATTAAAGGTCGAGCTCTTGCAATAAAATGGATATAACTGCAAGGACAGCATTACCTGTTTGAATATTGTGTTTTTGCTATTTATATATGTGTCCATAAAACTTGGGTAATACACTTTAAATATAGCTTTGAGTCAAAAAAATAAGTGTATTTTATTGTGTGTGTGTGTATGTGTATGTGTGTGTGTGTGTGTGCATATTTATACAAATACTTTGCGGAATACATGATTCTGATGGCTCCAAGTGTGTGCATTAATTTTCAATAATGGGATACCTTGGCCTTTTAACATTTCTGGCCTTTTTTTCATGACAGAATCATTGTTTTCATTAAATCATAAATAATTTCTGGTTAACAAAAAGGTCCAAATTGAACTGTCAACAGGAGTTCTGCTCGACATCGCTAAAACAATGTGCCCGAAGGGCCGCAGAGGAATATTTCAATTTCAGCTGATTAAGCCCACAAAAATCAATAAAGACAAAAGTAACTAATACATCATCATTGTTGGTAACTGTTGTGTAAGCAGAATAAAACACTCTGAGCAGTTATTGGAGAATTAAGTACTTTGGCCTTAGCTGCGTCCCCATCCCCGTTGTACACTATTTTCCAATAGCAGGACAGCCAATCGTGGTTTATTTCCTTACATATGTTCTTATGTGTCTCAATAATTCTGATCCCATGTAGTCTACATCACAGATATGATGATATCAATATGTGAAGTTATATCATGCTTAATTGATTTTCCTGAAGTTGGTCAATGCTAGCTATAATGAGGGAGTAGTCCCGTGTACTAGTTTCCACAAAGCCCTTGTCAAATCCATCTCAAACAAAAAAAAAAAAAAAAAAAAAAACAGAAACAAATGAATTCTGTGATACATTAAATTCGGGAGACGTGGGGTGCGGATGATGGAGTGGTACTGAAGCAATTTAATACGACCATATGTTCCAGCCGAGACATATTTGCAAAAAGATTGTGATGGCTGTGCTGATGTTATTCCTGGAGAGAGTAAAAAAATAAATAAATAAAATGCCTTGCAGTCCCACAGCTGGGTTTTACTTTACTGTGATCCAGACGTATTGAGGATAGCACACTCAGACCATGTTTCAAATCTAAGCAAAGCTTGTCAGTCAATCAATTTGTTTATTTATATGACACATTTTATTAGAATTTGTCAGAAGACCTTTCACTGTGTATGCCAACATGAGCCCTCACAAAGTAAGGTGACAGTTACAAGGAGAAAACTCACTGGATGGCATTGCGCTGTCACTCAATACATGGTCCTCGAGGCCCTAAAACTGCTGGTTTTCCATCCTCCCGTTACGAGAGAGTCAGGTGTGAAGACAGTCTGGCCAATCAGCAGCACTAATTGTTCAGTTAATCACCGGGGAGAAAAGAAAACCAGGGCTGGAATTGGATTTGAGGGCCGGATTTGAGTGTCCATGGCATATAGGGGAAAAAAAAAAAACCTTGGAAGTAACCAGACTCAGGAGGAGATTGAGTTGATCATGTCAATTTCCAATCCATCTAATTAGCTTGGGACTGATTGTATGAAATAATCTGGAGATTGAGTTCATGCGGTGGGGTGGGGTTTTATTTTGTAAATGTGCTTTTACTGTTAAGCGTGGTGGCTTATCATCTTGTTGAAGACTGTTACACATTATGTTATTTGGATAGGAAGATTGAGCCAGAGCTATCGTGAATCTGTGGAGTTGAGCTGTACACTTCATCAATCAGGCTTTGCACTTCAAACTATCCTCTTAACGATGAGAGGTTGCATTTCCCGTGCTGTGCCCTTTTTAAAGAGTATCTTAGATGCGGCAGAAATGTGAATAAAATGTGCTCATCAATTTTCTTAATGACTGTCATAATCCCTCTGCAACTCAACACCCTCACTGATTTCATTCAGAAGGGAAATGACCTGTCGCTCTGTCATTCCAACTTGTGCGCATCAGTCAATGCTGAACTTATCCCATGATTAAAAAACAGGACCAATAAATAACACTAGAGTGGCTGGTGTAACTTCCTGTTTAACGTCTGAAGTGCAAGAGATGCACTGAGGCCAGCGCGTTTGTATGAAGAAGAAGAAAAAAAAGACCTGGAGATCGGCCCAACTACTTGAGCGATGGAGGCAGAGATCCAGTCTTCACTTCACTCCTCTTTGGCCCTTGTACAGTTTTCCAAGCGCCTGATCACTTAATTGAATCAATGCCATGCTTGATTGTGTTAGTTCAGATGTTTCTCTGCCTGGAAAGATACAAAGAATTTGATCTGCCCTTAAAGATGGAACGATACCAAACGGCAATAATGGCTGTGGTGTGGCACTGATGAGCCGCGTGGGGCAAACCACATTTCCCTGAATGGAGTCCGGATTTCACCTCTCTCTCTCTCTCTCTCTCTCTCTCTATATCAGTTGTGCGTGTGTGTGTGTGCGTGTGGTTTCTTTGCTCTTTCGGTTCAAACCAGCGAGACTCGCATAAACAATGAGTTTAATTAACCGTGAATACTTTCCTTAGCAGTTTAATTAATAATCTACACTAAGCAATCGTAACAATGTATGCCATTGATGGCTGAATCATTCAATGGTTAATAAACAGCACGAAGCTAGTTAAGAACTGCCAGCTCTTTCATTGTCATTCAAAGAGCAATTACTGGCGGGCAGTGCAGGACTGAAGGCCGGATTATCAATAACAACTCTATTACCGTGGAAACGCTGGTAAAGGTTTAAGATCGCCATTCACAGCCTTTATTTCAATACATGATAAATCAACACTGCAAGTGATACCAGCCAGTGCTGGAACAGACAACCCTAACCATTAAAGCTGTAAACAATAATGAGCAATAACAATTATAGAATTGGAGAAGAGGGTGGGGTGGTTGTGGTGTTTGTGTGTGTGTGTGTGTGTGTGTGTGTGTGTGTGGAGGGGTACATATTTTTATGAAGTTCCATTTTCCTTGCACTACTCAGTGGAGGTTGACCTTTCAATGACTCGGCGAGCAGCGATTGGTGGGAGCCGACGTCTCCTGGGTTACGGCGTTTCCCTTATCGAGTGCCTCAGCGCTCGGCGCATTGATTAATTCTTCCATTAAACACGGAGTGCCACTGAGGTGCAAATTGACTCCCGAAAGTCGGTTAAGCGTTCCCAGCAAACGACAGGGCCGCGCGCCAACGGGCTAACACCGAGACAGACAGCGCGCAAACATAAAACGGGCGAGGAGTTTCCCCAACCGCGACGTTATCAGGGGCGAGAGGCGGAGCGGACCTGCGGATCTGCCGGGAGTGCAATTATTTCTGATTTGACAGTGCTTGAAAATGGCCACCTTATTATTAAATTAGGTTTAAGCTAAACCTCATTTAATAACGTATCAATGGTAAGGTTTATTACGTATTTGCTAATGCTCTATTGTGGCTTAAACGGCTTGCTTATTGTTTTATGTGGTGCAGCCTGTACACAGCTGAATGTTTAATGAGGGAGGTAAATAGGTGTGTTGCTCAGGTCTACTATGGCAATGCCGCACCTGGGAATCAAAACCTGCAACCTCTTAGCTGCAAGTCCATTGCACTACACTGTCAAACCATTCCATGAAGAGATAGCGGGTGATACTGCTAAACTGCGTGCATGCCGGTGCTGTTCAGTTCACAACATCTGAAAAACCAGATGGGACGATTGTTTCTTAGGAATTTAAGCAGCAGCTGCTGAACAAAGGAAAGTCCTATTTGTATATATTAGTTTGGATTTAGTGATTTCCTGTGTAGTCAAAGTTATTACTCTGCAATCCATGTCTAATGCATATTCATACCCACTTTGTATTGATTTTAAGGGGGCTGTAGATAAGAACTGAAACAATTATGCAAAACAGACCAACCAGATAATATATACTACGAACCTCAGTAATGCAAATCTTCCCTTCGATACACATGTAAATTATTGGTAAAGTAATTGTAAAACTTTTTTCTCTCTTTTTTACTGCTTTGTGTCACTTTGATTCAAAATCTGCACAAAGCGTTATTTGCGTTTCTTTGGCTCCTCATTCATGTGAGGTATTTAGAGGACAAATGTTGAATAAAATAACCCATCCCAAGTGATTTATTTATATATTTATTTATTTATTTATTAGGTATTTCTTTATTTTTCTGCTTGAAACTAGTTAAAAGTATAAAGTATGTGTGCCAATTTTAGTGTAGTTGTACACTTACTTTTAAGTCAACTTTTACTTTAATAATAATAATAATAATAATAATAACATGCAATTTTAGGTAGCCATGGTTATATTTTCAAAACAACCACTTTAACATGCCATTTTTCTTTTTCTGTGAAATTTTGGAATCAATATGGCTGTATCGAAAGGTGAAAACAATAACTTTTTCTTTTCCTCACAAGGCGTGAGTGCGCTACATTCCCTGACCTTTCGGTAAATAATGCATCTGGTTTTCCGTCCGAGGAAAAAAATAACACGTTTTATGAATTTGCCGTTCCACCCTCATGGACTGTTTTTCAAAAAAAACACAACTCTGTACACCGCCGGAGCCGAATTTGACTGGCGGCGTCCTCTCCCGCCGCCTGGCACACGTGGGCACATTAATTAACCTCCGGCTCGGCCGCACCGCGGTCTGGCTCGAGGATAGACAACGCGGTGATCACTCAAACATCACCGCCAGGCCCTCTCCTGTCGGCAGCCTCGCCCCTCTTTACCCGCACACCCAGGCTTTTTCCACGCTTTTCTTATTCGCGTGGCTGTCACCTTTATCCAAGGTGGGCTGCACAAGCTCATATTTTACCTGTAGTCTGCCCTCAGCGTGGGGTATTTGGCCAGGTAATACAGGTAAGGCAGACTGCTGAGGGGCACCCAGAGCAGTACGACACCTGGGTCTCTGATCCGGAAACTTCTGGAACCGCTGAGGTGCCCTTTGGACTGTGTTTTTGCAGCTGTGTTATTTCCCATAGCCGGAAAACTAAACAAAATTAAGGTAGCCACCTTTTGTTTTTGTTTTTTCTATACATACCTTCAGTAATATTGTAATATTGACATGTATTAAAGACTAATGTGTCATATTGCTTGATTAATTGAATCGTACCATACCACACTTCCTATGGAGAGCCAAAAGTGGGTCTTCCTTGCATTAATGTCCCTGCTTAAGAGTCTCTATTAGAGGTCTGCATCCTGACCCAAACCTGACAGGGCCTGAAAGTGCGTTGTGATTGGATCAGGCATATGGCATATTGATTTTAAATCGGTAAACTACTGATCCCCAAGATCATTGCTTTAATAGGCTGAAAACAAATCACATTCTCTCCTTCCCTCTTGTGTATACCCATCCCCCTGATCTTCACTTCAGACATGTCCACCTCTCTGTTCTGCCCCCAAGTGCATGTGCAGTCATACCACACACATACACAAACACACCCGCACACACACACACACACACACACACACACGGACACACACTCAATCAAATTGAAACTCAGTGAGTTTAATTATATATACACCCATGAGTTCAATAACCACTCCAGTATGTGTCATATGTGATTATTGCTTTCAGCAAGTTAAAAAAAAAAAATATATATATATATATATTGTTTGAAGAGTACACTGAAAATCCTTGAAGATTTCCTTGGAGGTGGAAAGTGATTTTAAGAGTTATATTGATTTCTTCTATTTTTATTCATTTTTATTTTTTGTCATTGTCAGGAACTATTACCAAACAATAAATACAAAAAAATGTACTTCAGTTCACTTTCCATAAATTTTTTTTTTTTTAACTGCACAGGAAGTGTGTCCTCTTCTCAACCCTCACCCCCCCCCCCCCCCCCCACACACACACACACCCCCGCCCACTTAAGGCCCTAAAGTCATCACTTCCTTTGATTAATTACCCACTTTCATCCAGTTAAGAGCACGTCCTCTGTCACGGGTCCACTCTCTCCGCCGTTTTATCTTCCCGACCGCGAGGTGCGTCTGCGAGAGAGACTGCTCCAGGCGCTGTACGACATTCTAACGAATATCCAACACGTCGGAAAGCGCTTGTCCCTCAATTTGCAGGTGAGCGATTGCAGGTGTACACGCAGGCGGAGGTTCTCCGGTCCTGGGGGGCTCCCCCCCTGGTATGAGCGGGTCCCTCCCTTCCCTGTCTGTGAACTCCTCAGACCGTCAGAACTACAGAGGAATTCTGGGTAGTCACGGTCGCGCTGCTCGTGAGCTGAATCCCACGGTTTAACGGGTCTTCACAGGGAAGCCCGTGGGCTGCCAGTCAGTCCTTAATTTCAGTTCATTTCTTCATGGGCCTTGCATAGTGAAAAAGGGGTGTTCTCACCAAAGCCACCTCTGGCAACCTCACAGGAAACCCTGGGCACTCTGACTCTGAAGGATCTTTCGTAACTGGCTCCCTCTTACTGATTTGTATACAATGAAGAAAAAAAAAATGCAATCGATATTGTACATATTTATTTATATATAACTTTTTTTTTTTTTAATTAAGATGATCTCATGATGCTCCCACAGTGCGACTAATCCAAACTTATAATAATTATTATAATAATAATGCATACGAATGTGGTGGGAGAGTGACAGGAGAAGTTATGGCCATCAAGCGTTCAGAAAAAAAAATGTATATATTATGGGCGTTGCATTTTAATTGTGTCTGTAAAACTCATATTCAGACTTAGTAATAGTTTCAAGTTTAGCTGAATTACTTAATTAAAATATATAATGAGGAGGATAAAGAAAACAGCAATCCATGAATCAAAAAGTGCATTCTATTCTCCTTGTCACTGTCAGTTCAATGGTTTCAAAATGCAAAATTATGATTTATTTTATTTTATTTTTTCAATACCACCTGCCGTGGACCCCTGAGGACCCCTCTGAAATAAGCATGAAAACCTCATTATCATCACTGGCGTCATTCATTTTCCAAATTTACTCAGTCTGAAAAAAAAATATCAGCTCTAATGGATTTTGCTATCAAAATGTAAAATGATGGAAATGCCATCGTTGTTTATTTCTGCTAAAAAAAATTTCCTTAAAATCTATCAAAATGGGTCACAAACGAAATACTGCCACATTTCGTTTTCACTTCTATTATTATTATTATTATTATTATTATTAAGTTTATCAATTTTTAAAATATATTTTCACTTATCTACTTAGTGAGATTTGACCTTGTGGATGTATCCACTTTAAGATCTCTGTGCCTTAAGCAGAGGCATATTTATGATGCACAGACTAATTATGTGCAGTTTACATGCACGAGAAAACATTTCTCTTTGCCTGCCCTGGCTGCACTTTGGTACAAAAAGCCCATACAACAAGCAATTACCGGGTGATTTAATGTTTTAAAAGTGTTTTCTCTGTAATTATAAGATTGATTTTACTAAACAGAACTCTATGTAATCATTTAAATTCTCGAATGTGACATGAAGGAAAAAAGAAGCACAATTACATTAAACATAATTAACAGACAGAGATCCTGCTAATGCAAGCTAATTGGTGTGTGTGTTAATCAAGGAAAAACAAAAAAAAAAAAAGAAAAGAAGATGAAACTAGGGTGAGAGCAGTGATCATTGCAAAGGTAAGGTTTCTGTCCAACAGCCCATTACAGGATTGGGCAGAGGCCTAAGTTTCGGACCACAGTTAAAGTTGTATATTTCCTTGCCAAAACACACACATGCGCACGCACACACACACACACACACACACACACACACACACTGGTGTAAAATGCCAGTCCGTTCACTTTACCCTCTGAAACGAAACCATTGATGCAAGCACAGCTCTTATATATAAATAAAAATAAAATTTAAAAAAATGCATCATTCCTTAAATCCTTCAATCCTCAATCATTCCACATCCCCAGCTCTCTGGTCCAGTTCCCCAGCACTGGACACCCATTACGGCTCTATCCTTCCACATCCCCCAGCTATCTGAGCCAGTTCCCCTGTCCTGGTCATCCATTATGGCTCTGTCCTTCCACATCCCCCAGCTCCCTAAACTAATCCCCCAGTGCCGGCCACCAGTAGGGCTCAATCCTTCCACATCCCCCAGCTATCTGAGCCAGTTCCCCTGTCCTGGTCACCCATTATGGCTCTGTCTTTCCACATCTCTCTACCCTCTGAGCTAATACCCCTGCGCTGGCCACCATTACAGCTCAATCCTTCCACATTCCCCAGCTCCCTGAGCAAGTCTCCCAGCTGGTCACCCATTACGGATCAATCCTTCCACATCCCCAAGCTCTCTAAACTAATCCGTCAGTGCTGCCCACCCATTATGGCTCTGTCCCTCCACATCCCTCTGCCCTCTACTCTAATCCCTCAGTGCCGGCCACCATTATGGCTCTGTCCTTCCACATCCCCCTGCCCTCTACGCTAATCCCCCAGTGCTGGCCACCATTGCGGCTCAGTCATTCCACATCCCCCAGCTCCCTGAGCCAGTTTCCCCAGTGCTGGCTCTGTGTAAATTCAGCCACATCCCCCAAATCTCTGAGCCAGCAACAGCAAACATGCTGTTCAGTTCACCGCTTTCAGTAAACCAGCCAGCATACAAAAACTACAATTCCCAAGGCATCCCAGGATCCCAGCTGAACGCATCTGTGATTGGGCTCAGAGAGTTTTGGGAAGAATGCCATGAGCCATAGTGTCTGCCCCCTGTAGGGGACATGCATGTCTGGTCTTAATTTCAAGAACCATATGAACACCAACAGTGCTGAAACCAGAAGTCAAGGTGCAGACTGTCAGAGTTCAAGATAATGCATGTTAAACAATGATATTTTTCTCATAAACTTTTTTTCTTTGTCTTCTCCACGGGTGGAAGAAGAGAAGAAAAATTCTGGAGGACATTTCTGTATGTGTACGGTATATACTAGAAGTACAGCAACAGGGCATCTACTGTTCTTCTACCAAACAGGACATTGCAATATTTTCAGACAAATTCCCTGGTCAGCCATTATTGACAGTAAAGCGCTGCACCTACACTATCAGCACTGGGAACACGTTGAACTTATGCACACTTCAAGAGATGGATATTGCTGAGCCCCAATTAATTCCAACCAATGTCAATTCTATTGAGCGATATATATACACATATATATATATATATGGGAAGACAAAGGGGGTTTTGGGTAATGGGCCTGTCCAACTTAGCTCAGCAATACTGACAATGTGCATGGCATTACTGAGAGCTGGGAGAAAAATAGTGGAGATGAATCCACACTGTGTGAATACTGGGCCCAGGGCCTCCAACGCTTATCATCTCCCTCCAATGATGTGGATGTCCGGCAGTCAAAATAAAGCAAATTAACAGAGAGGCATATTTGCTGACTGTTCAATGTATTTCATAAAGTCAGTGGGTTATTGAACTGGTAAACAATAATGTTTATTGAAGTGAAATACGTGCATGTATGCTCTCTCACACAAACAGGCACTCACAAACACACACACACACACACACACACACACACACACACACACACACACACTTACTGATCCAAAGCAGATTGCTTCTGCTAGTGTATTGATTCTGATCAGTTCAATTGGTATAGCAGTTTGTACAGTGGTGATATAGTTTATCTTAGATATGAAGGGTGTGGGCTCACCATAGCTGCCCGATACCACCCAAGTAATGCCTTCTGTGTCCCAGGATGCATCTGGGTTTAAACTTATGTATTTCTATCATCTTTAAACTGTGGAAATATAAGATCTCAAGCCCAACAGAAAAATCAGACATGGTAGAAGATGGTGATGGCGGTACTTATTGCACAGACAATACAGTTTATACAACACTATATACATAGGCACACACACACATACACACACATTTAGTGTGTGTGTACAGTATGTGCATGTGCTTTTAAGTGATGTATAGAGCAGAGTGAACAGACATATTTTGGTGTACGTGTCCATTCTCCCTTTTTTTAACCCCTCCCCCACGCATCCACCCATTTGAAATGATATGAAATGGCAAACAATCAGTAACACAATTCAACTCATATCAAGAAAATCTTATTTGACTCTTCTTTCCATCTTAAGATTAAGCCTTGAATGTCCTCATAATTACAAATCATTAATACAATAAATAAATAAAAAACTGTTAGCTGCAGTGGCTCTTCATCTTGTTATGTTATGAGATTTAGTCTTAGGGCAGAAGACGCATTATGCATTCAGACATGTCATACGATGTAAGCAGACTCGCCTCACCACCTTGAGTGCTGTGCAAACACCATTCGTCCTCTTCACTCTGCTCTTCTAACTTCTATCCCAGAGGGCCGTGCGGTAATTCTCCCCACCGAAGTGGCCTTTTACCTATATAATTATGCATTTAAATACGACTAGCAGTGCTGCATATGAAACCGTGACACTAAATGTGATATATTGTGAATGTAGTAATTTGTGCAGCACGAACACACTTAATTGCCTTTTTTTTAGCCTTTTGTTTTTTCTCTTTTTTTTCAAGGTTTACATGCAGTTAGTACTGTATAAGAAGCAGGTGTATTACTGTAAAAATGTGGGTGTTTAATTGCTTACAGTACAAGTAAGCCCCAGTCTTTGTTGGACATGTTTCTGGACACCAGCATCTATATTATTTCTCACTTGCTTATTTTTTTTTAATTTTTTTTTTTTTTATTGGTTTTGTTATGTAGTTAAGGGAAGATGTGCCATGGTGTATTACAGACACATTTATAAAAGCACTAAAATGTGCAAAACAGGAAAACCACAAAATGGAGAAAGCAGTTACAGAAATACAAAGTACAATATTTTCTAAAAAACCTTTTTTTTCAGTCATAACAATATTCTGCTTGCTTCTCCCTTTCCTTGCACCCATTATTTCAATTGACATATGTACTGTCTCTCACCTTACTCATCAATTCCACAGGGAATGCACAGCTTTGGTTGTTTGCGTGGATCGCACACAAATTGAGTCCATTCCATGCAGTTGTCTTTAGCTTTATTTTGACTGCTTTTGCTGACCTGGGATGTTGTTTCCTTCCCAGGAGTGGTGGGCGTGTGAGGTGATGCTGCGACCGTGGCTGCTTTGGCGGCTGCTACTTCTGTCCTCAACTTCACGTCATTTTCACACAGGTCACATGCCAGATCCATGATGATGTCATTCATTAGTAATTCCAGTGGTTCCATTTGCTTGCGTGATTTTGACATTCTGTAGTCTATCCAGAGTTTATCCGAAGTCGCCTTTCAGTGATCATCTCCACGGAGCTCATCATTTCTGTGACTACAATACCCACAATTACTGCTCCCCAGGCTGAAGTCAATGATCAAAATCTTCATAAGGCGATTGCAGTGAATTAACTTGTGATTATTATGTACGAAATTAGTTTCAATGGCACTTGACCCAGCAAATCGTATCAAGCGTCAATCATTCAGCTGCTGAATAGCGTTCTGGAGGAGAGAGCAACCCATTCACACCAGGTTATCAACACCTATTACCTATTTTCTGGCAGGGGGGTTTAGTGAAGAACCTGATACAAAATGTCTGTATTTCTTTAATTAATTGATTTTTTTTTTAGAATTCTAACAAAGCATTTATTTTAAGCCTCACTATTTAGGAGAAGTCATGGAAGGAGGAGGGTATTGCGTTTGCGATGTTGGAGTAATTCGCATTTGAAAGTCCAAACTCCCCGATGGCGTCGACTCTGGCGTTTCTAGTCTTAAAGGGAATTGGCTCCAATGTGAGAGCAGGTTTAGAACTTTTCTTCTTTTCCATACCTGTCAAAGGTACTGCTCTATGCATTCTATCCATCCAACACTGTACACTGAACTGCAAATGCTGCAATAAGCAGTTATATTGGGGACATGAACCAGAGTTTTTGATATGAAAATAGTCATACCAGAGCAAAGCTCCCATCCCCACTGGCTAACTCAGGATTTAATAAGACCACAATTCAGTGTTTTATTCATGAAAGTGCTGCAGCTGACTGCAAATCAATATGCTCGCGCGGGTGAGTTCACCCCTCATTTTAAGTCCGCGTGCCTATGAGTGACCATTGGGGGCAGTGTTTAGTCCAATGGTTCTGGCAATACGGCACTGATGAAAGCCATTATGCCGTAGAAGGAAAAAATGTTGAAACTGATGATGATTGTTTTCTCCTTGTAGTGCTTTATATATTAAAAAAAAGCTCCCGTAAATGAGATCCTTGTCTCCCGACCGTGTCTCAGTGGAAATAAGTCAGAGGAAAGAGAGAATAATGGGCGCTTTGACGGGGCTGGTTTTGTGTGGGATCTGTGAATAAGACATTTATTGAAATGTAGAAGGGTAGGTGGTTTACCTCGACATGGGCCATCACAGGAGAGCAGTTGTGCTGTTTGCACGGCTGAGGTTGTAACTGAAATTCCACCGTCAAAAGTAAGTCCTCGGGCTATGTCTCATCTTCTCCTTCTTCTTTTTCCTCCTCGTCTTATTGTTATTGGCAGGGTGATGCAAATATCACGCATGCTCTCCCAAATGTATGCTATTCCCCATAAACGCACAGCTCTAATTCCAATTCAGATTTTACAAGGACGTATTTTCAGAATCAGTGAAAATGAGAGATTAGAGATAGCCAAGATACAATTGACTTGAACAGATAAACTACACATAAGTGTCAAGGATTATTAAGCTAACCTGCTCTGCTAAATCTTCTATTGTGACGAGGTGGAAAGAAAGTTCCTGACATTTTATTCACATTTACCAGACATGTTCCCAAGGGCCTTCCAAGGGCTGTAGTCAAACATCAAAATATCCATCTCCTTGGTAACACTCAACTGCACACGAAATGCATTCCAATCCCGTCTTCCAATTTGAAGGTGGTTAAATAAGATACTAAAGGAAATAGAATTTGGTGGGTACAATTTGCAGATCCATGTTATGGCATGTGAAATATTGTCATGAAAAAAAATAAGTGAAATCCTGCCGTCTGATGAACCATTTTCTGCCAATTTTGACCCTATTTGTTCCCCTATTAAACAGTAAGTACACACAATAACACACCAGCAATTCATCCTGCAATTCAACTGCAAAGTGGTTCACCTTTCATTTTCAGTAGCATATATTTATGTCCATCTGACATTACTGTGTGTGTGTGCATGCTTGCGTGTGTGCGCGTGTGTGAACTCTGTATTGGCACAGATAGATGTAGCTTCAGTGCAAGGACCTTATGGATTAAAAATGCATTGCCCGGGGAAAGAGAAATTGCTCACCAGTGACCCCTGTTGGTTAACTAAACTCACACAGCTTGCTTGCTAAAGCAGCTCACAAAGGGCCATGTGGACGTATATAAAACGGTGGCCCCATAAGGATATGTTGGTGCATGCAGTCTGCATGAAATTAACATTTTTATTTACTATGGCTGCAGGTAATTGTGCAATCAGCAAATGGGACTGCCTACTAATCGCATTTTGCATGAAGCAGAGCTTAAAAAGAAGAGCAATTCAAAGAAGTCCTGTTCAGTGCATTGAATAACTTGATTGGATATGGGGAAACGGAGGTGCTCGCTGGCGTCCCGTAGCCTAATAGAACATCCAGCACTGCGGACAGCGCACGCGTCAAAGTGCGGACCGTGATGGCCATTGTCGATTGAAAAGGTCCAGTTACAAGACAGCGTAACGTTGCACCGAGCTTGACTATTGCCGGGATAGAATGCCAAGATTGTACGGGAGGTTCTAGGTCATCTTTTATTTCGTCCAGAAGAGCAATTATGTCTATGGCTGCTTGTTTGGAAGATATATTTTTTTAACCTTTTTTGGCGGTTCTTTCTCTGTTTTTGGTGCTCTCTGTGATTTTTTGGACTGTGTTGGATGGTAACTGTCGCCTTTAATGCAGCCTACGGCCAATTTTTGCAATCAAATGTTTTATGGCCCCTGTCATCAGTGTAGATGCTGAGTGCTCCTTCTGTTAACAATGGTGACATTGTCAGTGACAACAGGCACCCTGTCAAAGACTCATACCTCGCAACGTAGGCTACATAATGTACCAAAACTAACTTTAAAGAAATGAAAACAAACACATGGTAACCCTGTTTTTATTATTTTAGTAATGCAATTTAAGCAAATTACCTCTCATGTCACGGTTGTGCCTCCTCTGTTCCTGCCTCCCCGTAGTTTTTGTCCTGTCTCGCGCCCCTTAGTTGGTCTGCCTGCGTTTCGTGTCTGGTTATTGTTCATTGTTGTGGTAATGGGTTAATTGTTATCACATACCACACACGTCTGCTCGTCGCCTTGTTTCATTCCGCACCCGCCTGCTCGTCGTCTGTGATTGTCTCCAAGTGTGTCCTGTTACCCTGTATATTTAAGTCTTGCTTCTCTGTCGCTCTGTTACTTGATCCTACAGTTTACGTTGCCCATGTCTGCTACCCATGTTTCCAAGTTCTCTGCATGTTTCGAGTTCCGTTACGTGTTTTCTGGGTTTTTTTTCTGGGTTTTTCCTTTTGAAATTGCCCCCCGTGGCCTTTCCTTTGTTCTGTTTTGTTTTTGAAAGTAAAGTCTTTATTTGAATTTACCTTTTGGCGTCTGTTTTTACTCTGCACTTGGGTTCCAACTCAACCAAACCCTGACGCATCCATGTTCTGTAAAAGGCAAAAATCACGCTCTTTTCAATGCACTAGCCTGTCAATGCATTTACTTGTATTTGTTGCTAGCGGCAACTGGCCATTTATTTATTTTTTGAAGCACTTATTTCAGTTGCTGCAATTTTGTGTGCTACTTCCTTTCCCACAGGTGTGCATGAGATATATTGGTTATTTTAAAGAATTAATTTCAAAGAACACTCCATGATTACTGCCTCTTGTCAGTTTTCACAATTTTTAACAACTTTGCTGTGACTGTCCCTGTGACCTGTGACTGTGACAAATATTTTCCATGGCAACGACCCAGACTTAATTATTGCATGACTTTTAAAAGCTGTACAACTTCATGATTTCTTGCTTGGGGAGTTGAAATACTGTGGTTCTTGCCGCAAAGATTTTGTCGGTGTGTCTTTGAGTCTTTTTCTTTCTTGCTTTCATCTTGATTTATGCCAGCTCTTTAGAGGTGGAGATGTTTTGTGCAGAAAGTGACCCTTGTTAATTGCATGAACCTGCAACTGTTTTACACATTAACACGCATGTTATCTGGGTCAGAATGCCTCACAACCGCACCTGAAACAAGTCACAAAAGGCTCAGTGCACCTGACCCAACGTGTCTTTCTCTGAATCATGTCTGTGCAAGGTCAGTCTGTGGACCGTGGTGTGAAAAAAAGCTGAATGTAAAATTTGGAGAGAAAGGGATGAGAAAAAAAAACACAAAATGGAGGCACTGAATAGGGATTATCAAATGTGAAAAATGCAGGCTGAACTGAGGGACCATCAACAAGGAACTCACAGAGCTGGAGCCGGAGGGTCTGTTAATCTGTCGGCAAACAGCTACCATGACGACAATGGAAGCGTGACAACTGCGAAGAGAGATCCAGGCGCTCTGACGAGAAGCAAGGGAGCCAGCCGGACTCTTTGACAGGAACAGCTGGGGGTTTTTGTGCATCCCGGAGTTATGGGAACTGCTTCTTAACCTTTACAGGGTGAGCTGCATGTTGTTCTGTCCACGGCGTTCTCCAGAACAGCGTGCTCCTGACACGATGGAGCCCTGTGAGTCACCTGCTGTAAACTCTGTAAACCCGTGCACCGTTTCCAAGGCTCATTCTATATGTTCTACAATTCAAACAGGACACACTCCACACGATTCACGCCTGAAAGAGGAACCCATCTGAGATTTGCATAGAATTTGGGCTGAAAGATCATCAAGGTATCCCTGCAAAATTTCATTATTGATGACTGATTAACTGAATGATTGGTTGATTGATTGCTTGATTGATTGAAGGACTGATCACAGGGATGAATACAGGAAGCAGTGTGTTGTGAAGCTGTCTGACTGCATTCCAACAGCCAGATTAGGCACATTTTCAGTTAATGGTTATTTTCACTTAATTACATTTCAGTGCGTGTATGTCGTAACATAGCCAGGTTAAACCATGCCGTTTATCTGTTTACACATGGAAGTGCTGGGGCTATTGCCTTCTCATAGATCTGACTTAAATCTGAAGGTCAAATGCTGTCTGGGGACATACCTTTTTCCCCCCCAACAGCTTGAGTAATGTTGAGCAAATGGGAAAGCACTATGTACGCGGTGAGCTAATATTTCATCGAGAAAGTCGAGCTGCATCATCAGCAATTTTCACAGGAAAGACCTGATGCTCAGGCTAGGCCCGGAAGCACACAAACACCTCAGCGATTCGATGCTTACTAAGTACACGTGTACTAGCCAGCCCTGCGAAGATTCATGCCGTGGGATTTGTACTTGTTTATCCAGTTCGTTTTACAGCTGTACTACCCCCCCCTCCCCACTCCATTTGCTTATAAAATTATTAAAAATGTAAACAGACAGAGAAAAGTCAGAGTTTAGATTAGAAGCTGGCACCATCTGGCCCCATATAATAAACTCGCAGTGGGAAATGAGAAAAATAAATAAATAAAATGACAATCAGACAAACTGATGGGCTACTTTGAGTGCCCTGACTGAATCAAATGTGCTTAAACTAAAATTTTGGTGTCAGCATTGCTCTTTTTCCGAGAAGGTCCAGAACAAATATATTTAGTGTGTTTGTTTTTATTTCATCTCATGCATTACTACAGCAGTGTTAATGACACTGAACGTGGTGAAAATGAATTCTTAGCAATGCAGTGAACACGCACTGTCCCTTATACATGCGCGCACACACACATGCACACACACGCACACACATGCATGCGCACAGATATACCATATTAATACACGCATAATTTACGACCATTATTTATTTATTTTTTTTTTTTTTCCTTTGGCAACTCATAATGGAGTGATGCAGAATTCATAAATTCTCAGGATACTAAGTTTTGGAAATAATCCTCTGTGATAATTTAATT
The DNA here is from genome assembly GCF_018555375.3 of Anguilla rostrata. NCBI lineage: Eukaryota > Metazoa > Chordata > Actinopteri > Anguilliformes > Anguillidae > Anguilla > Anguilla rostrata. The sequence continues at coordinate 62,218,245 of NC_057936.1, forward strand.
TACTTCCTGGCACAGCTTTGGTCTGCAACTGACTTGAATACCTCTGTTAAAAAATACATTTTATATAAGAAAAGAAGGGTGCATGCATTCCAGCAGGGTAAATCTTGTTTCAGAAGACCATTCTTTAAATTCCACATTAATTGAAATATAAATGAACAAATAAATAAAGAAATATATATGTGCTTCTGCAAAAAAATATTTTAATGTATTGTGCCAATCAACTCTCCCTGAGCATGGTCTCAATGGTCAAATGTGTCTGTTCATCAATTGAAATAGATCTACTTGACAGTAATGCTATGTCATTGTGACTGCATGAAGTGATCATTTTGCACATTACTTATTTTGTTGGTTGACTGAATTAATTCACTTTGTATTTCACTTATAATGGGGTCACATCTGATATAGAAATATATAATTTAAGCAGTGCATTCAAAATCTATTTGGAGAATATTTATAAATAAATAAATACTGCTAAGATCATGCATAGGATAATGTATGACATTGAAATTATACAATAAAACCACTGTGCAATCCATTATAAATTAAATAGGCCCGCATTGATAATGCAATATAAATGCATGCGGCAATGCATTTTGAATTAAACAGTCACACATTCATCACTTTCAACTTACTGGGGACCACATCATGAATAATAAATGCACGCTATAAATGCATTTAAAAATGGCTACACAAATGTATATCTGTACCATGCATAGTACAAATATTTGTCAATCCATGTTATGTGAATTGTTAATCCATAATGTAAAGTTTTGCTTAAGCGTTTTGAGTCATTTAGCAATGCACTTCTATGTATGTGGCCACATGCTTCAAATACAGCAGCGATCTAAAGTCAAGGCAGGTTTGTTTTTTTTTTTGCTACTGCCACCTTTAGCTTGCTTTGTGGCAAGAAGGTTGTGGGTTTGAATCTCAGCTTGGGGACTCTCTGTGTGGAGGTCACATGCTCTCCCCATGTTGTTTTATTGTTTTATTTATTTATTTTTTTTATTTTTTTTAAACCATTAATGGTTTTAAAGTCGTTCTACCATGGATTCATACAGTTTTCCCCAGTTCCAATGGATTTCTACCAGGTACTTCCGGGAATTGTCTTATGAATTGATTTTAAATTATGGTTTTAAACTGACATTCACTTTATGAATTTAGAGCTTCTTATTATTGTTTTTTTTTTACAATGGTGGTTCAAGTGATCAAGTGAGCATTATTTTAACTTACCTTGTGACATTACCTTTCGGAATGAATGTGTAACCATATGCCTGTTGAGTCACTATTCAATGGCGTTCAGAAGTTACTTTTTTTTTTTTTATTATTCTCCCGAGGCTAAGCAGCACCTCTTCGTCTCACACATTACCTCACACCTTCAGGTATCAGACATCTTGTCTTCTCCAGGTAGCACACCTCCCCTGACCATTGGGTGCGAAGCCATCAATCAATCACGCGTGACATCAGAACTGATCAATAGCTTTCATGCTGGGACGGACTTCCTATTCAGGCTCAGCCAATCAGTGCGGATCTCTGGCCTCTTACCCTGTTTCCCTTTCACTTCCTCCCTGTTTCTAATCTGAGAACGGAGTCCTTGACCCTGGGGAGACAGGCCTCATCTTTGTACAGAGACTGGCACACTGTCATAAGTGAAAATTGTCTCGTAGTAAAGGGGACGGGGCTCACATTTACAAGGCCAACTCATATGTTTACTGAAATAGTCACAGAGCAAGAGAAACAAAGAAGAAGCACCAACCAGCGAAAAAAAAAAAAAAATGGAACTGCCAGCCATTTTCCCTACCATACTTGCCAACCCTCCTGATGTCCTGGGGTTACAATTCTCCCATATTTCACCCATTTTAGGAGACATTTTAGGACCACCCCCCCCCCCTCATTTTTTTTGTTATTATATGCTGTCTGTTCAGCATGTAGGCCCTATGACTGAAAACTTCTACTGTTTCCACCTGGATGACAGCACAGCCGCACTACGTGTGTCGTCTCCATGGCTACATGGGTGCATGACGAGAGCTGCTATCCTGAGTAACTGACTGGACGGAGAGAGAAATTGAAAGTTCAAAGAGAAAGAAAGACAATTTCAGATCTTGTGGAAAGGAAGAATATCCTTTCCTTATGGGATGGTTCAAAGGAAAGCGGTATGCCTTTTGTAAACCTGGCCACACCAATTTTAGTATGTATGGGGGGCGTTTTAGTATGGAGTATGGGGATCACAGTGACATTAATCATTACATTTCTAAAAACATTAATTGTAATATTTTAAGTCATAAAATTTGAATGGACATACTTAAATTGGATTTTCGCTGAAGCTTCCTTTTTTCAAATGATTTAACATAATAACATAAAAAACGCACTTGCACAGTTCTTATAATTTTCATAATTCACCAGAACGATCACCATAATGCAGGGGACAAAGTCCCTGAAACTCTCATTTATCTATTTTTATTTTTATTTTAGGAGAGGACCCCCAGGCCCCCTGCTTTTATATGAAAAATATCCCTATTTTTGACGTCCCAAGGTTGCCAATTATGTTCCCCACCCACACAAGGCTGTAGCCTCTGCTATCGGTTCAAGACGGCATAGGCACGGCAAGTGCTTTATCCGAAACACATCAAGTAAAGCCACTGCTTGAAGTGTGGCCAGGGGCCCCTGCAGTGCAGTGCTCTACAGCGCTCCTATTTAATGAGCATTTGCTCCTGAAAGTTGAGTCGTGTGTCGCCTGGAAAAATTATTTAGAAGTACATCAACTAATTGGGATGAATTAGTGTGCTCCTAAGTTAAAAAAACTTACACAATAATTCATCCCAATTAGTTGATGTGCTCATAAATTATTTTTCCAGGCAACACATGTCCTCCTTGGGGAAAAAAAAAAAATCGTAATCATAGAGCCCTGCAGTACCTTAAAGTACCCCCAGGGGTCTGCTGACCCCCTGTTGAAAGCCCAGGATGTACTCAATACCAGACCGTGGGTCCCACCCACACACTGGATCAGGGCCTAATCAGGATATGCTGAGTCACCAAGCAGAAAAAAAATATATACTTTTGGATATGACCATTCTGATTCTGCAAGACTAGATGAAATGGATTTGCTTTCATCCTCCTAATGCTACCGTATAATTTTTAAACCTTAATGTAAATTAATGTATACATGTTTTTCTGTCTGGTTGCAGTATATCCCTCTTCAGTTTAGGTCGAACTGGCAGTAAAATTAAACCTAACTGATGTTTATTATTTAGTTCTTCCGCCGAACTGCATCTCTGACTTATGCTTACGTACTCACACTTTAATCTGTAAGCCTGTCAATCTGTTTAGCTCTAGTTGCTGCCTGTTCTCCCCCAGTTCATTTATATTTCTCTTCAAAACCGCATCGAGTCTACTCCCAGCCCTGTTCATTTGTGAAATCATTTGTTTTCCAGTCTTCAGAGAGCTTTTCTAGAAGGAATGAACCCGCACACTGCTCTCCCAGGGGGATTTTTCACGCACGAAGCTCCTGCCTTTTTAACATCCAGCCAGCCTTGGTAGCCAACCCCCTGAATGGCTACGAACATCAGTCTGTGGAGAACACCAATAATTTAACCTTCGTTTTCACGCCTGCCAGCTGCCTCCAAAGAGTGATGCACCATTTCGGCTGCTCTGGCTGTCAGAAATATCTGTCTTTGGAAACACTATTTAAAGGGACATATTTGTCAAGATGGCACATTTAAGCCTTTAGTCTGGAAATGTATTTTTTTTATTTATTTGCCGTTTTAAAACATGTATGCGGAACCGTCACAGGTGCCGATATAAGGAAACTCACTCACCAGGCTGGAAGGTGAAAGGCCTCTCATGGTCCAAGCGAAGGGTCCTTTAATGATCATAATATCAGGGCCGGCCCATGGCATAAACACTCTATGCGGGTGTTTAGGGCCACAACTGCCAGGGGGGGGCAACACGATCCAATGTTTACCTAAGGTAAATAATGTTATTTTCGTAATTACGTTATTCATCCCTTATCGCGGAACTAGCGGTATAAATTTAAAATGTAATGGCAACAGAACATTACATAACAATGTAATGTAAGAAGCATTTTATCAAGAGATATCCCCCTCCCCCCCGCAAATCCACCCCCCCATGTTGCACCAGGACTTCCTTTACTCACCGGTGTTTCTTTTTTATAAAATCATATCATCTACCAGCATCAGTACCATTAGCATGAGGAGTAGCACTGCTCCGTCCTCTTCTTCTAAGCCCTTCCTGTTCTCTGTACCTTCGACCTTCCCTTACCATTGGAGGATTAGCCCTTGGAAGCGCCGGAGACTTAAACAGGACATCGAGTACTGGCCTGAAAAGGATGCGCGTCCCCCCGTATCTCCCCCCTAATCTAACAGCGAGTGGAAAGTTCAGCGGTCTCCCAAACTAATCCTGTCTCCTGACGCGGTGCTCATAGCCAGCTAATTACTCTGTGTTCTCAGCTCCGCCGTGGAACACCAGTGTGGTTACTGTGAAAAGCTAGAGCCACAGTTCATGTCTCTTTATCTCTCCCTCTCTTTCAGTGACTCTCCATCTCTTTAAGTCTCTCTTGTCTCTCCCTTTCTGTCTGAATCTTTCTCTCAGCAACTATCGGAATCTCTCTCTCTCTCTCTCTCTCTCTCTCTCTCTCTCTACCTAAAAGTTTTGATTTACGTAGCATTAGTCATAGGTACCAAAATATAGCTTTCGAGATGATAAAGCAATGTTAAATTATCTTTGATTCATACTGTGTAACCTTGGATTATCTGGTATTGACACTACAGATTGCTCTGAATGTATTGTGAACATTGGATTGCAATATGTATTTACATGCTACAGCTAATAACCTCTTTGCCCAGCAGGCTAGTAACTAGCAGGACTATGTGAATAAGCACATATTTCCACAAGTGTAAATGGGGTGTCCATTAAGAGGTTGAAATATCACAATGCGAGGCAACCAGGTATTTACCGAAGTAGGGTGTGGGGGGTCAGCAGGTAGAGGGGTTCTGGACCTGTCCCTGAATGTCCAGAATTATAAAGTGCTTTTGAGCGATGCTGTGTATTCAAAATAGACATTGACCAGTCCAAGAGGCCACGCTCCATGGGTACTGCATGTTGAACATTTAAATGGGCCTTTACACCTGCATATAATGCATGTGCAGCTTATCATTCTGCTGGCAGGGAAGAAGAAGATAAAGTATGTCAGGGGGGCTGTAGCAGTTCTGAGGGGGGGTTTGAAGCAGACCTGGCCTTTTCATCTCATCAGCGCCCACCTTGCATTGTCCAGGCTACACAGCTATCCGGAGGCCCTACGGACCAGAGCTGTTCTGCACAATCCCCAGGGAGACAGAGCTGGAGGTGTGTGTGTGAGCATGTGTGTGTGTGTGTGTGTGGGCAGGTGGAGAAGGGTGTTAAAGTGGGTGTCATCTGACAGCCTCACTAAGGGGAAAAAACACACACATGCAGGCACGCACACAAACACACACACACACCCACACACACACACACACACACACACACAGCTGTTCAAAAGCTGTTTCAAAGGGGCACAGAACTAGAAGCCCCATGGACATTTCTATTTCCCAGTGGTATTTCGCTGGCCTACTGAGGAGCTCGCTCGCAGCGCAACGCTAGAGAAGCTGCATTTTCATCCCACAGCTAATTCTGTGAGTGCCACCGCTGGTTGTCAAGACAGGGCCCGCTCTGAAATAAAGAGTATATAGCCATTTCAATACACCCAATTAAGTGCATTCAGAAAAGGGATGCATGTGATGACTACACATTGCACACACTATGGATCCTTTGAATCACAACGATGCCAATCTGTTCTCCTGGTTTCAAGTTGGTGGAGTTGGATGGGAAGGCTTTGCAAATGAAAGCTGTAGCACTGTGCCCATTGAGCTGCTATTATACATGCGTCCTCCCTTGATTAGTAATGTTTGCCTTATTTCGATATTAAAAACGCTTGGTGTAAAGTAAAGTGTATGCATATGCAACTTGGCTACCCTTGAAAAAAGTACACGCCCTTTTGAAATAGTTTCTCCTTGATATTGGAACGGGATATCAAGGTCCCTCGAGTGCACTGTGTCCTTGAAAGCTGCAGATGCTTCATTTCAGATGTATCACCACACTTGAGTATCGAACACTGCATAAGCATCTTTCTTGCTGAAATAACGATCTGGACATCAACTCGGATAAAAAGACAGAAGAAGATGTGGGGAGCTATGGCAACTTGATTTCACCCCAACTCATTTCAAGGGAGAAAGAGCAAGGGGAGATGAAAGGGTAGGCCAGAACCATGCATTAGCATTTTCACTGCCATGCGCTGGTTAACGAGACTAATTTAAATCATATTAATCAAATTTGATGTCAGCCAAAGGTTCAGACAGCTTCAGAAATGATCTGTACACTTCTAATCTGGAGGAATCAAGCACATGAGAGAAAAAAGTTTTGTAAGAAAATGGAAAAACTTTCTGATCCATAAAAACTATCATGTCCTGCCATGGAGCAAAGTCAGCCCAGTTTTACATGAATAAGAGAGTGTGACAAATGACTAGTTGTTAGTCATTGTAATATATACATAGTTAGTTAATGAATTGTCATTTGTTTGGCAGTCATTTATATAGTTTAACATAGGTTTAACCTACCTGCATGGTAATTATTATTATTATTATTATTATTATTATTATTATTATTATTATTATTATTATTATTGATGTTATTATTATTAATGTTTGTGGTATGTCTCTATGTTCGACAGGACAGTCTATGTTCTGTATATGCTTTGGGAACACCGATTTGGTTAAACCATTGGATAAACCTTAATTGAGAAATCGATCGAGGGGTGTGAAGGTCTCTTCTCCCAAGAGTGCTGTACGCCAGTGTTCCCCGGAAAAAACATTCTCTGCACTTCTGGAGGCTTACAAAAGCAATTAAAAGTGCCACTTGTTTCCTGGACCCTTTTGTTTCTACACGCTGGTAATTGGAAACCCCTTCCTGTCAGTGTTTTATTTTCCGTCTGTTATAAAAATTATAAAACTTTTTCCTCATGGAAGGGTGGAAAAAAAATAACCCTGTGGACGACACAAAGATTAAGTGGCAAGAGACTATTTGCTATGTTGTCCTATTTTCATTTGGTTATTTTTAATTTATTTTTTTAAACTATGGTATATAATCACTGGTAAGTGGCTCTTCATATTGAGAGTCCACTGGGAGTCCACTGGCTATGACTCAGTTAAGAGCAGACAGCCCCCAGTCAATGTGCATGGGTTACAGACAACCACTTATCTGTTTTCTGCTCTGACATCCTCTCATTAATAATCAGTTTCTAGAGTCTAAACGCAGGAGTGTTATGCAAACTGAAAGCATATTCACATGAAGAGAGCAATTGTCAAGCATTTATAATTTACAACAAATGTTTAGCATATCTATATACATATATGTTTTTTTTCTCTTACATGCTGGGAAAATAATAGTCAGTTTGTTATTTATGCTCTAGCCCATTGGTTGTATTCCGCATATACCCCAAGCTGTAAATTTCAGTTTTTTTTCAGGGCAATCGAACCATGTCATTTTCTCTACCACATTGAAAACAGCATTTTTTTTTGTCTTCAACCAGGTAGGCAACTGTCTTTTTTCCCCCCCATTATACATGTAAGTTTGGAGAATTAGGAAATCGGAAGTGTAAAAACAATTGACCGTTCTAGCTTTATAGCGAAATGGCACTCGTGCGAAGCTCACCTGCCTGTTAACCTTTTTTTTTTTTTCGTTGACTTGACACTTTAGGGCTCGTTAACATCATCAGTCTCCGTGAAGAGTGGAAAATGATGTGGCTCACAGGCATCAAGATTAGATATAAGCAAGGACAATATCTGACCAACCATGAAATTGAGCATTTACAAAGTCTTCCTGGAGGAGACACGGCGAAAAGCAAAGTGAGACGTTTATATGTGCCTGTTCTGCACCTTGTTCTGAATCTTATTTTCTGGGATTTTAAATGGGAATGAGATATTTATCGGCAAACATATTAGTTTCTACACAGGAAAGTAGGGAGTTTTTTTTTTTTTTTTTTTTTGGCGGAACTAGGATTCCAACAACCTTAGAAGTACTGAGTTGTTGGGGACTGCTTTTACTGGAACTTTGATATGGTTTGTAGGAAATAGAAAATTTTTTGTGATTCATATTTACCCTCCCCCCCCCCCCCCCCTTAATAAATAAATAAATAAGAGACATAAATAACAATACACATAAATACATTAATAAATTAATTCATAAATGCGTGGTTTTAAAAAACAAGAAGCTGTTGAGTGATGCATCTCTGAAAGGACGGTACATTATAAGCATGATCTGAAATATCTTCCCCTCAGGCTCATTATATAATAGTCCAATCTTTGACTCATACTTAATATTATGGACTCTTCCTATGGATAAAAGCAGCTGTAAAGCTATATAACATTCCTAATACAGTACTATCATGACCTAACATCCTGCACGACAAACCGTCCGCATTCACAATCTGAACAGCTTCCTTAAACGATAAGAATCTTTTCTTTTTTTTACTGCACAGCCATATCTTCATGTCAAGGTTTACTGCTGTTTATGCAACAATTCAGTGAATTATTATGTCTTTCATACTTGCCATACAGCTGGTAATAACTTTCTTACTTTCATGGCCATTCCTCAGCCTGTTATGGTTAGACACTCCCATGCCCATCATGCATCATAAGTGTAATGCATTCACTTTCATTGGCTGGGAGTTAGCGGCTGTGTGATTTTAATTGGCTGTGTCCTGCCATGGGCAGGGTTTCCTGGGTTACAGCTGCATTAGCTCCTCCCACTCACCAGCGTTTCCTGGGTTACCACTACATTCACTTCTCCTACTGGCCATCGTTCCCTGGGTTACCACTGCATTAGCTGCTCTCGGTGACGAGCGTGCGCTGGGTGACCACGATATTAGCTCCTCCCACCACGCATGGCTGTCACGGCTCACCGGGTTGTCAGGGCGATAGACCTCAGCCGGAGTCTGTGCTTTCTCACCTGGAGTCCTGCGGTTGAAGGGTCGTTGGCGGACGCAGCAGAGGGAGGCACACATCTGAGATCCAATCAGTGCTTCCCTGCAGAGATAAAAAAAAATGGAGGGAAAAGTCTTTAAAAGGTTAGACTTCCTAACTCTGTGTACCCCCCCCCCCTTCCTTCCTCATAGCACGCACTTCATTTTACCAGTTGGAGCTCATGCTATAACTGTCCAGCCCTGTCCTTATCGTACACGACACCGGTCAGCACTCTCAGCGTGTGCCACTTGAAAGCCAGAGGCTTCGGACTTGGAGATCTAACATGGAGGACGGCAGCCGAGAAGGACCCCCGGCTGTGTCATCTCCATGGTGATTACCGTCCACACAGAACTTCACTTGCCCTGGCCTGTTGTGTACTTCTTAAAAAAAAAAAAAAAAGAGTATATATTTTTTAGCACATTCTTTCTTTATTTTTTTTTGGGATGTGGGCTGTTCTTTAGGTACTCCAACCCTGGAGGTCTGGCGAAGCTGCCTGGAGTTTGACCAGCTGCTACCCTGTACACTGAGACCCCCCCTTATTCTTCAGAGGTGTGACTGTGTCAGACTGATTCTATTCAGGGAATGCAGTTCACTGACACACCGACAAACCAGACACGGTTTATTTATTCATTTATTTCATTGCCGATCAGATGTGTGTGGGGGAGGTCATTAGTTGGCCGGACATAGAGAGAAATTTTTTTGTGTGGAATTTTTGGCAGGGTACCGGGGCTGACACTCCTGCTCTTTTGAAAGTTGCCATGAGATCTTTATTGACCACACTGAGCACAGCACATTGGTCTAATGTCTCTTTCAAAATATGGCACCTTCTGAACCACGGTGTCCCACTTCCCACTTGTCAATTATGAACGTTATACACCCTGGCTCCTGGCACAAACACTGAATAAATAAATAAATAAATAAATAAATGCAACATTAGTGGCAGTGCAATGTGAATTCTTACACTCAATATTTTCAGAGGAAAAAAAATGCATGTCTGAAAAGTGTATGTGAGTAATGACTTTAGTAATTTTTTTTCTCAGTGTACAACATTTTCCTGTTTTGTTTGTCTGTTTATGGCGACAACTCCCACCAGCACAGGAAAACTAAATTACCTGACAATATTTTATATTATATAATATATAATATATATATATATATATATATATTGCAGTAATTGCGCCTTCCACCTGAGGGCAGTACTTTCTAATCCAATCGCAGACAAGTCTATCTTTGAAGCATCTTCCATTAATTTGGTGGCTCTGTTTTGGGAGGTGAACCCGTGAAGCTGCAGGTGCTTTAACTCGTGTTATGAAAGCAATTAAATACGCAGCCCTGCATCCCCCGTCCCTGCGTACATATTAGTCTGAGTGAATTTAATTTTCCAATCTGGCTTATGGGTCATTTATCTAAGGCTAGGAAAGTGCACTGTGGCATGCATAACAATCAACTTAGATGGAAATACACAAGTATTACCTGAAATATGGAAAACAAATTTGCGCTCTCTTTCTCTGTCACTCTATCCCTCTCCCTGTACTTGACCTCTCTCTCTCTCTCTCTCTGAAATCACAGGTACCACCAGTTCCATTGCTGTGTGTGTGTGTGTGTGTGTGTGTGTGTGGGTGTGTGTGAGTGTGTGTGTGTGTGTGTGTGGTTGCGTGTGAGTGTGACAGTGGGGTGCAGATGTCTTTCATTTAGACTGTTAGGATTTGTGCTTTCATGTAGACATACTGCATGTTTTCTGTTACAAATGATAATAATAATAATAATAATAATAATAATAATAATCCCGTTCATCCCGCTTACGCTCTCATTAATAAAAACACGCTGTTTGTGACGTCTGGCTGCATGGTCCGTCTCTCCACACCCCGGCCGTTCATTTCCGGCTTAAGTGGGTCTGTGACACGCCCCCTCCCAGGACTGCGCAGATCGCACTGCTCTGTCCCTGGAGGCATTTTTGTTCCAGGTTACACATTTCATTTTTTTTTCCCCGACCTATCTGCTCAAAGTTCTTATTCTGCCTAAGGCTTTGCTAATTCAGTGTTCTCATCTCCAATACCACAACTGATAATTGATGATGATGATGGTGATTGTTTTATTCATTTTATTTTTATTTTCTATTGTAATCAAAAGGGTTCAGAGTTTGTGGTCTTGTAGGTGACAGTTGTGTGAACTCACATTCGGGTCAGCATTCCAGCAGATCTCTTCCCCTTGGTTGTAATGTACAATAAACATCTATTCCAAAGGCTTTCTCCATTTTAAACTCACTGGGACATTTTCACCAAGGACTGTGTGGTGGAGCTCAGTCTGGAAGCGGGAGTTACGCCTGTGCCCACTCAAGCAGTAGGCATACACTGTAAAACTTCCAGTGTCAGTTCAACTCCAACAGAATATACATAGGAGTCCAACCGGAACCATATGCGCTCCATAGGATTTAACACTGATTTAACACTGAATACATTACTTGTGCAGGTGTGACTCCCCATACACAGAGTTCCACCACAACCTAAATTAAAGTTTGTTTTTATATGTCTGTAGTGATCTGTAGGTGATGTTAAGTCACACCATTATATATTTGCATATCTTTTCATTGGAAATGTATTCAGAAAATGACTTTTCCAAATTCATATTTGTCTAATAAGTGAAAATTTGAAGATTTAGATCCCTTTTGAAATTAATATTTTTTAAGATCAATTATCAGTGCAGCTAATGTAAAGGTCAGCTTTCAGAATATCCCATATGTTTTTACTTACTTAATTTTGGGCGCTGCAAATATAGGTAAAAAAATAAAAAAAAATAAAAAAACTATTGCGTCATTGCAAAAAAAGAAAACAGAAAGGACGAAAAGAAGAAACTTTTCTCATTGTTTTTCGTTTCGCCTTTAAAGGCACGCTAGCATGTACAGGCACACGCCCTGAAAAGTGTGGAGTGTGTCTCTCTCCGCCCTGGCGGCTCCGCGGAACACCAGAGACGTGACTTCCTGCCGACTGGGTTATTAAACCAGTGTCAAAGTGGATACTCGGTTCACAGCTCTATTTATTGACTGAACAAAAAAAAACCTGAGGAAACAGGGGACCAGCCAGATTTTATTCATTTAGAGAAACGAGAGACGAGCTCAGAGCGACAGCTGTCAGAAACGCTCTGAAAATAAGCGCGATTACGTTTTGAAAGGGAACAGAAACGGTCGGCTTTGTGAATCTCTCTCTCTCTCTCTCTCTCTCTCTCTCTCTCTCAGCTCGGCGCCTGTACTACAGCTTGCTTTCAAAAGGCACCACGGGCCCTGTTGTGTTTCATATGCTAACGTTCGAGAGAAAGGAGAAAGAAGAAAAAAAAACAAAAAAAAACTGCCTGACAAGCAAACCAGAGGCGCGATTTTTTCAGAAATAATGCCTCTCGGTGAGAACTGTCAGGCACGCGTTCGAGAAAATTAAAATGCGAGCAAATATTCTGCGGAAAATGAGAAGAGAGTCTTGTGATGCATCCCGATGCATACAAAGTAATTATAGAAAGCCACATCGCAGCATTTTTATTTATAGCGCTTGCTACCTTGAATGCTCACCACTATAGAACAATTCCTAAAAATATATATTATTACCGTGTCTTCGTTATTATTATATCTTGGTTAGCTCCAGCATCCGCGTGAGTAGGACACATGTTTGATGAAAGGACATATGTAAATTTTGGGTGGGATATGGCGGGAGAGAGGGAGAGAGAGAGAGAGAGAGAGAGAGAGAGAGATAGAGGGTAAGTGCAGGAAGATAAATAGTACGCTAAATAACAATAGTGCATGGCGCAGATGAAAGTAAACAGGGCCGTTCACCAAAGCAGATCAGCTATTGTCAGTCAGGTCGACACCGATGCTTTCAGAGTTCCGAGCGCTTCCCAAGAACACGTCTGAAATGACATACTGCAGTGGCAGTGTTGTCATAAAATTCTTATGAGAGAGAAAATTGCCAGCCCGACTCGCCTAATTGATACTAAGAATCTTTGTCATGGACTCCAGAGGGAAGAAAATGAGATGAAGGGGAAAAAAGACCCTTAGAGGCATTGCATCTAATTATGGCTTCTGCCACATATTAACGATTCACAAAGATATGGCGCTAATGCTTTTTCATGATGAGCCGAGACACATAACCATGAATAAAAATTGAAGTAAATTGAAGGCCCATTCACACCGCACGCTGCAGAGATACTATATTGTCATGTATAAGTATATAAATATGTACATAAATATTAAAGTATATTGTTATTATTTATTTATTTAGTTAAAGCTACACAAAATCGCAGTGTTACCAATTGTCATTGGGTTTAACCAGTCTTGTCAGCTTCAGTCTGAAGCAAAAAAAAAAAAAAAAAAAAACGTGATGAATACATTTTTGAAAAAATGCTAATTTTCTGGCACAGCATTGATTTGGCGCTCGCAGCTCGGGGACATAAACTTGCGCAGATCCACTAAAGTACGGGTTAGGGAATGCCTTTCCGTCAGAGCCCAATATGCTCGGCTTACTGAGGGAGACTCCGAGGTAATCATCAGCAACGCTGGCACCCACCACTTGTACATCATACAACTGATCGGGGGCACGGTCCGCCATTTTGTCACCTGCGGAAGGTTTCAAACGGTGACGCCATGCAGTCGGTGTTCATTTTAAGAGTGTATATGTCCGATTCCGGATTTACGAGATTAAGTCACATCAAATATTAGCATTTAGCAGAAGTTCAGAGCTTACACTATATTACTTAGCTACAAAGCCCTTTGCGTAGCTGGGTATTTACGGAATAACTTTAAGACGAGCACTCTTTTCTGAAGGGGACCAAGACACATGAAGGGGAATTGAACCCACGTCATTTCAGTTTGAAGCCCAGTTCTCTAACCATTGTACTACATTACCACCCCACGGAGCATTTTACCACGTGAGGGGGTAGAGACAGGCAACTGATGACTTTGCTACTTGTGTGATTGCCATGCCATGATTGCCATGTCTTAAACCTGAATCTTAATCTAATGAAAGAGCTGTGGTGTGATTCTTACAGAAGGAGAAGAGAGATACTGTCCCTATATCAATGAAGGGGTGCAATAATACACAGGAATTTTCTTTTTTGGGGGTGGGGGGGTGGAGGATGATGGGGTGTACAGAAAATCAGATTGTAATAAAAACATAAATGCGTTTCTTTGGAAGTCTGTTCTTCTGAGGGAAGTGAAATCCTTTGATGTACACAGAAACCCACCGCGCGTGTTTCATCGGAGTGTAGTAGTCTGTACCACGCAGCTGTGTACCACAGAGGAAGTATCGCAAGGGAATGAGCAAACGGAAATAGTCACGGTGATTAGAAAGGTAAAGTCAGCAATTAGCCTGACCCTACATCTAATGGAAGACAACATTGTACCTAGCATCGTACCGCAGGAAAGAAAACGTGGTGTTTTACAATTACAGTGGCACCCACAATGTAATATGTGTGTGGGTGTCAGTGTAAGATGAACAATTTGCAACTCAAACATTGCAATTCAAGCTAATTGGTTAGCTACAGTATAAGAGAGTAATTGTTGTGAAATGGAATTCCTAATCAAGTGTATTTCTCACAATGGAGTGCATTGTGTAATTACATGAAAGATGTGGCAGTTTTTTTTTTTTTTTTTTGCTTTATTCTGGTTTCAGGCAGTTTCTTTTCTGAAGGCACCATTGGCTTGCTATGGTTCAGCACAGGGTAAACTGTGATGGGCATTGTGACAGATTGTTTGTAAAAATGCGCAATATAAATAAAATTTTGACAGTTGATTGATGGATATTTGCTCTTCAGCTGAGGCAGGGGTCACCATTTGTCTCGCTGTATGTCTCTAAATATGGAAAGCTCCAGAACAGTCTCCTGCCAGCATGAGGTCATCTTCTGATTGCCGAACAGTGCAACACATTAGCGTGAGACACCCTCGAAACAAATAAATAAATAAAACAGGACAAGATTCAGACAAGCTTTGTCTGCAAAGCCCAGCTACGCGGCATGGCTTACCATTATAACCGCGCAAAAGAAGAAGGAGCTGAGGCTGTGTGGGCCCCACAGGGCCGTCGGCCAGCCCGCGCTCCCCCCCCCCCCCATCCCCCACTCCCGCCTCCACTCCAGAGACAGCGATGGGGCAGGTGTTCGTTGATGACAGACGGCGGGGATTCGGAGCAGGTGTGACCCGCCCCTCTTCACCAGAGAAGCGCTATCCAGGCATGCTGTGTCGCCTCCAAACGTTCCTGACCACCTGATCCGACAAATGATCGCCCTAGCCGAGCCAATGGGAAGGCTCCACTTTCTCTAGTGGGATTGTTGGCTGTTTTTTTGGCTAAACTGAGAAATGTGTCATGCATTGGTCTGTCAGAGGAATGCGCCACCCCTTTTCCTAAACCCGTTAACGGGAGAATAAAAGTGATGGAAGATCAACAAAAATTACAATAAATAAATATACACAATACAAGTAAGTCATCAGGAACAAAGTGAGCCTAGTGCGGCGAACAGTACCTGTACACTGCCAACACCTGTGTACCTACACATTTACTTAGGGGTGTTTGCATGGATGCAGCAAGAGACTTCAAAAATAAGGAAAAACAAATAAACAAAAAGAAATACAAAAAAAAGGGAGAGTTTTCTTTTGAGTCTTGTCTGTTCACTATTTGTTGACTAGGAGCCAGAGCAGGACACACACTCAGACATGTTTTATTCTCTCCGTGGAGAGAAGCTCAATCCATGTTTAATGTGTATCTGTGCCACAGTTGGACTGTGTGGGCTCCTCCTGTTTTATCTTTTTTATTTTTTGTTTTGGTTTTTTTTTGGGTCAAGAAAAGATTTTATTCACTGTGCTTTACAATGGCTTTAAAAATCTAATAATACACGTATTACTTTTGAATGCTTGACAGAGCATTGGTGACTGCATTATAGGCTATTAAAGTACACTTGTGCAGTTTAGTCCCAACATCAACTCATACTTGAAAATGGATTTGAAATGGCCAGGTTACTGGACAAAGAAAAAAAACATCATGCAAGACTTCAATGTGATCTCTAGAGATGGGAGTATATAACATGAACACAGTCCAGGTTTTCATGTACATTTTCTTTGAAAACCCTGATCAAACCCATCTTTAGCACCACACCCTATACATGTAATGTGAGATGCTGTATTAAACATCAATAATGCATTTGGTTAAGACAGCCGTTGGTTATTAAGCATCTATAACATACAAAACACATATAACATAACAGGTGTTACTTCAAATTGTAAATGTATCCATCACATTATTACATAATAAGACAACATAATACTTTCACGTCAGGTGATTATGAAGCTGAATGAGGGGGTTTCTGCTACCGATCTGGCATTAGAAATCAATGCGACTCACACACTTTTTTTTTTGCTGTTGTTGTTTGTTTTGTATTTCAAGACGTTTGCATTGTATTACATCACTTCATTCTGATTCAATACAAAGTGAGAAATTTATTTAGCATTATTAATAGCACAAAGGGGGGAAAAAAGGAAATTCCAGGCATTGAAAAACAGATTAAGATTGTGAATCTTACAGTGACTCACATTTCAATTATAGACCCCTGGAGTTTTTGAGGATTGCTTTTTCAGGCCCCCAGGCTGTTCGGCTGGTCATATAGAATGGCCTGAGGGTCAAAGTGAGCTCTGTCTGTCGTTAAATGCACATATGCTCTGAACAGGAATTACTCCTCCCTGAATTCGACCCAAACCAGCCTGCTTCAGCACAGGATGCCATTTCCCTTTTATTTTTTTTACAGAACTGGACAACCTTTGCAAGTGTGGAAACATGCAAGGGAAGTGCCTGATATTATGAATTATATTGCTGACTTTTAATTTTTTTTATCTAAAACTCTCGAGCAGGGAATATGCGGTCAGCTGTCTCTCCCGGCCTCCTACGGAGGAAGCTTCTGCACCCCGCCGTGACCCAAGTCATGCTACTCCACCCACTGAGACTGCACTCCTGCACAGTTACAAGGGCGGATCACTCGGTGAGAGGCAAGAAACCTTCGCTCCGAGTGTCCGTATGCTGGTTCAACTGCATCAACCGCCGAATCCTCCTCACCCCATTGAAGGAAATGGGCATCTCAGGCTCCGCCCCTCAAATTCCACGTATATCGCTGACCAATCCTGCAAGGTGGCCTTTAGGGGGGAATCTGTCTTTTGCCCCGCCCACTCTTGACCGGTGCTTGGCCCTCTCCTCTTCTCCCTTTGCTCTAAATCAAGGTCCAGTGCTTGCTGTTCATGGCATGCCATTTCATTCTCTCTCTCTGGTACACAGCTTCAGGAATGCCCTCAAAAGAACCACTCATTGGATTCACTTTAATAAAATTGTGAAAAAAATGTTGCACTCGATATTCTGAGGTCTATGTGACTTCAACCAATTACATTGATTGCTTCTACAAGCGCTTAATCGGTTGAAGTCACATATACTTAACAATGTTGTTTGCAACCACTGTCCATAATTTTATTAAGCAAATACAACAATTAGCTTTAGCTAAAGGCATATGCTAAATGAGTAAATTGTTATTGTAAATAATCTGACCCATTTTGTCTAATCTCCTTATTTTTTTGTTCCCTTTCTTCTCTTAGTGGAGTTTTCCTTAAAACCAAGTGTTTCTTTTTCCAACTGAGGTTTTAAAAAATGCATTTCTTTATCTCTTTTTGGGAGAGCCGATGATGGAATTGGATTTAATATTTTCTTACACACCTTGAAACAGCGTTAAATCCGAGTAAGTATTAGCATCTGGTTTTGAGTCCTCCCACTCCACAGGGCATGAACCGCACTACACATGCACATTTAGCTGTATCTGTTTGCTCAATAGACTCTCATATCTAGTGACCTTTGCTTTGACTGCGTATGATCCTTTCGTGAAGCCGGACGTTTGCTTTGTGTCAAAGAGTTGCGTTTGAAAGGCAGAACGACTATACTGTACAAACATGCATAGGGATGGCTGTAAATGTACTTTTTACGCCGTAGTGCCTTTGAGTCACAGTCTTCAACAGTCATGCAAAGTCAATGCAAAGGATTTGCAAACTAGTATTACATATGATGATTTTATTGAAGGTCATGTTAATTTACCCAATTACTTTTGGTCCCCTAAAATGGGGGAACTATGTATTAAAAAAAATAGGCTGTAATTCCTGCTTGGATCTTTGTGCATGTGTGTAATTACCCTTAAAGCTAACAGTTTGCACCTTTACCTCCACCAAATTCATTGGTTCATTTTAAATTAAATGTGCTGGAGTACAGAGCCAAGACAACAAAAAATCGTGGCACTGTCCAAATACATATGGACTGCACTGTATATACGCACGTGCAGCTCTGCGCATGTGTAAGACTGAGGAAGGCACCAGTGGGATTTCTATAGGCGGCAACACAGAGAGAAGTGTGCAGCATTCATGCGAGAGTCTCAGTTGAATTATGAATGAGACACTCATCATTATGTTTTGCCTCTGAGGAAGAAAAACAAAAAAGGAAGCATGATACGGAAAAGGGCATTTACTCCGTGTCACTCAGGCTCTCCGCATGTCGAATTCGAAAGATGCTCCTCCAGAACATTAATGTAAAAAAAAGGGGGGCTTTTATGTTGTAGGTGTGTTGAAAGGCATGCCGGAATGACAAGATGTGCAGCTGGCAGGTGAGTTTATGTAAAACTGAAACTGAAAACAAAAGTTAAAAGAAAGTGAAGGGAAGAGTAGAATACGACATGGGTGGTTAAGAGGACAGAGGACCTTCTGTGTCGTCACGTCGTCGGCATGTTCATAAATCAATTATAGAGCTGCAGCGGATCCGTTTTTCAACGTGAAGGCTTTTTAATTTTTTAATTTTTTTTTTTTTTACATTTTTTGAACAGTTTGCATTTAGAACACGTTCTGGAGTAACGTTCAAGTAAAACGTGTGCATAGTACTTAGTGCAATTACAAAAAAAAAAGTGGGGGGGGGGCACAGTTCTTGCACTGCGATAGATTGGCGGCCTGTCCAGGGTTGTATTCTTGCCTATTGCCCAATGCATGCTGGGATAGGATCCAGCACCACCCATGACTCTGCCTAGGACAAGCGGGTAAAGATAATGGAAGGAAGGCCACAGTTCTTTAGATACTGTTTGGTAGGCTCTTGTCCGAACGTGCTCTAGAATTACCCAAAGGACCTGCTGTGAAATCCTGACTCTAAATGTGTCTAACTAAGAAATAGGTTACACAGTGTTTTACTGGCAGATATCACATTCATAACCAGTACACCTTAAGAAAATACACAGCTACCCCTCTACTGAAGGACCTAGCGAATATCTAACGTGAAAAAGGCTAAGTGCCTATCCGCAACACATTCTCGCAGTGTGAGCACGACACAGGCAGGCTTTTCCGCCGTTGCCTCAGTTTGTATGGGGAAATTACATTAGGTGACCGTGATCCATGCACACATTGCTGCCTCCATGCTTCTGTTTTCTCTCAATAGTGAGAAAAGGCAGAGAATAGGAAATAAGCCAAACATGTAATTATGGTTTGTTCTACAGGTGTGAAAGAGGCAAGCACGGCCATTTCATGCTTCCAAGCCTCAAAGACGACACAGCAAATAGAAATAAATCTCTTGAGAACTGTTTTCACAATTGCCAATTTTATGCACAGTGAAGCCTCATTTGTGCAGATTGGAAACCTCACATCTATTGTATTTGAAATAAATTGGCATAAATCACAACCACACAAACTAAATAAATAAATAATAATTAAATAATATAAATAGTAAAAAAAAAAAGTAATAACCATTTCTTGAACCATCCCCAGTATGTATTTTTGTTTAATTTTATTTTTCTATTTTAAAAATGAAGTCTTGCAAATAAGCATACCAGTTTACAGACTACTCAACAGTACTCAGCTATAGAGACCCCTTACTAAGCCAAATGCTCTCAGGGAAATTCATTGTTCATTTGGAATAATAAAATGTATAGTCTTCAATACAAAAGTTCAAATTTCAACATATGGCTGTATGGAGACTAAGAAATAACAATATAAAAATAATGAACAAATGAAATATTAAAAGCTTTGGGCCAGCTGTTTAGTTAGCATATGAAAACCTAAATAAATGAGTTTGAGAGATAACTCACCAGATGGAGAAAACATGCACATCTTGGGAGCTTGTATTTACAGTTTCACTAAATAAGAACAGGCTGTGTTATTATCATTATCATGTATACACATAGAGAAAGCCAGGCATTGTGTTTTTTTTCATGATTCAGTATGCCATTTATTTTCTTTTAATCTCTCTCTCTCTCTCTCTCTCTCTGTAAGAGTTTGTAAGAATGTGCATCAGGAATCTGGTACTGAACAGAACTTGAAAACAGGATGTTTACCATGTGTCAAAAAACAAACCCATACTATGATTTACCATAGACAGGTACATTGAACAGTCAGCAAGCATGACGGGGAACATCAGTGATAGATAGAAGTATCCTTCCACATTGGAAAAAAAAAAGTTCCAAACTCAATTAAAACTACTACTACTCTACTCTATACGCAATGTCGTTCGATGAGCTATGGCCTACACAATCGTTACACAGTAAATGTAACCATCAGTATCTGTTTTGCTCGTCACTGTAAAGAGTTTGACCTACAGGAATGACTCCGGATGGTCATACATCAGAAAGCATGGTGACAAAAATAGACCTCATTACCACATTGTTTGCACATCATTTAGAGCAAATGAATCTCGTTGCCTTGTTTATTATGGATGGATCCCCTAATCTGACTCTCTTAATGCCTCCTAAACAGTACATCCATGTGTGAAGGAGTGAAGTATTGCTTTCCCCCTTTGAATTTGGTGTGTCCTTTCGACTTCATTAGCACCTGTGCCCACTCTCCCTCTTTCTTTTCCGAGAAAATTTCCTTTGACAGGAAGTCTATCAAATCTGCTCACGTCCTTGATGCCAAAAGCAAAGTAAAAATAAAATAAACACTGACAAAAAATAAATCAGATTTTGGATGCTACCACATATTTTTTGAGATCAAAAACCTGTGATGAGATCAAAACTTTCCACAGAGTAAATTTGATGTCTTTGGTTAGGCAGCACGCAGTGGTGTTCTCCTGGGAGCATATACATTTTCAGTAAAAGAGTGAAGGTAGATGACTGGTGAGGAGCTGTTGAAGAGGGACATGCAAATAACACACATTGGTGGGGGGTGGGGGGAGGGCTGGGGTTGGATTAATGGTTGTGGGTTTGGGACTAGGAGGTATTCCTGAAAACAGAGAAAAACCCAGAAGTGGACAATAATATAAATGTGGGGTTCTGGAAGAATAACAGAGACAAGAGAAGGAATACGAGGACAGGACAAGCACGCAGAGACGGAGCACACATCTGCTTCTTTTCCCAGCTGAGTTCAGTTTCACAAGTTTCAATGCGGGATACATCTGTCTGTCGTTCAACAGCTGTGCTGTCTACCACACACACCCACATACACTCGCATGCCACACACGCACACACACACACACACACAGACTCATTCACGCTCCTGATCTGGAGCAACACCTCTGAGTGTGAGTGTCGCGTTCTCACAAATGAAGCCTCATCAGTGAAGTCGTGGGCACTGACTTATTAGCTTGATGCAGCACAGAATGAGCAGTGAGGACACAGGCACACACAGGCACACGCAGGCATGGACACAGACGCCATTGAAAAGTGTCTGAACCACACAGACTGAGTTCAGACGTTAAGAGCGACTTTGAAAAACAAGCTCTCAAAGTGCCAACTAACACCTTACTCTCACCCTCTGTTCAACCCGTACAAATGTTCACACGAGCACCTCCTCCACTTCTAATAAGTGACTTCATAAAAATTATAATAATCTCTGAATAAAGACATCGAGATTTACAGTAGATCTTATGGCCTGGTTTTATCGAAGGCCCTAGATAACCCAAAATCCCGCTAATTCTCACAGTTAGCCAGGCACAGGCGAAACGGTACAGGCAGTGCACCAATGAAGGAACTAGATGGGCTATCGGCCCAAAATGATGTCACAGTAACAATAAACACATTTTTTTTAAATGTCAAAGAACACAATAATGTTTAACTGCAGATTGTAATTTTTACTGCTGGAAAGGGGAATGTCTGTCATCTATGCTAACACATTTGTGTAGTCCAGAATCCATTGTTTTATTGTACATGGGGGGTCTGGTTTACTAAGACCGTTAGCACATGCAGAATCTTCCAGAACACAGATTAAGTAATTACACAACCATTGATTGATGAAAAACAAATACCATGAACAGTCATTGATTATTGACTCTGCATGGGCTAAAAGGTTTTGCACATGCTAACTGGCTTAGTAAATCAGGCCTTGGGAGTACTAACATGCAGTCCCCCTTGTGGGCACATGGGTGTATAGTTGTAGTAACTTCCAATTCAAAATTATCAAGCAAAACTTTTGAAAAGAAAAATATAGACTTAACATCTCAGTGTTAATCAATATGGGCTCATTCTCAAAGCCCGAATGTGGTGTTGTTAATAGTTATACTATCAGCATGAACAAATGAAATAGAAAGAAATGCCAAGCCAATGTCTTTGGCCAATGTCTTTTCAGAGTTCGTGCCTTGATAAATTACACAGTGAATGCCCTGCACTGAGGTATTGTAGATGCAGTCCATCATGCAAACACAAGCTGAGCAAACTCTCCAAAGGGAAGGCCCCAAACCTTTTACTCTTTGACTTGTAACCATGTCAGTCATGAGCTAACTCAACAAGACCACTTACTTATATGAAAATTTGTCTGGCCCGACATGGCAAGGGACTCGTAAGAGGCTCTCAAAACCTGTTCAACACTCTAACTGCAGAACGGCATAATTCGGTTTGATGCACTGATTATTTTCAAAGGTGGCAACCAGATGGAAAATGTCTTCTCCATTTAGTAAAACAAAACATTTCAGGCGTTTCTTTAAAGAATGTCTCTACTTTCGCGGCTGCCGTAAAGCATCTTCATTTTTTCCCCCATTCTTTAGCCGACAAGTCTGCTAGCTTCTATATTGAAAGTTTAATCAAGGGCAGAAACTGCAGGACGCTACTGCTTTCATATCTTCAAATGTTCAGTCTTTTCTTTGATGAAACATGGGACAAAAAAAAAATGAAACAGATTAAATCTATGATGTGTTTGTTTTAATGAGCGGAAAAATAAATTATGTCTCTGTTCAGCTTTTGAGAATAAACATGAGTTCCTTATGACGCTGAGGGATTTTAAGACTCGTGTCATAAACACTCTCGAACGGCTTTTAACCCCATGCAAGGAGCATGCCATGAAAAGCGAATGATGATATTATTCCACAGATACCCCGCTAGTCAAACCCTTGGGTCTTGGGTCTTGTCAGTCGGTGGTTGTCTGCATCACATGACTAGTCTAGCAATGCCAAGAGGTGCAGACCACCAGCAATGAATGATGGAACTGTCACGACCCATGTAACGGACGGTATAAGAACCATCTCTTCAAACAACATCCTGGGTCTAGAAATCTGGGCCTCCATATATGTCAATCAACTCTCTCCTTGGCCTGTTTACCCATCTTCAGTTACTTCTTTACTGGGATTGTTTTCACATGTAATAGTATTGCTCTTGTCAGGGTTGCCCAACCCTGTTCCTGAGGATGTACAGTCCTGCTGGTTTTCATTTCAACCCTAATTTGGCACACCTGCTTCTCCTCATTAGCAGCTCAAGGTGATCTTTAGTTGTTGAATGAGGAGTGCTTTCTTAGGGTTGGAGTGCAAGCCAACATGACAGTATATCTCCAGGAACTGGCTTGGGCTACTATGCTCTTTTACAAAGGACTGTTATTAAAATACACCCTCACATGAGGCACTTATTGACTGAGTGACAATATGTTGATTACAGCTTGAATTTATGCTATCATACTTTTTTCCATATGTCCACAGTTCTATCAGTGCACTTTTTCTTAAGCTGTGTCATGCTGTTTCAATTTCTGTGGCAACTTTCTTTGTAAAACAAACTTCCAGAAAATAGTTCTTTTTTCTTTGTCTTCAAAAACCACAGATGTTCAGTACTTCAATGGTTTGTGAGTTGTAGCCCAACGAAGGCCATCTTTATTTTTAAAATGTCCTGGGCAGTCCACAGAGAATAGAAGGCAAGAACATCCAGAGCTTGACTTCCAGGGCACTTTTGTTGGATTTGGATTTATTTATTTTTTTCATGTGTTTGTGTTTTTTTTTTTACAAACTACACACGTGTTACATGTCCTATTTAATACAGATTGTTATTTAATTATTTTGGGAACCGAAAAGCGATTCCATGCATTTGCGAGTCTTTTCATTCCGGTTTGCCGATTTCGGTGCTTGATGCCCACCCCGGTGACAGGCCCTGACAGACGCTAAGGAAACCGGCCTTCCCTGGGGGACCCCGCCGGACGCCGGCAAGATGCTCTCCGCGTTGTTTACTGTCATGAATTCTTTAGGCCTTAAACACGTCCCATTACCTTTAACGCGGTCGCCCCTGCATTATTTACGCAGGCCCTAGAAGCCTGTCCGTCAAGCTCGGGCAGCTATTTGTGGCGTAAAGCCTTTGCTTTAAACTTTTATCCCACATCGCCCACCTGTTTAGGAATACCAGCTGCTGGCGTAAGATCCGTGAGCGAAAAAAAAAATTACAAAAGAGGGAGGGGGGGGGGGGCGTGTTTGGGCTATAACCGATTGTGGAGACTAGGAGAGTGTTAAATCCCCCCCCCCCCCACCACTAGTGTGCATTTTAAAATGTGTTTCTCTTCATTAGCTCCCTGTAAATGGGCCCTGTAATGAGAGGTTACTATGGTAATGTTATGCTGTTTAAGTCCACCGCTGACTCCTGCTAACACCCCCGTCTCGACGCAATGTGTCGTACGCACGGCGCTGTCTGTGTGTGAAATGCGGTTCCGTTGTGAAATAATATATTTCAAGGTTTCATGTTAGCCAGGAATGGGTGGTAGGGAAGGAGAATTAGGAGATTAAACAGGGCCTGGGTGACGGACAGTGTGACACCGCTGTTCACGTTGGCTAAACTGTAATTAGCTTAGCCTGCCCTTACTGACTACTACCACCAACTGCTGAATCATTAACCTTCACAACCCTTAATATAACTATTTAGCATTTCTTGACATTTAAACTGAAAATTGATGAGCGACTGGAATCGCAAGTATGTAAAATGCTATGCATGATCATTGGTTTCTGTCTCAAACTGAATTTATTAGTTCATACTATTTTTTTTCCCCCCAAATGAATGAATGCTTAATGATATTTCCATTATATCCTGCATATATAATTGCATTTTATATTTGTTTTTCCTTCTGATAGTTAGATGTTTTCACCACAGAACAAGCTCGTACACTGTAGACTTACTCAACGCGCATAAAAAGACTAATGAATTAAGCTGCTCAAGTATTAAAGAAGGCTGATCAATAAAAAATAAACAGGCTTTGTGAAGTGTAGGGAAACAGATTAAGCAGCAGGAACTGAAGCTCATATCGCAGACAGAGAGAATGGCTCATGGTCTCCTTTCCGTCTCCCGGTGCGTCCGTGGAGTCCCGGTAAAACCGTAAGTGGTTCCACAAAAACCACCACCGGATTCACGTTCGCCATTCCCAAACACAGGAGAGGAAGCTGCCTTCTCTATGCACCTGGCTGGAAAATTAGCCTAATGCCCAAAAAGTGAATGTAAGTGAGACTGGGGCCTAGATGCATTGGTTCGTATTATTGATGCAGCATTTTTTGTGGCACGTGGTTCCTCTAACGGCGGGCCGGGGTGCTGAAGGGAGGCGACCGCCTCCCCCAAACGAACACTAGCGGGACACCGCACACGCGTGAAGGTGGCGTGTTTATGGAATCTTTTATCACGCGTTTGCGTGATAGCTAACGCTTGACAAGCCTCCAGTTTAATCATCTTTTTTTTTGTCTATTTTTATTAATTTTTTTTTTTTTGCAAATGATATACAGTGATATAAAAAAAGGAAGTACACTCTCTTCCAAGGACATGACTGATCTATTCTAGTCCTGATGGTAGATAACTGTAAGAGTAGATATGTGGCAAATAACACATAACAGATGAGTGTTAGCTATGTACTGTACCTAATATGTACTGTAAAACTATGGAATTTTCACATAAATGTATTTTACCATTTTTTGGCATAGAAACAAACCGTGTTTGTTCATCTCTTTGCAAAAATGAAAAAAAAAAAATTAAATAGAAAATCTTTTCTTTGAACAGAGTTGAATTGATGTATCGCATGTGTTTGTTTGCTTTTATTTAGCCATATCCTTGAATTCACCATACCAACAATTTGAACCCCATACCCAGTATGAATGTGGAAAAGATCTCTGGGAGTTTAGCATTTACTTGGTTTGAAAGCACCTCAACCATGACCTTCAGGTGTTTTGTGTTATATTTCTAATATACAATTATTTCTCTTTTTCACTGTGTATTTTTATGTAAAACCCATCATGCACTAAAATGCACTGCAAGAATACCGACTCCAAATAGCATCTTCCAATACAACAGTTTCCTTTGTCTTCCCCTTAACTGACCGTGCTGGTATTTGATGGTTCAAACAAAGATAACAATTAGTAGTTCTGAGTAATATTGGAAAACATGTTTGCTTTGCGAGTTCTCATGCAGCTCTAGAGAAAATTGATTTGAATGTATGTTGAAACTGTATCTGTGTGCAGC
The DNA here is from genome assembly GCF_018555375.3 of Anguilla rostrata. Classification (NCBI taxonomy): domain Eukaryota; kingdom Metazoa; phylum Chordata; class Actinopteri; order Anguilliformes; family Anguillidae; genus Anguilla; species Anguilla rostrata. The sequence goes on from NC_057936.1 coordinate 62,244,989, forward strand.
TGGATAAAATCCTTCTAATCACGTTAGTAAATGATTGTTTGTCTTCCTTCAAGCCGTTGTGAATGTTGGCTCTGTTCGTGACTGATTTTACTATTTCATCAAACAAATACAAAAAACAAAAAAATGGGCCTGTGTTGGTGGGATCATTTACCTAGGGGATAAGCCTTTAACAAGAGCTATGTGAGGGAACAAATTAATCAATTACTTTACTTTGTGCATGTGCATGTGTGCGTTTGTGTGTGCATGCATGCGCAAGTGTATGTGCGTATATTTTAACAACATATGCTAGAATTATTACTGTACCCTGTTCCTAATGTTAAGATCCACTCTGTCTTCTTCAGTCTCCCAAGGACTATAATAATGAGATGGCATGGTTTATTATTCAATACTCTGGCAAAACAGAAATATACTAGGCGGTTATCCGTGCATACAAATGCACAATCAACTCTACAATTGTATGAACATGGAATAATTTCCTTCTTTTTTAAGGTGAGATAAAGGAGACTAAAAGAAAGAATAAAAAAAAAAAACAGCCATCGCTACCATTTAGAGTACAGATATGAGACTTGGCAGAAGCAAAATGTCAACCTGATCATTTGCATTTGCTCTCCTTGCAGTGGAGGTTGTGCCAGAGATGCTGGCAGTGGCACAAGCAGTCATCAGACGCGACTGCTTTACAGCTGTTTCTGCAGGTAGCCGCTCGTTATTAGCTTTTCTGAAGCCTGCTGTCGATGTGTCCAAAAATAAAACAACAAACAAACAGGAACACATTGACATGTATAAACATCTGAGCGCGTGCTGTATATCTGTCTCTTTTTGAGTAGAGTCCGCATTTCATCTTTATGACTGTGTAATTATGTGGCATTCTTTTTTTATGGTTATGTTTTAACAGTTTTGGCTGCTCTACAGCCAAATCTCCATCTCTCTAGCGCCACCAACAGGCCGAATTTGAACTGAACTATTTGGCCTTGAGTTGTGATTTTTTTTCTTCTCTAGATTCCTTTCTTCCTTGTACAACGCTCAAGTTCAACGCATGAACTCGAGAGTTGTACAAGCTGTGTGCTTCTGTCTGTCTGTGGGGCAGTTTCCCGCGCCTGTCCTGTAAGTATGATCCGTGGTTTTATGATAGAACGGGTTCAGCCTTCCACTTCCTTTAGCCTTTGTTACTGCCATTCCCTTGACTGCGTATAAGTGCCGGCCGTTGCTTTTATCACCACTTTGTTAAGCTCTGACCGCAAATATTCTTAGTGTTAGCAACCCGAGAAGACTTCCCATCTTCTTTTATGGATTGAGCGTGTCAGTGACCGCATCTCATTAAATAAAAACCAGTAGGGCCGTTTAATTCTCTCCTTTGATATTAAAGTTTGTACATGGAGAAAAACAAGGAAAAGCATCTAGGGTATGTCAATATCTCCCCTTAACAATCAGCTAAAGGAAACTGGTAGTTTATTTATTTATTTATTTATTTATTTATCTGTCTGTTTGTCCAGCTGTCTGTCAGTCTATCTATCTATTTATCTATCAACAATGGTTTCATGAGTTCAGAAATTGCCAAAAGCTACTCACCAAACCAGTCCATCATTTCATTGCATTGCTTTACATTACGTTGACATTCATGGAGGGGAACCAAGATGCAGCTCAACAATGTGGGGCTTGCATTGTAAAATGGCCAAATACTTTGCTTCCTGACCACAGTGGAGAATCTCCACAGTGGGGAACAACAGACATGCCTCGGGCAGGACAGACCCAGAGGTCACCCCTGAGGTAATAGGATGGTGATGTCATAGGTTTTTTTGAGGTACAATATCTTGGGATTTTATTTTTATTTTTTTTATGTGTCCAAAAGGGAATCACCATCCGCCCGTGCCAGGTGGCCGTGCTGTGGCGTAGAGTCTCCTCCAGCCATGTCTATGTAGCCCCCCCTCGTGACCCACCATTCCCTTCCATTGCAGTCAGCCCACATTTTAAAAAAGGGAAAAAAATTACATTCTAATCACAGGACACAAATCGAGAATTTATTTAATAAAGCGGCATCTGAAATGTGCAGCTGAAATATTTATGCACGGTCCCTAATTAACCTTGACCCTTGCCTGCCACTCAAGCCCCTGTTCGCGGAGTCCGCATCCATATATGTGAATTACACAGGCTATGAAATCCCGTGGGCCAAAACTACTGTCACAGAGCATGCATTCAATTAAAAGAAAGAAAGAAAAAAAACAAAAAATGTTTTTTAAACATGTACAATGATTATGTTGAAGTGATTGCCGGCCTTTGAATGAATCACTTATTTTTAATGTTGATTTACTACTATTACTATTACTACTTCTACTACTACTACTACTAATAATAATAATAATAATAGTAATACTGTATTGTTATTTTTAATTGTTATTATTATTGTTATTATTATTATAGCACTTAATATAACATTCAAAGCACTTTACAGTGATAAGGGGGGAATACATCTCAACCATCACCAATGTGTGTCACCCACCTGGGTGATGCATGGCAGCCATTTTGTGTCTGAATGCTCACCGCACATCACTTGAGTGGAGAGGGTGAGAAAAATTATTAGCCACTTGAACTCCCTCAAATTCGGGAGTTAATGGTTAAATAACGTCTTGATTACATAGCGTGTTTTAGAAAGAGAGGAGAGAGACGAGTGGACAATGCAGGAATATATTTGACAGCCCTCCCTAGACAAATATAAGTTATTATTCAACTCACAGTGGTTTATAATGTTTCATAGATGATGCAATTAAGAAAAAGAAACACCTCACAATGTGCAAAATCAATATATAAATTGTTATTAATGAATGCATTCTCATGTGTTGTGTCTCAAGTGTTTGCAGTTAAAAAAAAAATTAAAAAAAACCTTACATACTCGACTTGCTTTCCAGTGTGAGTGCGTGCATATGTGTGTGTGTGTATGTGTGTGCGTGCTTGCGTACATGCGTGCATGTGTGTATGAGAGAGAGAGAGAGAGATATTATTTGGCACTGTGGGAGAGGTTCAGGGAAGAGAGAAGCACGTCAGTACAGAGTCATACCAGCTCCTATCTCAAAGGTTGCGGGTTGGGTTCCCAGCTGGGGTGCTGTGGTTGTACCCTTGAGGAAGGTAATTAACCCAGATTACTGCAGTGGAAATATCCAAATATGCAAAATATAAATATAGTAAAAAAAAATAAAAATAAACTTCTGATAAATGTCAAAATATAAAGTTATCACCAATGTGGATTCAGGCAACACTTCCTTATAACTGTGAGACAAGTGTTTGCACTTAAATTTGATTCATAGCTAAAAGCAAGTTTTCCTTTTTTACTGCACAAAAATAGTTTAGAAAGTTCAAGGATCAACTCACAAAACTAAAAAATAAAATAAAAACTCAAAGACAAATATTAACTGAATTTAGACCATTGTTTTGCAAACCAGAGAATGAAATTATGCATATCTATGTGAGTATAACAAGTATATTTAAGGCTAGTAAAGGTTTGGGATACTTTGTATGAATTTCATTATGAGGGTAGCACACTGCTAAATGTGGAAATGCAAATGAAAGCTACTGTTACCAATTAATAATTCCCAGCTGCAATTGCAGATTTTCAAAAATATAACAAGATTCCATCCTGTTTTAAAAGAACAAACTGCTTTTTTTTGTAGAGCAGGTGACTGCAGCTTTGGGCCATAATACAAGCTTTCTGTGTCATTGCTAATGTACCATTTTTATATAAATGTAATGATTCTGAGACCTCTAGAAATAAAAATATAATTAAAAAAATAACATGTTTGAAGTTGAGCATATTGACTTCAAAAGCAATCAAAGAAATCAGTTTTTACTTATAGTAACTGTAATTTCACCAATGTGGCCTGAGTTGCTCTCACAACAATAAAGTCTTTACTTTTTGAGTATGTGCACAGGTTAATATAATGGTGAGTCTGTCCATGCACAAGGGCTTGATCAATTTTGAATCTTTACCAAAAGACCCATCCCTGTTTATCACACTAGAAAACACGAAGCCACCCAATCTGTTTTTGAACACAGTGACCTATTTACAGTGTGTTCCTTCCTATTTCCAAGGCGGAGGTGGCTAGCAATTTAACACCACTGTATTTTGGGTGAACTTAAATGATGTCTGGATGCCCCCCCCCCCCCCCCCCCCAACAGCAAAATTATCATAAGGAATAATTTTCTAGCTATTTCAGTCTCCCAAATATGTGTTCGTACCTTGCATCGGGTCAAGCCTTCCTTTTGTATTCCTGGGTGTAACCTAGGCAACAGCAGAATGTATTTAATCAGTCAAAGAAACGCTAATGACTTAACCAAAGAAAAATGATTGGACGAGAGCGTGAATCATCTGTTGGAGCTATAGCTCTATGCTCGACATTGCTCTGCTCAGAGTAGAGCAGAGTTTGTGGAGGGCAGAACAAAATCACATCAAAGATAAATATTAATCATAAATCCGGCTGACTTATGCTGGTAGCCCACGTTATCAAAAGGGTACTTCATATTCACAATTTCTAGAATGACTCAAGGTTGTTCAACGCCGGTCCCAGATGGTCACATTAGATTCAGGGAAACTCAACAAAGACCCAGCCCTGGAGCGCCTCAGCACCTGCAGGGCTACTCAACTCCTAGTGCTAATAGAGCCACTCATCTCCCCACAGAGTCCGCAAATATGGCCTAATGTTTGTGGGCGGGATAATTTGATTGACACTCGGTGAATATTTGAAACTGCCATTGAATTGATAAAAGAGGTGTTGAAAGCTGCATCGAACTACTATTGAATAATTAAATGTCAAGGCGATCAAATACATCAAATATTTAATTTAATTGGATTTTATTTGATTCATTTTTTTTTAAATTTCTTTGCAATTTAATCAATTCGCCGTTTAATTGTTCATGTTTGTTACGTTCACCCCCTCATACGATAGCTGCGATGGTTTCTGTTCAAATAAATGTCATGCCAGAGCAAATACGTGCAGATAAATTGTCCAATTACCGAGGCTATACGTATTACTTTTTTGGGGAGGAGAGATTTTGGCTGGTGAAAGTGCTGAGTGGTTAGTAACTCAGGGAAACCACTAGCCACAGTGGCTGATGAGACAGAACTTTAATGCCAAGCCCTGCTTGCAGCCTTCAACCAATCAGCTCCGTATTAGAAGAATGTTCTCTGGATAAACCTTGGGGTTTACTTCATAGGAGACACCATGGCAACTGTTAAATTTAGGCTTCCTTTTTTTTTTTTTTTAGATTTTGTAAAAAGAAGTGCACATTTATTTGATTGCAGGCATACACCCACTGTTGGTGTCTCTGAACACATTGATCCATGCAGACCATCCCCATTTCACAGACGACCTGTCATGGTTTTGGCTGATACCACCATTTCTTTTCCTTCCTGCGCCTTTTCTTCAGTTATTACGGCCATTGGTTTTTTTCATGCGCCTTTTCTTCAGTTATTACGGCCATTGAGTTCTCCATTTTGTTGATTGAATTATACTCATGCAAATTTCTTTTTACAATTTGCACCTGTTGGCATTCTATTTAAACCTCGAGCAAGCCGATAAGCTTTGCTTCAGTGTCATTTGTGTTGCACGAGAGCCGGTAATATCATAGTAAAGGTAAATAAGGTAAGGTAAGGTAAGGTAAGGTAAAGAAAGGTAAAGAGTGGTAAAAGGTAAAGGTAAAAAGGTAGTAAAAGGTAAAGGTAAAAGGTAAAGAGGTAAAGGTAAAAGGTAAAAGGTAAAAGGTAAAGGTTTGAGTTGCGATATTGGATTGTTGTGGCTATAAAATTAGCACAACAGTCTTTAGCTAATGGGTTGTTGGTAACAAGTTGGTGCCACAACCTAAACTCAGAATTTTTTCTTTAGGGTGTTACTTTTCAGGTCTGTTTTCTTTGAGTTGCTCCGTTTTCTGCTCAGGCAGTTTTGTTTTATTTTCAGAAAGTTCATACTCCTTAAGCTTGAGATTTTTTTACCCAGTATGTGGGTTGTTTTGTGCTTTTCGTTGGGATACTCTCCCTTAGGAGTATTGTGGTGGTTGTTCTACCTTTGGTGAATAGTTTTAAAGAACCCCCCTGTTCAGTCGCGGTTGGTCTCCCAAAACCCCCACTCCCTCACATGACCAGCTGCGTGCTATTGATCGAATCAGCATGGAGATTTTGCATCAGTTTTCCTCTTTATGCAAGTGATTTTGTTAAATTAATAAACAAACAAATCAATGTTTGGTAACAATTCCTCACAATAAACCTTCCCAAAAAAGCTATATACCTCCAAAAAAAATAATAAATTTTTAATGCGTTAGTGCTTAGTAAGGTGCTATTTTTTTTTTTTTTTTTTTTTTTGGGGGGGGGTAGTGGGATCCCTGCCATTGAATGTGTCCATACACTGCACAACATGTCTTCCAGTTGTGTCTGATTCTCTCCACTGTGTGCTAACAACAGATGAGTGGAAGAAAGCAAAGTTTAAAAATAAATAAAAATAAAAAAACGCAGACTGAACAATCACTTGCTGATACAACAGAAAGCAAGTCACAAATCTGCACTTAATGCACACAGCACTCAGCCAAAAAAGCTTTCTTTTCCTCTTTGTATGCTTTATGTAAGATTTTGATTAAAAGCAATTAAGAGTATGAATGGCCAGAAGTACTGCCCCCCCACCCCCCTCATTTTACTTCACAGCAAAACCCTCCCATTCTGTGATGTCAGCATCCGTATATGTCCCAGCAAACTGATGTGTATTTGTTTATGATAACCTCATAACATCAGCATTTTGTGTTTATGGAAGCTTTACCTCAAGCATATAAAGGTGGTAAGCATTTTTTCTACGAAGGTCTGACATACTGTAGTTTGTTAAAGCGTTATATAGTCATAACGGACAATCTTAAAGCACCAAAGTAAAGCCAAATAAATATGAAAGCTTTTTTTTTTTCTCTTCACTGAAGAGATGTGATGTTTTTATCCTCATTTTCCTGGAAACCCACGTATCCAAGGTTGTTGCAGTTACGCATCATGTTTTGTTTGATTAGGTGGATAATCACTGAAGACTCTGAGATTAACCAACTGTACACACAGGCATTTAAACATACTTCCACTGCACACACAAACACTCAGGAACATTTCTCTTGGAACTGAGACTAATAAACTATGATGTGCATTGTGGAGAATAGCTACAAACAGCAATACACTACATGACTGGCATTTAGCAGACACTTGTATCCTGAGTGACTTGCACAGTGTTCCTGCATTTTTACACATGGGCCCTGTGATATAGCTATGAATTATATGGGCCCTGTGTCATAGCTATGTCATTGACATTGGGCCCTGTGTCATAGCTATGACTAATGTGCCATATGTCACAGCCTTTCGTTGGGTCCAGGAGTCCTGGTAGCATCCCTGCCTGCCACCTTTTGGTTACAAGTCCAGTTCACTGACCGCTATGCTGCACTGCTGCCCCAGTACACATGGCATCAAAGGAAACCCCTATTGATCAACTGAATGCCTGAGAATGAGTTTGCTTTGTAGCATCTGAGAGCACCAATAAAGGGAAATGAATATGGTGGGTGTGCTGATTGGTGAATCAAATGCCAAGGCAGGCTTCTAATGTCCCACCGTTAAAGGTACATTGAGAAAAGCTGCAAATAAAAAAACAAATAAATAAATAATCAATGGTTTCTCTCCCGCTTCAGCTAAACCCTTTTCATCTAGTCATTGGCATTTAGGACACAGAACTGTTTCTCTGCCTTGCTTAACTCCGTGGAAACTTTTCCTTTTCCGATAATCCTATCTCTCTCAGCAGGAAACAAGACACAGAATCACATCATTTTATCTTGAGAGAGAGTCCATTCCGCAGAGCACTTAACAAATAAACGTAAAACAACTGGACAGGGAAGTTACCCAACAAACTTGGCTAAAATCAGTTCAGAACATCTTACGGAATCCTTTTTCTTGTTTTTCCCAAACAAGTAACAGTTCCGAGGGGTCAGCGCTATTGCATTTACTGCCCAACTGTTGCACAGATATCTCATGCAGTCACATCCACTAAATCTTATGAGGGCATTCGAAACATAACTTGCGGTAGATGGCATAGCAGGTATGAAATGGATGAACTCAGTCTGCCAGGTCTGTAAGTTATCAGTACCCAGGGGAACGTGACTATAAATCCTGGGTCAGAATGGCTGCGACTCACTCAGAATACTGGATAGGGCAACCTCAGTTCATTTCTGTTATTAAAACTGCATTGTGCTAATGGGATGCACTGTGTTGAGTTTTTGTTGACAAAATCCTTTTTTTTTCTTCATTAATGCAATATTTGCCTGCATATTTCTTGCCACGTTTGCTTTGCCTAAGGAGGGTACGTACTCTGACCTAAATAAGTTGGTAAATAGGTTTTGTTTTTGCAGCCAAATCAAATTTGTTCTCATAAGTATAACTTTCTTAGGTTGTTTTCTTATCGTGAGTAAGTATTTGTGAAAGTAAAATAAGTGTTGTATAGGTTGCTGTGACTAAAAGTATCTACTGATTGACAAAATCGTAACGGTTTGGGCTGTCCTGACTGCACGGGGTCAGGTGACTCGTGAGGCGCATTCGGTCCGAAATCGACGCGCACCTTGGAGACTGTCACGGCAGGCCGGCGCCCCCTGCTGAAGCAGCAGTGTGTGGAGCATCAGAGGGCTGGATCCCCCCCCCCCCCCAACCGCCCCATGTAGAGGATAACAGATGGTGTGCTTGATTCCCCAGAGACACCCTCCCCGCCTTTCCCACCACCTTGCAATTTCTCGCACCAGGAGCCGCCGGATTCAGACAGCTCGCCCCATCCAGCAGTATGCCCCCGCTTACCTTCAGCTGTCTCCCCCCCTCCCTCCCCGCAACACACCCCCCACCCCCCATCCCGCTACCCTCGCCGTGGGTGCCGTTCAGCCGTGATTGGCAGATTCGCTTTAAACTCTGCCCCTAGAGGTACGGTCCTTCGGCAAAAAAAAAAAAAAAAAAAACCAAACGGTGGCGTCGACTGTTTGACGTTTCCCCGTGCGGGGAAAGAACGGTTGGCCTTGTGGTTGCGGGCGTGATGAGGCGACGGCAGTCGCATTAGCATGTAGCGACGCGCTTGCTGCTTTTAATTGACCGTGCGCCGATTCCATTGATCACATTAAAAATACCCCCGGAGGGACAAAGAAAAGGACACCGCGTCGCACAAGGACAGAATGAGAACGAAACCCGGCATAAGTGGTAAACAGCGACTCTCCCAAGATCTGCTCAAACTTCGCTGCTGGTCCAGTGCACTCTCAGCACGGTGTTAACCATTTCCCTGCTGGCACACAGTCAGATGCTGTCAACCTTGACACCAGTGTGTTGAGGAGGCCTTTTCAGGCTTCATTTTTCATTTGAAAGAATGTTTTTTCTGTACCCTTGAAGAGTGTTAATGCTTTTTTTTTTTTTTTGTTCCCCCAGTTCATATTTCGCTCAAGTCCCTGCTGTATGAAGAACAGATGTTATAGGACGTGTGCATTTTGGTAGGACCCAGAAAGAAAAGACCATCACAGACTGCCTTGTGCACCACATCTGTTCTTCTAAGCAGACGTGTCCTCTTCTGTGACACCTTGGCTTAGAACCATGTAAATGAAATAACCTTTCTTTAACAGCAAGTTCTTAAAATTGGCATAGCTCTCCATCTCTCTCTCTCTCTCTCTCTCTCTCTCACACACACTCACACAAACACACACACACGGACATACATACAAACCAGACATACGCCTACACATGCATTCACCCTTGTAACGACAGTGGCGTCGGCTTATGTAAGTCACTCGAAGCTCAAAGTCGAGAGCGATGTTGACTCCAGCAGTTTTTTTTTTTTTTTTTTGAACGAATCGGGGGGCCCATTGCTTTCCAATGCGGCCTGCGGGGTCTCCCCGGTACAGCGAAGCTGCAATAACAGGTGCATCGCAAAGAGAGCGACATGAAGGGAAGATGGGTGCTTGGTGGGTGTATCGGGTGCTGACGAGAACCTTTCTGCAACCGACTTCATCTTGATATGAAAGGCACGGGGTGTAGCGTCTATAATCTCGGCACTAATGGATGTCCAGGGGCAGGAGCAGTTTCTTGTATTCAGCAGAACCTTGGAGGGAAAGTGACTGCAGGGCTGAGATTCTCTGTGCAGTTCAGCTCTGCACTGAGTACTGCCTGGAGCACAGCCAGGAAGCCTCAGAAAGCTCTTTGAGAAATCCATATCTCTAAGGATTGTTGGATCTGAGGAGGAAATCTATTTTAGATGGCCTGGCCCTGTGGAAGCTCACCTAACCTACCTGGATGTATAAGTGGTCTCTCTGTGTTTGTTACCAAGAGATGGGGACATGGCACAACTTTTTTTTCCCTCTTTCTTTCTTGCTTTTATAGTTACTCTTGTTAGTATAAGCAATACGACATCCCGTTTTTTTTTTTTTTAAGTTACCAGTTTACATACCAGTTAACAGTTTCCTGTTAAAGTATGATCCACCTGCCCGAGTTTCTGTGTGTGTGCACGTTTTACCATTATATGCTGCTGTTATATGCTATATGAGTCATATCCTGAATGTCTTTAGTAGTTCATAAAAATAATGCACAAGGGATACTGGTGTAATTTAAGCGATACCATTATTTATGTTCTTAGTAGCCCAGGGCACAGACTAACTAGGAGAGTTATTATTTTCTCCTGATGAGAAAAGGAACTAATGACAAACACATCCTTGCTTCCTTCAGTCCTCAGGCTAGCAGCGGCAGTCTCTCACATTCTTAATAATGGGTCGATATCATTTTACAGCCGGCACTTGCTTTAATTGATATGGGAACACGAACTGAGCCAATCAATGACCGAGTAACAAGAGAAAATAAGACCCTCCTCAGGAGTTTGACCACAGATGTCTTGTTAGGAAATATATGTGAAGGTGAAGGAAGAACATTTGCTTTCTTCATCATTAAAAACAAAACCTTTAGTCAGTTGCACTGGTGCTACCTTACAGTATACATGACTTCCCTACTAAAGGACAAAGATTAAATATATTTTGTTGTAATATTTAAAAATGAGTCTGGTATCTATTTAGCCAATAGCCATGAGATTCATAAAACCTCATGCTCACATTTTCCTCTTCAAATCTCTCAAAGTGATAAAAGTGTTCCAGTAGCAAATGGGTAAAACAGGATAATTTGGCAATACATCTTTTCAGCCTGTTGGGTTTCTTTGAGTAATAAGTTCCTTGGCAGGCAGGATTCTCTTTCATCCCAATTGATAGTGCTACCTGTATATAGGGCGCATGGGCAGGACAGAACAGGCAATTTTGCCCTGGGTGCTAGACTACTAGGGGCACTGCACTGATTACTCTTTGGCTTCCGGAGAGAGAAGACTTCCCTCCGCTCAAAAGCCTGAAGAAGTACTTCACGATCAACAAAGTCACTGGACTGTTGGAATAGATTAGCTGAAAGTTCAATATTGAGCAGGAAGTATCCTGCAAACTGGCCTACTCCAAGATTGCTTGAGGACTTTTCCACAGCCAAAGGAAGGAGAGACCACCTCTAATGGCGGGACAGCATTTATTTATTTACTTGGTTGATTCTGTTTAGGTTACATGGTGATGTTGGTATTTTGTGCTTATTTTACTTGTGTGGCTTTGTGTAGATTAGCAGATGACAACAGATTCAAATGCACGTTTAATGAGATCTGCATGAACAGCCTGCTCTGAGATGGATTTGATTAACATTAGCCTTTAATTCTAACTCAAAAATCAATGCATTTGTTTTTTTTAATTAATTTATTTTTTTATAAAGAAAAACCCTTGGTGGAAGGAATGTCTATGACTTCCAGTTCACTGAATAAGGCTGATCTTCCCATTTATAATTCTTGAATCATACGTATAAGTATCAAAGTATCTCAGCCCTTGCATTACCTAGCAAAATGAATACCAGCATGTATGCTTCTTCCTGCTGAAGAAATTCAAGCCCATGTTTTATTTTATAATGACAGGCATGAATGTATAAGTGAGCTAATGTGCACCGCTTATTTTGCTTATTCTTTGAAGAATCATGGCCAAGGCAGTCTGCTCCATTTAAAACTGGCATATTAAATACACATTTGTGGTGTTTATCTTTCCCGTGGAGTTTCATGCCAACATGCTGCCCATTTCTCACTAATGAAAAATATTCAGTTTAAAATGCATTTTATTATTAATGATTGCAGCACTGTAAATTATTGCACCTGTTATTTGCCATTATACAGTTCAAATTTAACATTCAGAACAGAAGCAACATGGAATATAAATACAGAAATGAGGCACACTGAAAACAAAACATTATTTGAATGCTATATTGTATATTAAAGAAATACTGTGTGTGTATGTGTGTGACATCAATAAAAGAATAATATTAAACAGCACGTCAAACATAATTTCTGCATGACTCCGCTTGGGCTGTATGCATTAAGCACTATATCCGAGGAGGAGCTGCAGCCAGAAATAGAGCTCCTGTAACTGATGGGTGGGAGGTTAACTAATTTGATTGACATTAAGATATCTTCATTTACACACATGCTTTTATTTACCTTGCTCTTCAAACCAACTTTATTCGTACAGCATATTTCATGGAGAAGTTGCAATGCAATGTTCCACACACAATGAACGGATAAACTCTTTATCAGTAAAACAACTGAAAGCTAAATAATACCTGTGATAGAAGATAGTCTTCCGCTTTCTTCTCTTTATTGTATATTATTATAACAGGACACTTTCTGAAAGAGGCAAGAAGAATGTATCCAGTTTGTCTTTCAAATGAACGTTGTGCTCAACCTGCAATGAATGCTATAGGGGGAAAAAAAAAAAAAGAAAGAAGGCAATCATAACACTAGCTTGAGATTTCGGCAGATAATCACAATATCCTTGCTTTAGCATGTGTGCTGTGGGGGTGTATTGTTACACCCAGAGCTGTTGCTGCGAGTTAGGCAGCCCTGAACAAGAACGTTTTTGTGGCCCCAAAAGTGCTCCGACATGAATCACACCCAGCGCTTAACTTGAATTGCGTGGCCCTAAGCGACTGCGTTGGAGTGTTTCTGCGGCCGGCTCTGCTTGAACCCTCTTTGCTGAGCAACAGAAATCTCAGACATTAAAACACCATTAAAAAAAGGCATATTCAGCTCGGCCACAATGATTTCACCGATGACCCGGCCTCGACTTCTTCATTTTTTTTTTTCTTCTTTTTTTGTATGACTCAATCAATTAGTCTGGCTGTCAGGGAAAGCGGCATGGTGAATCTCGAGCTCGGGTCTCCTCCCAGTCATCCCCGGCGACGGGGTCTCAGAAGATCTCATTACCCCAGGTAAGCCCGGCCCCCCCCGGGGGCACGCAGCTCTGACCCACGCGCTGACACCCGGCGACGTGTCCCCTATTATCCGCCAAACAGACGTGAACGAGGACACTGCGTGAAGCTCCTCGTGTCTGGGGGGGGAGGGGGGTGTAGTTATTAATGAGAACGGGAACGCGGGTTTTTTGTTGAAAGTGATTCGCTGGAGCCATGCGCCAAAGGGCAGGCTTTCAAGCTCTAGAGCGTCCGGGCTCCGCCTCTCAGAGTTCCAGAACTCGGCCTCTAAACCCCAAAGGTAGCTGGGAGTCCTTTTGAAACCCCTCGAAAATTGCACGTCTTCTCCTGACCATGACCTTAAACCTTAGTTAGTGCTGCAAAAATACCCAGCTGTGTCTAATATAGCACGTAAAACTGAATCTGTGTGAGGCACTCTGGGTATTGGGTGAGACTGGGATAATTGGTGAGAAAAGCAATGTGAGACCATTTGTTTCTTTTTTTTTTTTTTTTTTTTTTTGTCTGTACTTTAGCTTGAGTTTTAAGACACAGGTAAGAGTGTGCACACAACAGCTAAAAGCCCCCCAACGCCCCCACCCCCACCCCGGTGCCATGGGGTCATTTCTCCTAGATGTTGACAACACAGAAACAAGGGTGACACAAAACATCAAGCCACAGGTCTTTTCTGGCTCATTTATATACCCAGAGAACATGTGACCCTTCAACCGTGACCTTTGACCCTTACTGTATGGCATGCTGAGAGAGAGTTAGAAAGAAAGAGGGAGAGAGAGAGAGAGCGATGTTGCAGCTGGAGTTCATCGATGTGCTTCCTGAGCTGGGAAAATGAAACTGGTAAAAAAAATTTAAAAAAAATCAATAATGTTAGAACGACATGCTGCCCTGAACTCCTGTGAGAGACTGCAGCTGTCACATCTGTGCAGCTAATGAGAAATGCACCAACAGAATGCTCCACCTGGTTCAAACCAACATGTACAACCTGACTGAAGGATAAGTGGGTGGGTGTTCAAAAAAAGACAAAAGGAAACGTCAGTCGTTACCGCGGACACTTGAGAAGCAAAAAGAGCCAACATGGATGCTGCTGGTCTTATGTTCATACTCCCAACACCACACAACCCATCCCTCATTCCACCCATGACTGATCTGGCGTGAACATAACCAAACTGATCCAGAGTCAGCACTCCCTGAGCATTATTCCGACAAGATATTTCAGCTTAAATGGTGTCCAATTATCCTTCCTGTGACTCTATTTCAGAATTGATTGGTTCTTTTGTAAAATGATGAACTGTCTTAAATGCCTGCTTGAATTTTTTTTTTTTTTTTATTTTTTTTTATATTACACTAATGGATTTTGTGTGTTTGTTCTCAAACATGAGTCATGTTAAATTAATGCAAATGTATGGAAATAGCTTTCAAAATGATGAACCACTCAATAAAACCTTCTCAGAGATGAGAATGGCAAGCATGTGTCATGAACATATGGTGAGATATATAAACTGCTAGTTGAGATATGGGGTGTTTCAGAATGCAAGCTTGAACAGCTCTTCTTAAATTAACGTATGGTGCAATTGCATTCAGATGCTTAATGATTGCTTTGAGTACATCACTTTGGATTTATGTGTGCATATAATAGAAAAACCTTCCCTTTTAGGTCTCAGGATCTGATCGAATTATCAAGTCATCTTGTGCAAAAATCGAGCAATTATGCAATTAAATAGGCATTTGGCTATTGGGTATGGAAAAAAATGGAATTATGACCTCCCGTATAGTAGCACATACATGCCCTACCATACAGTTGTGTCTTGTTAATGATCCACAGGTTCTGGAGGTCACTGTAAGACAATGGCTGCATTATGACATCACTTTTCACAGAGTGTTATAAAATTCTTTAAAACAGGTTATGATTGGCTATCAAAGCAAAAAAAAAAAAACTGCCCCAGCGATAAAGGAGCACTTCATGTTTCTGTTTGTGAATTGCATTTATTAACACATCAAATGCGTCCTGAAAGAAAGCTGTGCTGGGCTAAGGGTGGGGTTGATGGGATACGTAGTTCAGAGTGAATATTTCGTATCCCGTTGCCTTCGTGTGTGAAACGCTACTCTTCGCGTAGCCGTGTTCGAGAGCACGCCTCGCTGTCACATCAAATGAGCGGCCGGCGCCTCCGCGTGCTTGATTTGCTGCAGCTGTGGAACGGAGGCAACTTTTACACGTGCGCTAGCAGCACTCCGCTGAATGAAATCTTCGAGAGGAATGATCGAGTTTGACGTGCAAAGTGACTGGAGCAGCAGCTCGGGCCTGCTCGCCTGTTTGTTCCCGTTAAAATGGAGATTAAAAATCCGCAGCTGTCTCTCGCGCGTGGCGGACTTCCTTCAGCGCCCCGTGCAGCTGCGACGAAAATTGCATTATGTTCCTGGCTCGCCGCAAACCTTCCGTGTTTTCATTACGATAATTTCCCAATCGTGTTAGAGCCCTTTGTCTCAGGGCAATTCATCACAAGGCTGAGCCGCGCGTGCCCAGTCAGTCTGGAGATGGTATGATGTCACTGCATGAATGTGCTGCAAGGGCGTAACATGTTTTGAAAAAAATTACCTGGTTTTAGTAGTTTTTTTTTTGTTTTTTTTTTTTATGTGGGCTACTGGGTGGCTCATTGGGTTAAGACTATGTTCTTCTGCATGGGCCTGTCCTGCAGTCCATAACCATGCCAGATTTGACCAGGACTGGCAACCCCAGATAACAGCCTGCAGTGTCACCAGGGAGGGAGGGTTACAGTGAATGTGATTGGCTGGCTGATACTGCCCACTATTCCCTGGCAATTTAATCTTATCAACTGGGCATGTGCAGTCCGCAGGTGCCAGCTGCATTAATTTCAGTAGAGAGCAGATGTTTTTTTCTGTGCTCCCAAATTGGCGGAGGATTTTGCTGTGATCTGGCGGCCCACAAATACAAGTGGAGTTTACAAATCCAGAGAACTCTGATTTAATGACAATGGTGTTCAGCGAAACTTGCCGAACTGTTTCGTTGTGAATGAAAATTAACTTTCTTTTTAGAAGTCAAAGTTAAGGACAAATGTTGATTGAATCCAGGCACGTGCGCAAAAAATTAATAATGACCAACGAGTGATACAATGAGGGTGGTATTATATGTTCATTACGCCCAGTCGAGACTATTTCTGCACAGCAGGGTACCTGATCATTTTATGGTTTTGCTAATACATTATATGACAAACTCAGATTAGTAAATGCACTAATGAGCATGAGGTCATTATACCCCCCTTCTTTGGTATTATGAAGTTTAAACTGGGGGATTTAAAAAGGCTATCTAAATGATAATAACATTTTATGTTGGGGAGCAACTCTGCTTAATTACATATATAGTCTGCCTATAATAATGGACTTGAAAACATTATTTATATTTAACCTGTAATAATGCACTGCATTTATAATGCACAAACGTTTTCCTTTGTTTTTGTTTGTTTTTCCTTTTGTCTTTCCATTGCCTTTCAAAAATGAAAATGATGGCGGGAGGAAGAAGAAGAAAAAGACGAAGACAAAGTCGAACAAACACATTCAACCGATGTATTTTCAACAATCTCTAAGCCAGTGCTCTAGACCTCCATTGCTTTCCATTACCGGCGGTGATTGTAACATCAGTACTAGAATGTCCAGTTACGAACATTCTAACTGCATATTTGTGAACTTGCACGTTAAAGAGTAAACCGCATGCATGTTCCTAAGTCACTGTTCTCGTAGCAGGACAGGGGCTAGGGCAGAATGAGGTGCATGCATAATGCTGCTTTGCACCGTCCAAGGTTAAGACAGTTCAGACGTGCTCTACAAACACACAGACAGACAACACTGGGGACTGAGGCTGGGAGAGGATCAGAGCACATCAGAGCCTGCGCAGTCAGTGCTGAAATGATGTGTGAATGAAAGATGTGTGTGATCAGGGTCTGCTCTGCCAGTGGAAATGCTGCTTCATCTTCAGCTGATTCATCTGTCTCTCACAACTTTTTTTTTTTTTTTGGTTTTGTTTTGCTGTGTCATTCCCTGACACATTCCACGTATAATTTTATGTATAACTCCATGTGTAATTTGGTTTGTAGTTCCGTGTGTAATTCCATGTATAATCCGATGATTAATTTTGTGTGTGTGTGTATGTGTGTGCACACGTGCACGTGAGGAACATGCTCACCAGCAGAACTGATATTGTTTTTGTTCGTCTCTGGTGTGACAAACATGCTCTTTGAACAACCTCTCTGGATCATAAAGCATGCATAAGTTCCGTAAAAATTGGCATAAACAGATATGTAAGTTCAGAAAGGTGCACATAACTATACAAAATGAATCAATCTGAGAACAGACCTGTGTGCATTGCCGATAATCTTTTTTCTTTTTAATGATATAAATGTTTATTCATGAAATCAATACTTTTTGTAAAAGCACTACTTTGCCTGCATAAGTGTCAAACTTTCAACTACTTCACTTCCAGTCTATTTCGGTTTGACCTACACTGACATTGAGCATGAAAGATTTGTACAATAATAACCATTTTAATATTAATGTTTATAAGAAAGGAAATGTGTCCCAGCAGGGAGGCATTTAAAAGTCTTAATGGGGTGAATTAGAATAAACCCCCAGGGAACACACAGCTCTCTGATTCCAATCATTAACATTGAACATTTTAAGGATCATGTGGTGTCTTCCCATTCCCAATGAGCGGTGAAAAGTAACGTTAATTATTTGCATATTTTGATATCTGCGTTTATCTATTTGATTCTCCGGGCGTGTGCAGTTGACCCGTTCTGACACCCCGAGGCTGCTTGTGACGGCCGGTGCGTTCGATCACAGTCGACCGTGGTTAGTCTCTGAAGTTCGCCACCGCAGAAAGCAAGGTTTCGTTAAAATGGACCTCTTAATTAAAGAACGGGATATTAGCAAATCGGGACGAGGTCATCGGGCCAAATAAAAACAGTGGTGCATATGCTTACCATTGAGAAACTGAAAGACCACAGTCCCTAGAGGCAAGCTAGGGGTTAACACTTTCACTTGAGATTGCTGCGCAGATGCATTTTTCTGTACCTCGACTACTACTATAGACGGAAATATTACAACTCATAGAACAAGGGCGTACTGTGTGTGATGTGGACGAGAGGGGATTGACAGAACACACGCTATGGAGTTCAAAACGGGGCTAGTAACATTTCAGCTGGGCTAAAGAAATGTTTGGCTTCTTGCCTGGTGTCGCCCCTGCTCCTAGATATCAAAACAAACTGAAACGTAGTGAAGTAAAGCCACACATGCAAGCGATTACGGAAAACATGTTTATATCAGCTAAATTTTTGCTTAGAAAATAATAACTGAACCAGGCAGAACCAGTGCAAAAAAAACGAGTCAGTCATTTTCAACTGCCTTAGGCACAGGTAATTAAAAGAACAGCTGCAGGTGTACATCCCTCCTTCCATCCATCCATCCATCCATCCATCCATCCATCCATTACCTAACCAGCTTATTCCTGGTCGTGCGCATGCACGCAGTAACAGCTGGCCACCAGCAATGCCGTTCATCCCATTAACAGTCTGACAACCACAGTGCGAATGAGAAATGACCGCTTCATGACTGACGAGGAACACGTTTTCATGAGTTTGTACACGGTGGCCCTTGGGGGACACAATGCGTGATGTTTGTGTGTAATAAAACATTGAGAACGAGAGAGAGAGAGAGAGACAGCACAGCTGTTGTTCCCAACCCCCTTATCTTACAATCAATGTATTATTTTTAGGTAAATATAATTATTATGGAAACAAACAAATAATGTATTGATTGTGGTTCAGATGTGGTTAGAGGTGATGGCAAAAGCTGAAGTCTGAGTTCTATATTTAAGCACTATTGCCTTTTCAATTATTTATTTATTATTTTTATCAATTCTTAGACGGTATTATGTTATCTTAATATGCACATTTCTTTGCTAAGTTCACTTATACATTACAGTTCTGTACTCTACATGCGTTTTCCCTCAGAATGTAAGGAAAACATAACACCTGGGACAACTATCCATCTACCAATCAAATTGAACATCTGCATAATGAAGGCCTCAGCCTGGGCTCAATCAACAAGTGGCTTGTCCACTGGCGTTCAGTGTGAATCCGTTTTGAATGATTCCGTTCTGAAAGCACAGACAGCACAGCACCAGCCGTAGATTACCGAACATCAGAATCGCAGTTGAATTCCTACAATGGAACGATCACAGACGACACAACAAAGAGCTTCGTAATAACGGGGACAAAGAAAAATGAATTTCATTACCAAACGGTCTGTCCTTTGCCCAGCAGAGATCAAAAATCCGATTTGCAACGAAGATAATAAAGAATGTTGTCTTTGTAATATGAAAGACTCGCAGGGGCTGTCTGACTCGATCAGGACGCATAATCTCGCTCCATTGAGACGCGGTTGCCTCTCCCCCAAACAACGTTTGCATTAAAGCACAACTCAATCACGCTTCTGCGTAAACTCTTTTGATTGATGGGGGGAGACGTGCTCCTGAGACTTACGGTGGGGGAAGCGTGATGTGGAAAAAAATAAGGGAAGAAAGAAAACTTTTATACTGACAGCAATCGCTTTTCAAACCCCCGGTTCCCAATTTGGAATTTCCCCCCGGCAGGACCAATGTAGATGCCTCAGGGGTATAGGATCATTTTATAAATAAAAGCCAAACAACATTAGCTTTCTTCGGAGTTCGAATCACCATAGCCTCTGTGTAAATGTTTTCCCCCTCCTCTAAGTATGGCTTGATCTATATTTTATGTTGAAATATTAATTACTCCCTGGAATAGCTCCACTGATTCCTCTCGTGACTATTCCCACCACGATCGAAACCCTGAAAATCATACTCCAGGAATTCATCATCTTTTTTGTATTTACAGTAGTGGCGCAGTCCCCAGAGTTATCTCTTCCTATGTTCTGGAAATAGAAATAAAACAAATATCAATAAAATAAACACTTTTTAAAAAAAAATGTATTTCATTTTTTTAGATTTACAATCCCTAGAGTTTGCCCATGTTTTAGAGAAATAAATTAAACAAATAAAAATGAGTATTATTATTATTATTTAGCCCTTTGACACAGAGCTAACTGCTGGCACCTCAAATGTCAGCATTGGACAAAAATAATGTTTAAAACATAACATTGCTCTATAGTTCTGCATAACTGAGGTATCTACATTCACATGGGGCTAAAAAGGTGAAGGAAAAAAAAAGGTTTTCTAAAAAACTGTATTGATGACCCACACTGAATACGTACAAAAGATTACTCGGAAAGGTATTAAAAAAAAGAATAAATGCGGTGTAAGCATGGACTGCAGGATTCTGACTGCGAGGATGGAAAGCGAGTCATTTTCACATCTCAAACTGTGTTAATTTGACCATGAACTCAAGCGCCGAGCCACAGGAGCATTGCTTTCTTGTTGCATCAGTGTTATGGAAGATTTTTTTTTTTTTCTTGTTGTTTTATTTATTCATTCATTCACGCATTGTCTCAGAGACCGGCTTCAGAGGCACTGTGGCTGCCAGTCCTGTTTGCTCATCGCGCAAGTCGCCGCTTGTGTGTTGTGGGCCTTGAGCAGCCTGTCGCAGTAACGCTCTGTTTATCAGTTCTTATTTCCAAGTGGTCAACTTTTCTGACTGACCGTTGTGGAGAACAATCCCCTGTTCTTACAACTTTAGACAAAAGCACCAGTGAAACAAAGTCTGAAAAGCACATGTTGCAAGCAGCAAAAGACAAAAGGCAGAAAATGTTCTAACAACAGTGAAGGGTTTTGGAGGTTTTCTAAACCCCTGTGGCATAGTATGTTTCTGTTTTGGTGTGCTCACACACTCACAAAGCAAGGTCAGCGTCAGGCATTACTAACAGTATCGAGCTCATCATCTACACCCCGTGTTAAAGCATGTGTTTCTTGCAGAGAGTGGTTTCTTTCAAAATGACCCAAAAGCCCCATTGCACAGAGGAGGGAGAGTAACACATTGGTTTGAAGAGCATGACTCTGCTGTTACCAATACATCATGGCCTCCTCACTCTCATGATTTGAGCCCAATCAAGCATGTGTGGAACATTCTGGAACGACGCCTGCGACAGCATTTTCCCCTTCCGTTCATCTAAGCGTGAGTCGATTGATTATGTCACGGAAGAGCGGTGTCATGTTTCTCTTGCAGAACTCCAGACACTGGTACTACCAAGACGACAAGAGATGACACCAAAATGTGTCATCTTTCACCATCATGGTTGTGCTGTCTTAACGCAAGTAGCAGTAATAGTAGTCATTGTCTGTTTAAAATATAGAACGGGGGAAAAAAAAAAAAGTTTGTAATCAATTCAGATAAAATTGAAACTTAGGTTGTTAATATAAATCAGATGTGGTGCCAGAGAAGTGGACCATGCCAAAGACCCAATCACCCATCAGCCGTTATCTGCAATGACGCCAAATAACGAACATTTTGATTTAAAAAAAGCTTGAAAGATTGTGTACTCCAAAATATCAAGAATTCCTTGCACCACCTGCTTTGGAGGACTATCCCCCCTCTCCAATTATTACCAACCGCACTCCTGTCAACGAACGGATGTGTTTCAGCCCGGCCAATCAGAGGCAAATCAGCCCCGCTCATCCCTCTCCAAAAAGAATTTCAACCACTTCCAGGCACTCGGAACATCTGCTCCCACAACACCCTCCTCCTGAGAGAGTGAGCACATTTTCCCAAGCAATTAGTGACTGGAGATCTCTGGTCTTTCGTTTCATTGTGCCCCCCCCCCCACCCCCACCCCCCCCCCCCTTTCCAGCACCTTCAGGGGAATCTGCAGCCTTCACACGAACCCGTCCCTGTTCCTCCCAAGTTCTGGAAGAGAACTTTGGCTTTAATTGCACATTTCTGCCCCTGGTTAGCAGTACGCTGACGTAGCTCAGTTTGAGTTCAGTTTGATACAGCTTTGATGCAGAGGCACACTCAGGTATCAGTTTGATACTGAGCTTTCCTTATATAGAAATGCACTCAGAACAGCAAGATGCACTCAGAACACACTTGCATTCAATTGACAGTTAACAAAAAAAAATAAAAAAATGATGATGGCATCTCTAAGCCTAAGCCACTGGCACAAATTCTGCAAAATAACATTATGATGCATTTGAATGGTAGGCTTGTGTGTATGGGATAGTGGGTCTGTGAGGCCTTCCATCACGTGAGGTCCAAAACAAACCTGAACGTTCTGTCCCTGTTTTCATATTTATTATTTTATTAATTTCCCTTATTTTATTTTATTTTTTTCCCCCCAGAGGTACTGTTGGGATTGGATGATGCATTAAAAGGATTAAATGGACAGACTTTGTTGCTGCAGTTCAGTGCACATGTTCGCCCAGGGGGATACTAGATGCTCTGCGCTACCTACTGAAAGAACACATTAATAGCAGCAACTGCACGTTACATCGTGTTATTTAAGTGCTTCTCCGGGCCATCTTCCACACCTTCAATCCTTCACTGGTCTTTGGAGGAAGTGGCCTATTTTCAGCACTTCATGCTACTCAAGAGTACTCATGCATGTCTATGGCATATATATATATATATATATATATATATATATATATATACACACACTCCATTTGCATTTATATCTATGGTATATACACACACTCTATACACATGCATGTATATTGTATATTCACGTGTTCTCCAAATGCCTTTATGTATATGGTATAAAAACACTCCATGTAAGTTCATGTGCACGGCACATAACATATACTTTTTTTTCAAGGTTATGAGAAGTAGACAAAAAGATATGGTCTGTCAGAAATTTGAAATCCATGGTTTTAATCTTAGTATTAGATTAATGCTATTAGTCATTGAGGACATTGTAACAGTGTTTTTTTTCTTGTGCCAGGAACTGACTGTGTATCTATGTCATAGACCTTAATGAAAATAAGCCAGGTCATGAGTTCATCTAGGTCAGCTGACTGACAAACCTGACCACTATGTTGTTGCTTTTCCAGAGTTTAACCGTGACTCATAAAGAAATGGACGTATCATTATTTATCTTTACCTGCATAGTTAAGTTTAAGCCTAATGTTTGCATTGAATTTTAAGCTACTGTTATAGGAAGTGCCTTAGTTAATAGTATGGGCAAAGTAATTTCATGTAGCAGAGATTAGTATTGACATGGAGCACCTCAATCCATCACGTGGAGAAATGGTGTGAGGATTCTCATTTATAATAGCATTAATCCCTGAGGGCCACATGTGTACCAATGACTGCAATCATAAGTCATTCATCTGGACGCTTTCCAACCTGTGCACAGATAATTATGCTTCCCTCATGAATATGCCGGTGGAATAAAGGATGAAAAAAAAAAGAAGAGAAGAGAACCGCAAAGGAAGGACAAAGTAGTCAATGAAAAAAAAAAAGAAGAAAAAAAAAAAAACTCTTCTCAGATATGAGACACCCGTCTGCTGTGCACTGTTTGATCGCGGACACTTCTTCTCAGGGTTCTTATTTTACTTTTTATCACTTTTTGGGAGGAAAGGGTCCTTGAGGATCTGCAAACATGACAAGAAGCTATTTATTAGACCGCAGCCTTGGCCAGCCCGTGCCCTCAAAACCTAACCCGCTATCTCGGAGAAAGAGAGCCCAATCTCTTCGGAATTATATGAATAGTTCTCAAATAATGAAGGAAGGGCACTGTCTCCCACACGTCCTGTAGGTATCGACTTTGCAGTGGTGCCCCAATTTTTTGGGTGTTTTTCAAGTAACATCAGAGTACATGCAGCCAGCCTACCTTATTGATCATCCATTACATTATCATTTTACATCTCTTTTTTATTCTTTTTGCTGACTGCCGTCTTAATGATTTCAGAAGGTGCGTCCCTTGCTGCACATAAATGTATACACTCTTGTATACAGTGTAAAGTCACAGAATCCGATCGTGTTTAAAGACCTCAGTGAATGAGACATATTGACACCATGACTGTAAGAGCCACAGAATGTCTAAAGATGCAGTCCAACAAAATGCATTAAAAGTTTGACGTGTTTCTCAAAAGCTGATTCGGGATCCCTTGAGAAATAATGCAGCTACACAGTTCAGGGCAGCTTTCAGTAGACATGAATTCATTTTTTCATATGGCATATATCTTATTTTTCCCCTGTTTGTAGAACAGCAGACAAGAGAGTTGTACCCAGTGTTAAAGATCACTTTGGCTAACACACCTGCTAAATGATTAAATTGGATCATTTACAATATACATAATTCATTATGAAGGAATTCATACAAGAGCTGTGTCCATTACTTAGAAGTCTGTCTGAAATATTACTCAGGTTCAGGCCCAGATTCAAACCAACTCATTGAAGAATTAATTTAAGTAAGTGGTTTTTCTTTTTGAAAATCCTTTATTCTTTTCAGTTTCTGGCTGGCCAAGTTTCTATCCCAGCAGGGAGAATCCACTGGAAGAGGCAGGTATGGCACACACACTACTCTCCAATTAGCCCTGCCTGCATGTTTTTGGACAGCGAGAGAAAGCCAGAGTACCCGGTCAGGTTTTGACCCAGGACCTTCAGTTGTGAGACAACAGTGCTCTTCAGTGCACCACCATGCCGGTGCACACGCACACGCACACGCACCTCACCTTCATATAAAGTTTTCTTCCGAGGGCATCCACAGCCATAACCTAATTCTCTCCTGTTGGATGGGGCCTGCTCGTGCCTTTTAATCCCAACCTGGAAAAAAAGCGAAAGGTTTCTGTCAGCCAGCCGGGTAAAAAGACAGATTGTTCTAAAAGCGCGCTGTCCTCGGGGGACACGATCCCTGGTCTTCGTCTGTAGCTCAGGCTAAAGGAAAGCTTCCGCATCGACATGGCGAAAATGTAACATCCCCGCCCCCCCCCACACACACACACACACACACACACACACACACACACACACTGCTCTGTCCCTACAGGCCCTCCCGAATCCAGTCCAGCAATACTTTCCTCAGAAAGGAAGGAACCATTCATGTCAGATATTATTTTAATGTTTTATTTTATTTTTTAAAAAATTTTTTACCATGTGTTCATACTGTAGTTCATACTGGTTTGAATCTTACAGGTTGACCAGTAAGGTTAAATGTTTCAGTACATATTCAGCAGAATAAAAAAAAGAAGAAAAAAAAAGTAGAATATGTACCATCATCAGGATGTTCAGAGGAAACGGTAGAGAGTCATACGAGGTATTGATCCCTACAAGGTATTCTCTGTGGGATATATGCACAAGCTCAACCTTTTCTCATGAAAGTACCTTGTCAAGGACATGTTCATTACACACTGCACTTCCGAGGACACAATGGAACTTATTCTTCTACTTTTTTCCACTTCTTCATTCTTATTAAAAAATTGGTCACTGAAAGGAAAGGGAAGTATTATCCTCTCTAAATTTTCTGAAGTCTACACTGGGAAAAAGTTGAACTCTTTTTGTGTTTTTAGGGTCAATATTTTATATAACCCGTGTTATTTGTGTAAATCTGTAGAACCATATGGTTCTGAATGTTCATAACAATGCTGTCAGTTATAGGTCAATGCAATCATACATGAGTTGGGCTCTCTGATAGTACCCATACATCTGTTGTAAGCTTGCTATTTATCAATGTTTATTTGAGGTTTTCACCAGGGCTTCCTTGAAAAACTGTTTTTTTTTTTTTTTTTTTAAATCTAACTGGGACTCACATGAAAAGCAGAGAACAACTAAAATAAACCTTTAGAGTAGTAGAATACATGTATTTAGTGCTGGACTGATTTAGAACAGCAGCTCTCTTGATCCTGGCAGAGCACAGTGCCTGCTGGATTTCCTTTTTTTATTGCCCCTCAATTGTTTGATTTAACAGCTGATTAGACAATTGACTCCGTTTACTTGGTTTGTTAGGTCTGAATTGGTTGCTGATCTTGAGGTGAAAATGGGGAAACCAACAGACCCTGTGGCCCAGCAGGATGAGGGTGGACAATCACTGTTCTATATATACTCTAGAAAGGATTAAATGTGAGGCTGAAGTTGCATATTGCCATTAGAGGTTAGAAAGAAAAAACAGTGGTGTACTTGGTTATTTGTTATAAGGGTTCCAATTTGCTATTTAGATTTTCTTATGAACATGAGTAACTTGAAAAAAAGAAAATAAAAATACATGTTCCCAGGCATGTGAAAACGGGTAACTGGTTATCTTGTTATAAGGGTTGAACTGAACATTCCTATGCTGATGCAACAGTCAGTGTAGGTAATTGATCGCAACCGAGTTCGAGAAAATGGACTTAGAAACATAATGAAAATAAAACATTCAAAAACCACAGACATCTGGTAGCTTGAATGAACATGGAGGTGTATCGCTGTTAATTTGTTTAAAGTTTGAACATGATTGTGAAACATAAATCTGACCTGCATAATAGGCTACTGGAGCAGCAGAACTGGCTTTGTATCTACTGTACATACAGTGCATAACCTGTTGGCAAGGAAACCATTTGCATTCACTCATTGTACGAAAGACAGTTTTCAGTGGCCAGATTGCAGGAATTTGCTATAAATTGAAGTGGCTTGAGTCCCAATAGGCTTAAGAAAAACCCCGGAGCACTAAACACAGCCTAATTATGTGT
The DNA here is from genome assembly GCF_018555375.3 of Anguilla rostrata. Classification (NCBI taxonomy): domain Eukaryota; kingdom Metazoa; phylum Chordata; class Actinopteri; order Anguilliformes; family Anguillidae; genus Anguilla; species Anguilla rostrata. Next base: position 62,271,961 of record NC_057936.1, read on the forward strand.
CACAGCTTCTGTCAGATCCCTGTGGTTTCTTGGCAAAACAAAGAAAAAAATAGGATGAGACACGAAGCTGGAAAATAAACAAATAAATAAATAAAATGCCAACAGAAAAAAAAAAGTCAGTACACAGTATTGAAAATACAAGTTCATTGAAAATAGAATGTTTGGATTATGGTATCGTGATATTATATTTGTGTGAAACAAATGAGGGAGGATATCCAAACAGTATTTTTTAATTTATTTTTTTCCCCAAGAGACTGTATCTGGTATATTATTTGAAGAGATATGTTTCCGACCGTATGCTGCATTAATACTTTTCAAATCAATTTCACTTAAACTTGTGTTGGAGATAAGAGTGTGTGTGACTCTTATTCTATATTAAATATTTTCTTTTCCAGTTTGTCATTTGCACATGTTCTTTCCTTTCTAAATTTAATAATATATGTCGACATTTACATTTTCTCCCAATGGCACACTCCATCACCAGCAGACAACACAAAGGAACTGAATGCATAATCCAAGTACAGGTTTTTAACAACAACAAAAATCAATTTTTATCTTAATAAATTACTCCAGTATTCCACATGACAGAATGCTGCTGTTAAAAAAAATAAATACTTAGGAACATTAGGAATATGCACAGCACTCATTGTGTAACATATTTTAAAGTTTAATGAAACTTTGAGTAAGTTTTGAAAGGAAAAGTACAGTGCAGGCTCAATGTACACTATCAAAAATCCATATTTTCTCATAAATACTGACTTATGCCATCACTGATTGTCACCTCTGCATAGACAGCTATGCTTTTGACATTCACAGCAGTCTTTTAGCGGCCTTGTTCTGATTCAATTTCCGTGGCACTTGAATGCATCTGAATGGCGACCCCTGCTCTGTAATTACCTGCAATGTGTACTGTGAAACGCATACAGGTGCCTTGTGCTGGCTGCCATCAAAAGAAGTCATAGCAGTGTGGGGCCGTCATGAAGAAAGGTCAACTATATATATATATATATATATGAGAGAGAGAGAGAGAGACTGTGTGTGTGTGAGAGAGAGAGAGCATTATGTCTCCTGTTATGTGGAGTAGATTGTACTCTTCTTGTGTTCTCTGATTATTTTATTCTTTTGACTTTATTCTGAAAATTAACCATAAGGCCATCAGAATTTGCAGTGTTATTATTAACTCTAGCCATTCATTCGTTCACTCACATATTTATTCATTAATTCATATATTTGTTAATACATTAATTTGTTCTTTAATTAATTAATTAATTTATTTTATGCCCAGCATGTCCAGAAGGCTTGAAACGTCCCAGACTATTTTTATTTTTTTTTTACATCAGAGAACCAGAACTTTGCTGGTAAACACACACCGTGATGGCAATATACAGTATTTATCCCATTTAAGACACTGAGATAGAGAGAGAGAGAGAGAGAGAGAGAGAGATCACTGTAATTATGTGGTATTAAAATGAATGGATTCACATTTCTCTCCAATTATACAGGTTTTCCTCTCTTCCTTTTATTTATTCTTCGGTTTTAAAAGGCTCTCGGTGTGTCATTGTTTTTCTCCAGCAGCCACAGACACTTGTCGCCGAAGTCACTTCTGTGTGTAAGTCAAATGTTTGCTTTGTCCTGACACAATGCACGCGCGCTGCTCTGCATGTAAGTGGAGGGCGAGCAGCCGCACCGCCAGCTTGAGGTGATAATGCGGCTCCATTCAAATGATTCACCGAGGCGGAATCACGGAGAGGCTGGCCAAATAAACACCTGCGTTAGAATGGAAGATAGTGAATGCGGGCTATGGGGAAAAAACACTGAAAAGGAACTTTAATAAAAAGAACACACACACACACACACACACATATGTGCACGCACTCATGCATGCACGCAGATACACAAGCATGTACTCTCTCTCTCACACACACACACACACACACACGGTACAAAAGGGCTTGATCATTTTGTATAAACCCTTTTCAAAATCAACGTTATAACTCAGCTTCAGTTTTTTAAGCTATTGTAATAAACAATTTATTTTTTATTATAATAAGCTTTTTTTGGCATTTCTTCTTTTTTTTTTTTCCTGCACTGTCTTACATTACATTGGGTTGAGAAGGGCTGTCAGTCAAATGGGCAATCCCGTTTGAAGTTTTCAATAGGACACAGGAGGGAGTGCTCACCACCTCGAGTAGAACAGGGCGAGATAAGGCATCCCGAATGGGAACAGGAAGTAATTTATAGCGAGAACTTAGCAGCCGAACGGTGCGGCGTGGAGCGAATCCTGCCTCGGCTCTGTCTGTGTGATTAAAACAGATCCTGAGAGCTTCAGAATCTGAAACCACCTCCATTTTTTTTTTTTTTTTTCTCGTTTTAAAGATGAAACAAAGGGGAATGTTCCCCGAACGCCGGGGCTAAAATAAGGCTGCTTCCGCATGCCGTAATGAACCGCATTAGACTGATAGGGTGCCGCCGTCTGCATTCGGGAGAAGGCAATTTCAGCCCGAGGTGCGGAGGGGTTGCATTACCGCGCATAGAGAACTCAGCGGCTGTTATTAATGGAGCCAGGCGGTAATTCCCATCACACATTACCACCTCTGTCTTTCTGACAGCCTATAATGAAAAGAAAAATCTGGCAAAAAAAAGAAAAATAAATAAGTAAGGAGAGAACGAAAGCTTAAATGTTAATGTATGATTCACATTCAAAGGCTTTGATGTGGACATTTAGAGGCCTCCTAGTATGAATAAATGACCAAGAAATGAAATATTTCACTAAATATATATAGTAAACTCACACATGTGCACACACAGACACACACACACGTACACACACACTCACCTGAATTTCCAAATGATGCCTTATGGTACATTAATATGACCATGGGTCCCTTCTATATCAGCCTGGCTGAATATGCAAAAGCATGATGGCAACATGGCCAAGTCACAATTTATACATACAAGGTTGACAGTGTAGGGGAAATACCTTTACTATTCATGTAGGGCACCATTTAATGTGGGAGATATGGCTATACCATGGTGTCATAGTTTAAGGATAATAAATCAGTCTGATTAAGGGAATATACCAACTATAAATTGGAAATTTCAGTTCATAATTAAATTAATTGTTATTAAAATTACACATTAATAGTTAATCTTAACCAAATCACAATATTTATTCAGCTAATACCAAATGAATATAAATGATTCAGCTTAGAGGTGAAAGTATCCTTGGAGTCTTTTCATTAGCAGTGGCTGACTTCATTTGAACACAACAGTCCATGGTACTGACAACAGTTTACATCCAATACTACCCAAGGAACTTCCAGAAGAAATGGTAAAAATGCACAGAATCTGTAATACCCGCAGAATTCCACAACAGACACCCAGCTATAATGATGACACCTCAGAGACCCACCCAACTGAAGTGGATCGGTGCTCCTCAGCTCTTCCTTATAGCAGATCAGTTAACAGGGAACTCGGATCTCTTTCTAAGTGACTACCTGGGGAATCAAAGCGGGTTCGGGAACGTGTGGGAGTGCACAGCCAATCAAATGCAGGGAAGCGATTGAGTGGAGAGATGTAGAGAGCTTCGTCTGTTGTGGGATAAAGATCCTTGGGGCCTCACTGAATCGAGACCCTGGGTTTAGCATGTAATCAGCATGACGACTTCGCCATGACTTCTTGTTGAAGTGTCGCCTTTGAAATTTAAAATTCCCATAGATCTGCATGCAATTACAGCAGAGTCTCATGTAATTCATTGCGTATGAATAATTCACTCGCTTGACTTAATTTATTCTTTAACGCATTTGATTTGCATCCCGTTTCTCTGTGGAACGTGTTATACAGATGTCAGATGTCACAACCTTCTCTTTTTCTCTCTAGTTTCCCTGTCATGTCAGCCTGTTCAACATTTAACCGGACTGTACAACTTTGTATCACTTCTAATTAGGTCCAGCACTGACCTCTGAAGTCTCCATCATGAGTCGCTCTCACTGAAGAATAATAAATGAAATCAGAGGTGAGTTCACAAAGTTCAATGGTCACTGTGTCCCTTGTGTCACAGGTGAGATGTGGGTCATCTGTCGCTTTTATCTCAATTAACACATTTCTTTACACATCAAAGTCCCAGTACATTGAACTAATGACTGAAGGATTTTTTTAAAAACAAAGCATAATCAAAGTATATAAAGAAAACCCACCATTAGCCCATGGTATATGATAGACACTCAACAGATCATGTTTATATCTGATGCACTGGTTCAAAAACGATAAATTCCAATCACGTTCTGATCATCAATGTAAATCATTGGGTCTCGATTCCCCCACTGCAGCACGTTCTAAGGTGTGACTACCTCTTTACAAGGACCTTCTCCATGTCCCCACTGTCTGGATAAAGAGAAATAAAATAAAATAAAGACGGTGGATTGTCTGCTTACCTTTAAAAAAAAATGAAAACCAGAAAAGGTATCTGAAGGTTTTGAAGCTCTCATCATCACAAGGCTTTCTTCTTGCCTGTGGCAAAAAGGCCTTCCCTGAGAGCAGCTATTCTCCTGTTTTCCATGTCACCGCGTCTTACAAGCACTTACGCTGTGACCGGGGTGAGTGCACTTGGAATGTCAAACTTATCAGGACTTTTCAGGCTGCGGTTACCATTCATCCTCCGTTTCATACCGGCCTCCCAGGAGCCAACGAGCCTAAGAGCCCACAGCACACGGGCCTTGCATTTGAGTCTGGAAACCTCCAGAGCAGGATTGCCCAAACTTATCCGAAAAAAGAAGGTGTGGGTGGAGGTTTTTGACGACTCATCAATCAGAAATGTATGAAATACTACTACTACTACTACTACTACTACTACTACTACTACTACTACTAATAATGATAATAATAATAATAATAATAATAATAACTGTTCAAGTTCTTGTACTTACTAGTTTTTATTCAATTTTTGCATTTACTATATTATATATTTATTATTATTGTTGTATGGTTTGCAAGCAAAGCATATTAAATTAAAAGGACTCCTGGAATCTATTATGCCAGTTGAAGGTGAACAAACGTCCTCCTGCCGTACTCTGTCAGTGTCTCGGTTCTACGGTTTAATGATTGTGTCAGCAGTTTTGTTCAAAGCCGAGTCTTCCGATGAGATAAGCTCTCCCCCCTTTCTCCCCATACTCTCCACTCCCTTCAACCAGCTGAGTACGTGTTTCCGATCTACAGACGGCTGGGAATGGGATCTAAGACATGCCTTTTGAAGATCTGAAGATTTTTTTTTTTTCTTCTGATTAATAAAAAACCATATCTCATTCCTGAAGCGATACAATATATGCACCCCAGGAAAGAACGTTTCAAGTTTATTCATTTTGGTGGGCAGAAAATGGGTCTTTTTGTTTAAATGACAAGATCGCTTAGTGCATGAACAGTTATGGATGGAGGGATGGATAGCCCTTAACTGTGGTTTGGAAAAAAAAAAAAAAAGTCAGTAAGGTGTGATTTTGAAAATTTTGAGGAACAAAGTTTCGGACAGACATATTAGTTATAAGACTCCGGGATGTTTGTTTTGGATCTCCGGGAAGGAGTGAGGTGAGGTAAGGGTGGTGTAGAGGTGTAGTAGAGGTGGAATACGGGTGGAACAGAGGTAAAATAAGTGTGGAATAGAGGTGTAATAAGAGTGCAATAGAGGTGAATTAAGGGTGTAGTAGAAGAGGATTAAGGGTGTAGTACAGGAGCATTAAGGGTGCAATAGAGGTGAATTATGGGTGGAATAAGGGTGTGGTGGAGCGTGGTTAAGGGTAGGGATAGAGGTGAATGTGTTACACAGGGCATGAATGACAAACCACCTCCCCTACAGCAGGACAAAGAAATGACTTTTCCCTCTTACAGTTTTATCTGTGAGGTAGTAATAAAAATCCCGAGCCTTCTGGTGAAGTGCAAACTGCTCTTGTGATGTTACCACCTGGGATCTACTCGGCATTTTAAGAGGGTCGTTATTTGTTGCTGATTTGTAGTTTTTGTTGAACGCATCATTCCGTAGTTAGGTGAGAGAGTGAGCAGAATCGAAAATGTGACAATTCTTCAACAGAGCACACGTTTAAACCACAAATTTCTCTTCTGGAACAATTGCATTTAAAGAGGGGTTCCCCCATCTCCATTTGAAGAAAAATAAAAAGAAAATAAAAACCGTTGGAAGATGGATGGCAACATCCTGTTCCTTTTTTTCTCTCTACACCCCAACACCACCTCGTGCTTGCGAAACATAACAACATGAAAACAATTCCTCAAAAAGGCAATGCAAGTGTTCAAAACACCACCTCGCCGTGCTCAGATGTGCTCAGCATACGTGGACTAAAGGCATGTTAAATCAAACGAGCAAAATGGAAGATTTAAAACCGCCACAGGATTCAGATCAGCCAGGCTTGCGCCAGTACCGAAGAGCTAAGGCTAATCACGTGTCACTGTAGCCGTCGTAGAGTCAGTAGCTGAAATCACGAACTGCAGACTGGAGACTGGAAGCTACTTTGTTCCCATGACAGCCTGCTGGAGGGCATATTTAAATCCCAGCAGCCTACCTTCCTCCGCCCACACTGACCTGCTGAGTCCTGAGAATATTTTGTCAGGAAAGAGACGGTGTGTGGCACGGTGGCATTTCTTTTATTTTAAGGCAGTGCATATTGAAAAAGAGCTGTCCTTTCTCCTTCGGTTATTTCGCTTTTAAACTTGTGGATCTCTTTCCACTTTGAATATATTGTGCATTGTATTTCTGTTACTTTTTTATAAGATTATTATTATTATTATTATTATACTCCACTGCTGCATGCGCATATGTGTTGCTGCTTAAGTGATCTTAAGCTTAAGCTCATTTCGCATGCAGGATTCAAAATTTTATCTATGCAAAACAAAAGAGATGTTAAATATCCAGCTAGGATAATATCAACAGTGAATCGAAATCCATTATCTAACCCGTTTGTTCCTGGTCAGGGTGACGGGGGGTGCTGGAGCATATCCCAGCATGCATTAGGCGAGAGGCAATGAATACATCCTGGACAGGCCGCCAATCCACTGCATGCACACACCCCATTCAGGGGCAATTTAGACTCTCCAATTAACCTAATGCATATGCTTTTTTGTGCATTTAGGTATTTTGAATGCATTGGCTAATGTAAAATCAATTTAGCAATGCTGAAATGCATTTGATGACTTGAACATTCTGGTTCACATAATATGCTGTCAAAAAATGAAGACATCATGGGACGTTTTATTTGAGGAGAAACTGGATCTTTAAGTGGTTGCATTGCATCCAAGAAAATGTCTCAGATCACCCACTCTGGCAGTTGAAGGGATGGTAGGCATTATGAGTATCTTCCTTCGGCATATTTCCATTGTAATTGACAACCAAAAAACGTCTAACTGACATAATAATTTGCATTTAATCTCTGCTATTTTTTCCACTTTAAATAGACAGTTTTGCCCACCTTTTGTATCAATGTCAAGTTGTGTCGGGGTTTGGACAGATTGACAAGCTTAATGTATCTTACTCAGGGTGGGAAAAAGACAATTGATTACCATGGGAGCGATCATTAAAGGAGCTCTTAGACATTTCATATTGAAACAGAAATGTTATGTATTCATTCAAGTTAAGTACACTGCCTTCTCTGTTGACATAATGTGGTTCAGAGAAATAAAGATCATTTTAGAATCATTTAATTCACATTGACACTGTCACCCAATTGAATATGCTTGAGCTCTGTAGATCAAACACCTATAGATCCTGTTGTGAATATAAAGTGAGTCTTATGCTCAAACGCAGTCCCACAATGCCCTTCTTTAGTGCTGTGTTGTTTTGTGAATGAAGGCACAGGATAAAAAAGGCATAATAATTGAAACATCAGGACCAAGCTATAAATCCCTAAGTTTAAAGCCAGCGGATCAATAAACAGTTAAACACTACTCAGCTAATTGTCTGTAGTCGGCGAGCACGGATTAGCTTTGCGAGGGTTTCTGTTTATGCACAAGTATTGTCAACCCCCCTCGCCAGACCACCACGTCGAATGTTTGATGTTTGATGAGCAATTTGATTTCTTTCTCCTTTCAGCCCCACCCACCCCCCCCCTCCTCCCCCACTTCCACAGCTGTGACCTTGAGTCTTTCTCAATTAATGCCGCCACCTTGACGAAGATGCTCCTCAGCTCCGGGGAGTTGATGCGGGAATGATAATGAATTGATTGTCACCCCGGGTGGTAATTCAAAGGTGCGATAAAAGCTTGATGGGGCCGTCTCCCACGAGGAGAGCGCAGAGGTCAAAGGTCAGCGTGATTCAGCGAGCAAAAGGGGCCAATAAAGAGGGTAAATCCTAAGCACTCACATCTCACTTCCATTTGTACACCAGCCTCTAATGCGTTTTATGGCACACGCTGTCTCGTAAATGGAACTCTGCACTCAATATTAACTAATTAATTAATTAATTAGTGCTTGTACTACAGCCAAGTGCTGTGATTTATGTATGTGTCTTTTTCTTCTTCTTTTAAGTAAATAAAACAACCGACTGAATATTCATTCGATCATGCACATTCTCTAGACTGTTAACTCAATAAATGATCTGGAAATCAATCAATATCTGGTCTTAATTTTCATTTAAAAATCAAATCCAATGTTATTTATTAATTTATGGTATCACATCACTAATATATCATGCTGCCATAATATGTGCATAATAACCCATGTTGTTTATGTGCTGTGCTTATATATATATATATATATATATATATATATAGTTTTAGTGTATATTATAAATAACAAATTAGCATGGCATTTGGATGAAAATGTATATTGGCTAAATCTGGAAATGATTATACAGTCTTTTTCCCCTCTCCATATGGAGAGCGGCACCAAAATATGTATCATTTATGTACCCTGCAATTCATGGAAATATTATAATATTGCTACAGGTAACATAATTCCTTAAATCATTGCTGCCATAAAACATACTTTTGGCCAATTATACATGCAAAGCTTAACAACTGGCCTAGTTCCCTGGAGTCGAGCAGCAGATCATTAAACTAGAAAAAAACACTGAACCAACCATTTTGTAAAACTAATGTACATCTGACAATGAATGCTAAACACCTTATCTGCATTCTCAGATTCACGTTTATGAATTCTACTGACATTCAGCCTTCGTGATCGTGATCGAGAAACATCAGTGAATCGTTTTCCAAAACTGCATACCCTAGTTGAACGGTGGCAGATTGTGCTCAGCAAGTAATAACAACGTAGTGCATAAATATTAAAAACAGGAGTCTCTCCCTCTCTCTCTCTCTCTCTCTCTCTATATATATATATATATATATATATATATATATATATATATATATATATATATATATATATATATATGCATAAAAAGTATAAGCAGCTTTGTCTGACAGTCTTCTGGAGAAAGTGATAATTTATCACAGCATTTTAACTTGATGGAAACGATCGATGCCTGTATGTTGAGCCTGTGGGGGGGCATGGTCGGGGGGGGGGGGTGGCTTGGAAATACGATCAACGTGAGCATGACCATGTGCGAGACCAAAAAGCGTGTCATAGTAAACCACTCTAGATGCAGGGGTTGGAATAACCAGGCTGTGGTCATCAGCGTGAGATATATTACGATGTCTGTATTTCTGTCTGTCTGGGCTGTACCCAGAAAACCAATGGTCTTGCTGATAAAAACAAAAAAAAAAAAACATTTTAGCATAGACAACTGCATCCCCTTTCTCTGAAAGTATACTGGATGTGTGTTTTCTTCTGCTTTTTCAGTGGTGCGGTTCTTTATGTAAGTCAGTTTTTAATGTAAAGTTTAAAAGGTAATCAGGCAAGCTAAAACATAAATAACCTAGTAATCAAATTCAAATTCAGTTTGATTCATTCGCCGTTCACCATTTTCTCAAAGTAAACGGGGCCTGCTGTAAACTTGGCGGCTTCTTCTCTTCTCTGCTCCCAAGGAAGCTATTACACTCAGAAGCAGCAGCAGCAGCAGCATACAGCTTCAAAATATACCCCAAAGCAGACGAAGGCGCTTTCAAAAGCATATATTTTAGGATGATTAATTCATCTTTTCAATGCTTGACCGTGACGAAGAAATTTGAAGGGGCAAAACTGCCATTGATAAAAAGGAGAGAAAAAAGGAGTAAGAATAGGTAAGAGAGCCATTGGTATCTGGGTAATTAGTGTGAGGCTTTTCCTTTGAGTCTGCTCATTAGTGCAGACTGAGTGCTAGTTTCTGCCCTGGGCTGGACGATTAATTGGTGGGGATTAGAATGTTTCATTCAAAGGGGAGTCTTACATCATCGGTCTATGACACCAGGAGAGCTGCACAAGATGTTTCTTCCTTTCTCGCCAACGGCCCGCTTTGCATCCTTGGAAAAATGCATAAATATCACACAAATTATATTAGAAGTGATATCACACAAATATCACACGGAATGTGAAACAACGCTTTCTACGGATGGTCCTTCATAGGAACTAGGTAATTCATTCATAAGCATTTCATCTCACCTTCGTCACTATATTGACATTCAAAATTGCTTATGTCAACAGCTGAAAATGGTGATAAAGCACTTGTCACTTGGTCATGATATTGAACTTTCCTGAATCAGCGGTGACATAAAACATAGCATGCCTTTTTGCAGTTGTTGATATAAGCTGTTATGGCAATATCGTGCTTTGTGGAGGTGAGTTGGTCCTAATTATATGAATCATCCCACGATGGATTTTTCACAGAATATGTTAGCAACATTTTATACGATAGTGCACCCAAGAACTGGTCAACTTAAAACCTAAATACCATTTTGGTTGAATAGTTTTTCTTAGTATTATTCATGGTGTTGCTATCAAATATGGCCGGCAGTAGGAGATTCCAGCTTCAGAAAAAGTCCTCCCTAGTATTTTGTTCCAATCGCCTGGCTTTGCTAATTAGCACAATTCTACAGCCAGGAGGCAGAACTAATGAGTGAATTCAGCCGGCTGTGTTCATGCGGGGAAGAAACACATACTTTCTGACCCCTGCGCTTTCCACCTCTGGTGATTAGCATTTGCATCATTAATCAACCTGAGTCATCTAGTGCTAAGACAAATCATATAGGGAGTGATTCGCAAACTTCTGCAACCTCCTTATTAAAATCATCAGGAAGATTTGACACAAAGATGGGGCATTGGTGTTAACTAACACATGTTAAAATAACTGTTTACACACTGTGCACACTAGTACTGTGCATGTAACCTGTAGTATTACTGGTCTTCTGGTTTTCTTTTTCATGGTCCACGTTACCCTCCCTGGGTCATCAACCAGTTTAAAGTGATCCTGTAATACCCCTGATTTTGATTAAATAGAAAGCACACGCAACAAACCCTGCAGATAGACACTGATTTATTATTGATTTGGTTTGATTTTATTTTTTCACTTCCCATACATGCCTGTGCATTTATATTATCCTTAATGGCAGTGCACAGATATGCCAGAAGTATCGTTAGAGCACAAACTTTCTCTGAACTACCCACCTCTGAGGTATACACCTCCTGTTGTAATATCTATCACCACTTCAATAATAATCAACCAAAATTAATGATACACATTTGCAGTGAAAACTAAAGGTTGGCTACAATAGGCCAAATGATTAATTGTCGCTTTTTTCCGGATGGAATTTTTAGCCATGGTTAGAGTTTCTGGACTACTAAACATTCCAGATCTGAATTAATATCGGGGACTCCGTATCCTTTGCAGATGTTAATTTTCTTGACATGAAAGCCTAATAAATCTTCCAATTTCTCCTTCAGTCCGCCTTCTGGACGACTGCTGTTCCGCGATGTCCTTTGGGTCGCTTGTAAACAATGTCTGTTGCGATAGCGAATTCACAGGGAGCTCTGTGGGCTTAACTTATCAGCACTTCCTAGACACCGCATAGCGCACCCAGTTACAATATAAATTATGCAGCCTTGTCTTTGAGTGGGCTTTGAAGTTCCAACAATGTCTGTTTTTTTGGATTCAAACACAGAGAACGTTTGCTTACGTTTTTCATCTTATTAATTAGTTGTTTCCAAATTCCCTCCTTCCGTTTCACACACATTTAATTTATTTCCTAAAAAATTTGTCCAATCCTTGAGTTCCATCTTTGTAATTGATTTCACATCATTCAAAATAAATAAATGTCTGGCAACAGACGTGTGCACATATTGGAATTTAACGCTTTGACGAGGTCACGGTGTCAGTCAATTGATTAAGTAATGCATGTGATGTGGCGAACATTCGCAATCAAATCAGCATCAGACCCGGGTCAAATTACGTATTCGTTTTGGATTCAAATACTTTTCTGCGCTCTACCAATCTTGCCTTGTGTCAATTGAGCCTGCCAATATGACCAGAAGGCTTGGTTTGCACTTGTTGAGAGTATTTCATTGGTTCCAGTACACCAGGCAAGATCAGTACAGCGTATTTTGAATCCACGACAAATACCTGTTTGACCCAGGTGTGATCAGTATTTACGCCCCTCTTTTTTTTTTCTCTTTCCCTCAAAGCAAATTGAGGGAAAGAGAGAGGCATTGTGGGCACAACAGAGAGGCGCTGCATTGCCAAAGGCCAAAGAGGACGTGGCCCACGCTGTTCCAGTGGCTAACTCGCTAACCCCCCTCCAGGCCACGAAAACGCTGTCGCACGCTGGGCCCCCGCGCTCTATCTGCCGCGTGACCTTTCATTATCTGGGTCCCCGCTGCGCCGGGCTGTTGCCGCGGACAACGGCCGCGCGGCGCGCCAAGGACCGCCTTCGCGAGGTCTCACGGCGTTTGGGGATAATGGCGGAGGCCCCAGGTCGCCGCCCCGAACGCATTCGAGAGAGAACCCCCCCCCCCCATCAGAATGAACAGGACCAGAGACCGCCGCCGCGGGGGGGGTGGGGGGGCAAAACCGCGGAGAACCCCGCAAAGATAACAACCGGCAACAGCCCGAATTATTGAAAGATGTGTGCGGCCCCATAAAACGGAGTGTTTAAGGAGTGCATTGTGGCCTTTGTTAGGCTTATCCTAAAATAGCACATCCGGATTCAAGTTATATTCTTTTTTTTTTCATTCAGATATTTCCAAAGCATACAGTTAGCAAAGCAAACTCTCTCCCTGTATGTTGCAAGTACAAATACCTTAAAAATGTTTTGGATGTACAGTAAGGCAATACTATTCAGATTATTAATTTCTGGTTCCTAATATTTAGTTTAAACCTTTATTTATTTTTTAATGGCAAGGGAATATTTAAACTAATTATAATGGACAGCGAGATAAATACACATTAATCCCCTTCCTGAGAAAATAATTACGATTCATCACAAGTCACCTGCATTCTAAATCCTATTACAAAACCTACCAAATACCACCTTACATCTCTGCTACCTTCATACACACGTATTGCATTAAGAGGAACATAAGTTGCACTTCTGTTCAAATATCACAGATTTGTTCTGTTAAATTTCCAACAAATGGCTCTCGTGCAAAGACTTTCTATTAAACAAATACAAATTGACAAAGCACACGAAGTCTAGAAAGTCTAAAATTGAATTAAAATAATTTAGTCACACCCTGACAGTACTAAGATGTGGACTGCAGTTAAACAACTTGCATTATGTGATGGGGGTGCGAAGAAGGATGTCTTGACAGAGTGTTCATAAATTACCGGAAAAAGAGAGTGACTGTACGGTATTAGCTATGACATTATTTGGAAACAAAATGACTTTAAACTTGACTTATTTATTTATCACCTACATAAATAAATAAATAAATAAATAAATAAAGGATTTGGAAATAATGCATCCTGGTCCTTCGGTACACAGCTCACCCACCTGCTCCCCCCATCCAGCCCATATCCTGTCCCAGCAACAACATGCTCAGGACTGCATTTATTACGCACCTGCGTAACACATTTATAAATGCTTTATAAAGCAATATTTTTCCTTTTTAATAATGGAAAGCTATTTGATATTGAAAGTTCCGTTTTCCCAATCAAAGGGCACCTCAGCACCCTGCCCACATCAGCTGCGGTGTGTAGACATCTTTTGCCAACCCTCCCCCCCCCCACGCCCCCCCCAACCGCCGTTTAAGAAGCCCTTCAACCTTTCTTCCACAATCGCAGAGTCCCATTCAACATCACTATCAGTCCAGCGCCAGTTTGACAAAGGGTCTGTCTCGCTGAAATTTTATTTTTCTGTCTCTCGGTAGACGGGCCCTCGCTTCTGCGCAGAAGAAAATGGCCGCCTGCCAGGGATGACGGATGGATCCGCCAACGCTCAAATATTTTATGATGACATGATGCCCAAATTATTTAAAAAGAGAGAAAGTGGCTGAATATGAACTGTTACCAAAACTCGGCGGTGGGGGAAGGGGGGGGGGGGGGGTCAACAAACACAAATGGTGCCGTTTACGGAGCGGTGGGGCTGGCTACGCATTTTTATTTACTTTGGAACGTGAAGAGCAGGTGTCACACATTCATCAGGTCTGTGTCTGTGGGGTTTGAGAAATCGCCTCGATGCAGGCCGATTCAAACAACTGGGTGATCTTCAGTCGTTGTGTTTGCATAAAGAGAGAGAGAGAGAGGGGTGGAGATGCTAGCCTGAATTCAAACATTATTTCCCTTTTTAATTTGTCTCTGGCTTTCTTTTGCCCAATTTAAAATTGAGGTGTAGGTTACGCACATAAATTCTGAGTGGGAAAATATTGATTTAATCCAGTCTATTGAAAAAGAGGGAGGGAAAGGAATGGGGGATACTGGTCATCATAGCATCATTCAATCTGACGGTACCTTTATACCTCACATACTGTACACGTCTTTGTTTATGCACCTTGTCCATTTATTGTTGTGTAATAAAGTGGCAAGGCAGAGTAGTCGATTGGAAGATGGAACACTTTTGTTATGTCACTGCACATTCACAAAATATGACATCAACTGAATTGGTGTGTGTGTATGTGTGTGTGTGCGTGCGTGCGCGCATGTGTCTGTGTGCATGTGAATGAGTGAGTGAGAGAGAGAGAGAGAGAGAGAGAGAGAGCGCGAGCATTCATGTGTTGTCCAGATTAGACCAACAGCATTATGGGATAAAGAAATGGAAAAATTGTTCAACGGAAAAAGAAACATACCACCAACACGAATGCACCCACAGTTGCCCTGCTGCTATGTAAAGCATCTGTGTAACAGTTCTCTGTAAAAACCACTGTACAAATATTTTTTTTTAAAAGGAATTGAACACACACACACACACACAGAGCCAAGCACACACACACCAATGTATTTTAATTTATTTGATTTAATTTGAGATCCCACAAATATGCAGTGCCGACAATGTGAATAACGTTCTTTAGCTTTTAAAAAGACATTCATAAATTGTTAATCCTCCTGACATCAAAACATCGGAGACAGGGATGTAGGCTCCGGCTTTTTATTGGTGTGTCCTCATGAACCACAATGGAGTCGAAAGCTTTATGGAGAGTTTAAATGGTCCGAATGACAGCTGCGTGAATACGAATGACAGATGGAACGGACCGCTCTCGGGAAGGACCATGACCAAGGCCTAGTCGGCACGAAAGAAATATCAAAAGCAAAGCGACTGCGTCCTTGATCCAGCGTTGCCTCAGCCAGCTTTTCCCTTAATATGTGCATCCAAAAACTTTCAGCACCTTTCATTTTCCAGTTATTACTTTTTTTTTCTCCTAGTGTATTCTGCAACATGGGCTTCACAGTTGAAATATGAAACACAATTGTGGCATGGGGCATCAAATTAAGAGGTTAAAAATCATTATTCAAAGTGAAAACAAAAAAAAAAAAACAAATGCTGCCAACACCTCTGGAGAGTTTAGAAAAAAAAAATCAAATTCTCCTCTGAATTACATACAACAATTGCCACTTTCATACCACAGTCTCCATGTGATGTGAAGGAAGAAATGTATAACCAGCATTGGCAAGCAGACTGTGGTTGCCAAATTTATCAGCAGGGGGCCCAGTAAGTTGATAGAACAAGGTCAACTCAGCCAGCGAAATCCGTCTCTGCCTGGGTGACGCTACTCCAAATTATGCATCACCATGTGTGGCTTCCTGCAACAGTTGGCACTGGCACATTCCAAATTCAATACCAGACCACAGGACCCATCCACACACTGAGACAGAGCCTTAACAGATACCAGACTATGGGTCCCATCCACACACACTGACAGATCAGACTGGGGCCATCCACACACTGGGCAGTGCCTTAAAACAGAATACCATGACCTACATGGGGCCCATCCATCAACACTGGGACAGTGCCTTAACAAATACCAGACATGGCCCATCCACACTGGGACAGAGCCTTAACAGATACCAGACCATGGGGCCCATCCACACACTGGGACAGTGCCTTAACAGATACCAGACCATGGGGCCCATCCACACACTGGAACAGTGCCTTAACAAATTTATCCCAGACCGTAGGGTCCATCAACGCAAGTGCATTAACAGTTTTAGCCATCAAGCAGCCCAGTGTTTATTTGTGTATTTATTTATTTATTTATTTTTAAATTTACAAACCAAGGGCATCTATTACTCCAGTCAACAGAAGAAAATAGATAAATAAATCAATTTTTAGCAGTGTGCATGTTGATTACCTCTGGCATGTTTGTTTTACCACTGTGTGTCCAGAAGATAATCATACTCCATTATTATAGTCCTTTGCATCCATTATGATGCCTTTTTTTTCTTTTCTTTTTTTTTAGGGGACTCAAAACATTGCTTGGAGGTAAATCTCCAAGCAACGTTTGGATATACACCTGTAACATAACTTTCCCTTTCTCCTCCCTCCCCCATTCCACCCCCCTAATTCCCCCACCCCCACCCCCTGCTGCCCCACCCCTGCATCAAACAGATGCCTGGCCCCTTTGACTCATCAGTTGCTTCCATTACGGGTCTTAAGAGGAGGGCCGGCCGGGTCAGGCGCACGTTATGGGGGAGGGGGGGGGGGGGTGGTCGCGAGGGGAAATATGACGTGTCGCAGAGCGCCGCCGGCCCCATACATAAAGCGGAGACAGCCTCATTAGGGAGGCGTCCTCTCTCAGTCACTGCCAGCCCCCCCCCCCCTCCCGTCACTCACGCGGACTTTATGTCCGCCGAGCCCCCCCCCGGCCCCCGGCCCGGCGCTTAAGAGCGATCGATACCGCGGTCCAACGCCGAATTAATCCACCCGATAGATTTCCTGTTGGTCTGACCGGGTCGGAGGAGGGGGTCATGGCTGGGTGACTCGGCCCGTCCGGGGCCACAGCCGCAGGGCCGGCGCATCCTCTCTGGCTGCTCAGCAGAAAGGCGCCGCGAATGTGGAAGAGCAGCGGGTCTGTTTGCTCACAGCAGGGGTGTCCAATCTTATCTGAAAAAGACTGATGTGAGACACCTGATTCTGCTTGATCGCAGGCCATGATCTGTTAATTAGTTAAATCAGGAGTCACCGTGCTGGGCTGAAATTTACAAAAAAAAACCCACACAGGCACTTTTCGGATAAGATTGGACACCCCTGACTCGTACCATTCCATGATGGGAGAACTGCCACATTATGGATTTAGAGGGTACTTGGGGTGGGGAGAGGATTGGAAGGCAAGGGGTGGGGGTGAGGCATTGTTGGTGTCCTGTGAACAGATACTTAGAGCAAAATAATAAGGATAATGAGTACTTCTCCAACTGTACAGTAATGGCCTATCTCTTCAGGGCGGTGCTGGAAGTCGCATTAGCAGTCTATTATACTGCTGTTATAGTTGTTCAATTTTAGAAGACTATGCACAGATATGTTAGATTTAAATGTGTACTTTTGATATATATATTTTTTGTAGCAGACCACTGTAGACTTTTTGAAACTTTTCTGAGGTAAAAATACAAAGAAACGGCACACCGTCAAATCCCACTGTTTTCCATCCATCAAAAACCTGCTCACCTCACTCCAGCCTGTGAACTTCCGTGCTGAGAACAGCCAAAACCTTTTGATCCCAAATGATCTAATCCATATATGCAGTTCCATCTTTCTCTCTTCGCACAAAGAATAAGAACATTCTGTGAATCAGATGCAGTTAATTTCAGCTTTACTCTATTTTATACATTGCTTCCATCAGAAACGCTGTCGCTAATTTCTAGCCAGCTTTACAAGATAACAGGAAATTAGGATCATTTGGCTGAAGCCAAGCCTTGGACATCCAAGATCCCAGGAACGCCACAAACAGGAAGTTATTAACAGTGATACTAAAGGTAATCGACCGCTCCTTTTAAAGGCTAGCGGCGCTACGCTCGTGTCCACAGTTTTGGTAGCATCTCCAGCCCCGTGGCTGAAAATCCCTGGTGTGGTGTGCGGCGTGAGGCACGGTCAAAAAAGGCCGAGCCAAATCAATAACTGCCAACCGGCACGCACCACTTACAGGGAGGAAGAAAAGGCCACTTGAATCGCTGTCATCATTTTCAGTGCGGATAGGAATGCAAGCACTAATTCATTTTA
This sequence comes from Anguilla rostrata, assembly GCF_018555375.3. Taxonomy (NCBI): domain Eukaryota; kingdom Metazoa; phylum Chordata; class Actinopteri; order Anguilliformes; family Anguillidae; genus Anguilla; species Anguilla rostrata. The sequence continues at coordinate 62,290,470 of NC_057936.1, forward strand.
ATCTTACACTTTGAAGCCCATCAAAGCCTATAAAAGTTTGAAGGCCAGAAGTAATTCACTGATAAAGTTTGCATTATTTGTTCAATCTAGTAACTTCTTCACACACACACACACAAAACAAGATTAAGTATGAAATGATAAAATTATTTCTTTATATACAAATACATTTGTGATTTTGATGGAGTTTCTGCTTAGAAGTGGCACCTTTGAAAGGAAAGTCATACTCACTGACAAGGTCATTGGGAAAAGGTATTTTTTTTAAAATGGAGGCTTCATCAATGTTTGGGCATTGTGTATATTTTGTTGTATTCTGTTCAAGGATGTGGATGCTGGCCTTACAGCAGATCCTGCTCTAATGACAAACCTGAACCTGAATAACAGAAAAAAGAGAAAAAAAAAAAAAAAATGACAAGAAAGAAGAAAGCACAAAAAAGCTTGACTTCAGACAAATGCATAACTATCAATCTGCCTTATACCCTTCAACAGCTATTCGTAGCATATCAATCTGATTATCAATATACATACTGTATTGTGTATGCTTGTATTTTTTTTTAATAACATCTTTTTGTGTGTCAATTCTACTTTAACAGTATTATTAAACTTAACTGATGCCTTACTTGAGCGCAGATATCTACATAGTTTCCACTGGTGATGCTCTACTGCATGCCTACTTTTCAGTAGATATGATGTCTGTCCGCGGTGCATCTTTCTGTTTGTGCTTGCAGTAGCAGTAGTGAGCTGAAGGTCACAGGGAGCAGTGTTACTGTTTGTGCTGCAGTAGCAGTAGTGAGCTGAAGGTCACAGAGAGCAGTGTTACTGTTTGTGCTGCAGTAGCAGTAGTGAGCTGAAGGTCACAGGGAGCAGTGTTACTGTTTGTGCTGCAGTAGCAGTAGTGAGCTGAAGGTCACAGGAGCAGTGTTACTGTTTGGCTGCAGTAGCAGTAGTGAGCTGAAGGTCACAGGAAGCAGTGTACTGTTTTGAGCACGCAGAGCAGTGTGAGCTGAAGGTCACAGAGAGCAGTGCTACTGTTTGCTAGGTCAGGAGCAGTGTGAGTTTCTGAAGGTCACAGAGAGCAGTGTTACTGTTTGCTGAAGGTCACAGGGAGCAGTGTTACTGTTTGTGCTGCAGTAGCAGTAGTGAGCTGAAGGTCACAGAGAGCAGTGTTACTGTTTGCTGAAGGTCACAGAGAGCAGTGTTACTGTTTGCTGAAGGTCACAGGGAGCAGTGTTACTGTTTGCTGAAGGTCACAGAGAGCAGTGTTACTGTTTTCTGAAGGTCACAGGGAGCAGTGTTACTGTTTGCTGAAGGTCACAGAGAGCAGTGTTACTGTTTTCTGAAGGTCACAGGGAGCAGTGTTACTGTTTGCTGAAGGTCACAGGGAGCAGTGTTACTGTTGCGCTGCAGCGGCAGAAGCCCTCGCGCTGTGTGCAAACGGTAACTTCGCGGTAACGACGACTTCGTCCAAAACAGCAGGACGACGACGAGCTAGCACCGCGACACGTTCCGCCCCCCCGACCCCCCTGAGGCGAGACGGGGCCGACGGCGGAGCGGAGCCGCCGGTGTCCGTTTAACGCGCGGTCATAAACGCAGACATTACCGCCAACCCAGACAGAGAGCGGCGGGGATGAATCTGATGCATATTTCATGTTTCCCGGAGCGCGGCTGAGCGCTGAGAGGGAGGGGAAGGGTGCTTTTACGTGAGGAACTGCAAATTGCGCGGCGTACGCGCACGCTGGGTTTGCCTCCTGCCTCTGTGTGCCTAAGTGAAAAATCACTTTGCTTTTCGACATCATTTCACCCGCATCTAAAAGTGCATTTTTATCCACGGGGACGGTGTGTCCCGCACTGAATGAATTAAACAGATATCTTTGATATTTCTATCTCTCTCTCTCGCTCACTTTCTATCTCTCTTCTTTTTCTTCCGTTTCTTCTACTTCTTTATGTGCATGCGCATGGTTTCATATAAAAATCGCACCTCAGAAAAAAAAATATATAAATAATCTTAACCATTTCCAGAAAAAAAGTATCATTGCTGGAAAATGTGCCCAGTCAGCTGGCTCTCCTTCCAAGTTGATGATCGCACTGCTACTGCACATAATGTGGATGCATAATATAATAAACAATTTGCGGTCAGTCGAAGGAAGAATTATATACCTGTAAAATGTGTTAACACAGTGCATATTTTCAAGCAAAAGGGTTTGCATTGTAAGCAGAGGTCAGGGTGTATGTGAGTCCAGGTTTAATGGCCTGAGGCTTTATCCAGAACAACAATGCGTGAGATGTTTTCATGATGAAAACAGACCCTTCAACGTGTTCTTTTGCATATAGTCTACAGCAAATACTGTCTTTAGCTGAATCTAAAATACACTACTTCCACTAACATGTGTGGCTATGTGTTATATAGGGAAAGGTATTGGATTCCTTTATGTTTTTGAGCAAGTCATCAAAAGATAGTTATAAGACATGCTTGAAAAGGGGAAGAATTTAAATAATAAACTGAATAAACTTATCATGTCTCTGTGCTTTCACTGATTGGTCAGCCTCTCAGTCAGAGATGTGCTAGCATGCAGCTGTTTCTCACATGCATTACTCTCTTTGTGAAAACAGCATAAAATGCACCTTTTTTGAGATTAGCGCTGTGTTTGCAGGAACCGCAGGCTCGTTCCCCACTAACACCACACAGGTTAGAGCCGTTGTCCTCAACCCTGGTCTAGGGGGGCCATTTGGTCTCCCTTTGGTACCTAATTGACCAACTTGACCAGTTAGTAGGCTCATTCCATTATGGTATGCTTTCAGGTACCCCCCCCCCCCCCAGGCCATGCAATGTAACTACATCATAGCCACGGCGTGAGGGACGGACTTGATTGGCAAAGCTGACTGGTGACCCCCATTGGTCGGTCGGGCAGCCACAGTCATGAAGTGTCTTCCTCTGACTCATAACCCGCAGAATGTGTGGCTTTCTAGTACCAGGAAAACGGTTCCAGGAACCTGTCCATGTGTATTCTTGCTCCACAGAGACCAACGTAGTCCAATTTCAGCTCTGATGGAGTTCCTTGCTCATTACATAGCGGATAGGCCCAACTGTGATATTCCCCTCTCTTAAAATCTTTAAAAAATCAAAAGCAGTCGACCTGCATGCAAGATTAATGCCAGACACGCCGCAGGCAAAGTTGGACCTGAATGCTCTCTGCCAGGGAAAGGTGTGCATATTTTCATCAACAATAATTTCTCACTGTCTAATTTATAATTTGTTTCTAATTTCTCACTTGCAGCAGTCCTGTCCCTGAATCTGTTCCTGTCTCGTTGGTCATTGCTTGGATTTGTCTTCCAATAAATGATCCCTCGGTCTTACACCACAGACAAACAGGCTTTTTTAACCAAATGTTTTCCAAAGAATTATCAGTCCAATAATGCTAAATTATATTAGTGCATATGGTTAAAACACCCCAGGATAACATGCATATGTTAATAACAGATATTGCTGCACATTGATTCAGTCAATCTGAAAATCCTTCCAGACACATTTGTCAGAAAAAATACATTTATGTTTTCTGAATGCTGATATACTTTTCATGAGAATATTGAAAGAATAAAAAAATCAAATAACAGAAAAAAAGTAAAACCTATTCCAAAGGATATATGATGCTCTCTCTCTCTCTCTATCTCTCTCTTTCTCCCTCTCTCTCTCTCTTTTGTCTCTCTCTTTTGCTTTCTACTTCTCTTTCTCTGTGTCCCATCTCATCCACTATGATTTTCAAAAAACTTGGCATATGTCAAGTACTGCCTGTAATGTCATTAGCATTATGTTTTTCTCCACTATTATTTGGAACAGTACTATTTTAATGCATTTGCTATTTATTTTTGGACACTCTCATGACATATCTGCACATCAATGTGACAAGCAGTGTGACACAAACTTGCAAAACGTAACTATTTTAATTCAGGAAAACAAAACATCTGAAGCATTCAAAAAATGAAGATGTGCACTGCAGCTTCTTACTTTAACAATTCCAGCGTCCACGTGTCACTATTTTTAACGATATTTTAACAATATTTCACCTGATTACAGAAGATACTTCGGCAGAACAGCACGCACAGAGCGCTGCCAGTCTTTAAGGCGCTGGTAGTGCGAGATGGGTTTAACCTTGCGTGCGTGTCAATTGCGCGGTCCGTGGAAAGACAGATTGAAGATATGGCCCCACACAATCGATGGTACCATATCAGCTCTTCCACACACTGCACGTCCGGCTATGGCTTTCGGGCGGGCATGAAAAAAGAAAGGGGAGAAAAAGAAAAAAGAAAAGAAAAAAAAACATTTCTGACCCGAAAGCGATGATAATGCTTGGAAGGACTGTGGCTGTGGCCTGTTCGGCTGATAGCGGCCCCGGGGTTCCACCTGGATGGGAAATCTCTGCCGGGGGGGACAGGCTCGGGGGAAACGTATTGCCAACTGGAACCGAACCCCGTAATCTGATTGGGGAGACCGTGCCGGCGTGACCAACATTTCATTTCACATTAACAATATAATGACTTGGCTGCCATGACAACCGTGCGAAAAGCTTCACCTGGTCCTGTTTCCGCGGATCACGGCGTGTGCCGGCACGCCCCCGTCCGCGCGTCTGGCAGGTGACTGTCGGTAGAACCGCATTCGTTTGCACAGTTTCGGTGCTTAACCGAAGGCCAAAAATGTGTCCTGGTAACCTTGAAATCAACATTATGGTCTTCAGAAAGAAAACCTAGCTTTCGTTTCAGTGTTTCCGGTGCTGTTTGAATTTGCCCAATAGGCCCAAAAAAAAAAAAAAAAAAAAACGCTATTGAATTTAGCGGTGACTCAAAGTTAAGGACAATGCGTCAATGTTATTAATACCTGCAATATGGTCGACAGTTCTCTCTGTCAGAGTCATCTTGATGGAGATAATCTCATTTTCGGTAAAGGAAGCCAGTAAAACAGGCCAATGTAGCAGATATTAAATTATCTCAGAATCAGTCGGGATCTAACCTTGCAGACATCATTTTTTGTTGGGGGGAAGCTTTATTGTGTGAGTGTGTGACAGACAGTCCCTCAGTAGAGTGCCAAATATTTCTGAATAGCTGGAAATGCTGCTGTTGCTGTACTCTGGATCGTACTGTTTCATATCCCTGCTACAGTATGACCATACAAAATGTGTGATTTTAGCTGAAACATTTTAGTTTTTTAAATGAACTAAAACATATTATTTTTCATTTGTATTATTGTATTCATGCTATTTACCTTGTTTTCCATCAGTTTTAATTTGGTTTTCTGATGTTTTCAAAGGTACCAATGGCTTCAATTAGGGTTTAGGGCTCAAACTAGGGTTCAGCTAGGGCTAGGGTTAGGGTTAGGGTTAGGAAAACGGTAAGTCTGAGGGTTGAGGCAAGTTTACGGTTGTGTTCAACAGCTTGAAGAAAGGTTAGGACATGGGTTTGTTAATGATTTTGAATGAATCAAAAAATTTCTGTAGTAGCATGTGTACCTATGACCATACAAAATGTGTAATAAATGCATATTTTTTTAAGGAAACCATTTTTGTTTTTTAAATGACCTCAAACATATTATTTTTCATTTGTATTCATGATATTTACCTTGTTTTCCATCAGTTTTAATTTGGTTTTCTGATGTTTTCAAAGGTACCAATGGCTTCAATTAGGGTTTAGGGCTCAAACTAGGGTTCAGCTAGGGCTAGGGTTAGGGTTAGGGTTAGGAAAACGGTAAGTCTGAGGGTTGAGGCAAGTTTACGGTTGTGTTCAGCAGCTTGAAGAAAGGTTAGGACATGGGTTTGTTAATGATTTTGAATAAATCAAAAAATTTCTGTAGTAGCATGTGTACCTTCTGACCATACAAAATGTGTAATAAATGCATATTTTTTAAGGAAACCATTTTTGTTTTTTAAATGACCTCAAACATATTATTTTTCATTTGTATTATTGTATTCATGATATTTACCTTGTTTTCCATCAGTTTTAATTTGGTTTTCTGATGCTTTCAAAGGTACCAATGGCTTCAATTAGGGTTTAGGGCTCAAACTAGGGTTCAGCTAGGGCTAGGGTTAGGGTTAGGGTTAGGAAAACAGTAAGTCTGAGGGTTGAGGCAAGTTTACGGTTGTGTTCAGCAGCTTGAAGAAAGGTTAGGACATGGGTTTGTTAATGATTTTGAAAAAATCAAAAAATTTCTGTAGTAGCATGTGTACCTATGACCATACAAAATGTGTAATAAATGCATATTTTTTTAAGGAAAACATTTTTGTTTTTTAAATGACCTCAAACATATTATTTTTCATTTGTATGATTGTTTTCCATCAATTTTAATTTGGTTTTCTGATGTTTTCAAAGGTACCAATGGCTTCAATTAGGGTTTAGGGCTCAAACTAGGGTTCACTAGGGCTAGGGTTAGGGTTAGGGTTAGGAAAACGGTAAGTCTGAGGGTTAAGGCAAGTTTACGGTTGTGTTCAGCAGCTTGAAGAAAAGTTAGGACATGGGTTTGTTAATGATTTTTAATAAATCAAAAAAATTCTGTAGTAGCATGTGTACCTTCTGACCATACAAAATCTGTAATAAATGCATATTTTTTAAGGAACGCATTTTTGTTTTTTAAATGATCTCAAACATATTATTTTGCATTTGTATGATTGTTTTCCATCAATTTTAATTTGGTTTTCTGATGTTTTCAAAGGTACCAATGGCTTCAATTAGGGTTTAGGGCTCAAACTAGGTTCAGCTAGGGCTAGGGTTAGGGTTAGGTAGGAAACGGTAAGTCTGAGGGTTGAGGCAAGTTTACGGTTGTGTTCAGCAGCTTGAAGAAAGGTTAGGACATGGGTTTGTTAATGATTTTGAATGAATCAAAAAATTTCTGTAGTAGCATGTGTACCTATGACCACACAAAATGTGTAATAAATGCATATTTTTTAAGGAAAACATTTTTGTTTTTAAATGACCTCAAACATATTATTTTTCATTTGTATATTGATTCATGATTTTACTGTTTCCATCATTTTAATTTGTTTTCTGATGTTTTCAAAGGTACCAATGGCTTCAATTAGGGTTTAGGGCTCAAACTAGGGTTCAGCTAGGGCTAGGGTTAGGGTTAGGGTTAGGAAAACGGTGAGTCTGAGGGTTGAGGCAAGTTTACGGTTGTGTTCAGCAGCTTGAAGAAAGGTTAGGACATGGGTTTGTTAATGATTTTGAATGAATCAAAAAATTTCTGTAGTAGCATGTGTACCAATGACCATACAAAATGTGTATTAAATGCATATTTTTTAAGGAACACATTTTTGTTTTTTAAATGACCTCAAACATTGAATGAATCAAAAAATTTCTCTAGTAGCATCTGTACAGTACCTACAGTAAGTTAACTGATAACTAATAACTATTTTTTTTTCCACCAGTCACTTATTCTGTCAATTATCACTTGTGAGAAATGTTTATTTATTTATTTATTTATTTGTTTACTGCCTTGCTAGTTTATTTTAATATATTCTGCCACATTAGAGGCTATACCTGCTGTCAGGAGAGTTGGTGAATAACAGAAAATGAAATTCCCTCTTATGTGTTATCCATACTTTTTTTTGCTCAGTGAAGTTTAAACTACAATTGCTGTATTCAAGGCTCATTTCCAAATAATATTATAGTCCTGGGCAGAGAGATGATTCTCTGGGTTAGGGCATCTTTACTTAAAGATGTTTATGTCACGGTACGGGGGTTAGGACCCAGGTGCAGAGTGAAAAACGCACGAAACTCAAAAGGATAGTTTCAAATAAGGACTTTACTACAAAACAATCAGAGAACAAACAAACCCACGGGGGCAATTCCAAAAGAAAACTCAAATTCTTAAAACAGAAAAAGAAAACTAGACAAGGGGACTCAAAACTCCTCAAAAAGAAAATACTAAAGACACAAGGAACAAACAGCTAGGGCAGAATACAGACAGGCAGGAAACATACACACAAAACGGAAACAGGACAAAAGCGGGCAGGTACATATAGTCAACATAGAAACAAACACATTCAGAAACACAAGGAACCAGCACCTGAGTCAGGGAGACAAAGGACTTAAATAGACTCAAAACCAGACAAGACAAGACACAGGCGGGCACAATTAACAATCAAACCAGAACAGGGTGGGAACAACAAGACACAAGCAGAAAAAACACTAAAATAATTGAAAGCAATAATACAATTAACCAACAGGGGAACAAGCAGGACACAAAACAGAAGTGCCGCCATCTGGCGGCCCAACAGGGAAAAACAGAGACAGAAACACAGAACCATGACAGTTTAATTTATTTCTACCTTTATTTTCATGCCGACCTTTGACATTTGGAAGTTGGAGGATCCACAGCTGACTCCATTATACGCAGTAAAATGTCCAGTGTTAATTCATCTCTAATATAGTACATAATATGAGTTCAATAGGGGCCACATGTACTCTGTAAAAGCTGATTTAACACTGAACATTTTTTATGAAAGGGAAATGCAGGGTTGAGCTTCCAGAGCGTGTGTGAGCATGCAGACGTTCAGCGCTAGCATTAGCATTCAGGTGCACGCCTGATCAAAAGAATGTCTGCTGATCTGCCATTGATTGCTCAAGACATCCTCTTTCCTCCCCTAATAATGCACCTTTGTGTGCGATTTCCATATTCCTCCTCGTTAATGGATCTGGAGTTTAAAAACAAACGAGCATGGGGAGTGCAAATGGGAGAGGTGAGGTAAGTGGGGTTGGGGGGGGGGGGGGGGGCTGGGGGTTGATGACATGTGCTGGCGTAATGCGAAACTGGTTTCCTGCCTCTTTTTGTTACCGCATTAATGAATCATGTTATGAATTATAGAGACGTATGTTGTCGAGACGCCGGGCGAATCGGGCGCAAAGTTCATGGGAGAAATGAGCGTCACGGTGAAGAAGCGGATAACTGCATCTCGATAAATACCTGCGACTGCAAGGCTTTGAGCAAATCCCACCGGCGGACCCCTCGCGCGGGGTTATGCTGTTTGATCACCCTGCGCTTAGCTGCGCGGCACTCTGGGGTACTGCTGGGGAAATGCGTTTCAAGGCGTAATGAGTCTCCGCGCTCTTAGACACGTTATCTATTGTGGCTCGTTACGAAGGGTACGCTGCAGATTTGTATTCTGGTGCAGAGAGCAACATGATCCCAGAGAAGACTTGTTTTTTTTTAAATTTTTTTTTTAATGAAGACCAGGGGTGAGAGTCTTCCTTAAAGTTTGACGTAAAGAGGCCTTCGACATAATGAAATAAGGAAACACTGAGTCATTGATAAGAACCTGAAGTATACACAAATACTCATGCACACATACACACATGTTCACACACACGCACAAACAAATGCACACACGTAAGCACACACGCATGTACACATATCGCACACACACGCACAGACATGCACCCACACACGCACACGCACACACACACACACACACACACACAGGCACTGTCTCACACATACACATGCACACACACAGTGTCATCCCAAATAAACCAGATCATCTCCGTTGGAGCGAACGGTTGGAGAGAAAATAACCTGTGGCTTGATATGAATTAGTAAGCAAACCATGCTGCTAAATCGCATTTGCTCGGAGTGCGGATTTGGTGCATTCTCTGTAGTTATCGACGTTGTGAAATGCACCACTCCCGACTGCCCTCACACGCGGTATCATTTGATATGATCAGGGCTGGTGGATCCACCTCGGACTCCATCCATAAGCCGCGTTAATCTTATCAATTTCCATGCGTGTAACGGAAGCGCGATCTGTACCCCCGCTTACTCTGCGACTCAATTCTTGCTGGGACTTTATCAGAATTGCAAACTGCGCAGTGCGTTGGGTCTGGAGATGAAGCCCGCCGTACATTCCAAAGCTGTATGGAAACACGGAATTCGTGTTTTCGATATCTCCGGATCAGTAATCTCAAACGGTACTTTCCGTGTAGCAGGCATCTGCATGCTATTGTGGCTTGCTTTCGATCAGCAGCCAGTTCAACCCTTGAAAAACAAGGTGTACCCCTGAGCCAATGACTTCAGATAATCGCTCCGGTGCTTAAAGACTCCAAATCCCAGCAGGCACCGTGTCCCCTTCAGTGCTTGGGTCTGACAGTCAGTCAGCACTCTTCAACGGCATACTGTGTGTCTTTCATCCCAAATTAGAAAGTCCCCCCCAGCGCACGATGATGTAACCCAGCATCACTTCTCAGAGCTCCCTTAATGAGCCTGCAAAAGCTACGTTTGCTTTTCAACTTGAGCTAAACCCCATCGCTTCATCACCTGTCTCTGCACAGGGCTTTGGCCCTGTCTGTCGACATGTTGTCTTATGTTCTCTTAGGCAACTTCAGGTAATGCTCTGAACCATACATCTAAATCTGGGGAATAAAAATAGGAAAATATATAAACTAATGAAAATAAATTACATTTTGTGATACTCACTATAATTACGTTAAGTGAGAGAACGTATTTCTCCTGCAACCTTAATTGGAATTAATTATAATGTAGTTGAGGAAAAAATAGAAACAGTCCAAACACATCCGGGATTGTCATAACCAGGATCTTCCACCAGGCCGCGCCCTGCTGCAGAGCAGGGACGAGCCGCGGGGGGAGACGACGGCAAAGTTCAACGGCCGCCCAACTTCATCAGAGGTCGTCTCGCGTTTTGTGTGTCTGTAAATACCTGCATGCCAGACACGGGAAAAAGATGAACTCCACGGCGATCCCAGTGGATGGTCCGCTGTGACTTCGGAAGGTGAAAGGAACGGTGCGCGGCCAACCCGCAATCGATAGCTCCTCACAAACGCGGACTGAAGTCTGAGTGAAGGGAGCAGGGCTGAGCAGAAGTGCACCAGCACTGACATCACCTGGCCTTTTCATCTATCTATCTATTTATCTATATATCTATCTACGTATATGTCTGTCTGTCTGTCTGTCTATTTATCTGTCTGTCTGTCTGTCTGTCTGTCTGTCTATCTATCTATCGATTTATATATATATATATATATATATTATATATATTAACGTCTGTCTATCTATCATAGTCTGTCTAGTCTGCTGTCGTCCGCATCTATCGTTGTCGTTTATGTCATGTATTCCTCCATGACTCTTTTGTTAACATCAGAGGCAGTGAGATCACGACCACAACAACCGTATTATTACATTATATTATATTATTATAATTATATTTTTCTTGCATTATGGTATTCCAGTATCAGATGTTTGTAAGTGTATCCACTTAACGACCGTGAACGTGTCGCAGAAACTTATGATGATTCACGGCAACCGGTTTTTTTTTTCTGCCCGAGTGGCGGAGACGGTGAGAGACTTCATCCAATTACAGGTGGCACCAGGGACCGGGAGTCCCGGGATGTTCGGTGACCCCAGCGAGTCAGCAGCTCGGCCGAACACCTCATAAAAGAGACGCAACACCATTCTTCGCTGCCCTGCTGGAGTGGTTTATCGCCTCGGGCCAATGAGAAGAGTGCCCCCTATTGGCTCGTTAACACCACTTCCCGCAAGAACTATTTTTTTTTTTTTTTTTGTGAGATCACTGGTCATTGTTTTTATTTAGGCCAAGTAAGCCACAGTGAGGTAAGACTACTGAGACAACAATGTGTATTATAAAGCATATATAAACAGGGCTCAGAGCCCATTTTACCACTCACCGGTCCCCCCCCACCAGCCCATTTCCCAACATGGCACCCCCAGATACTGCTCTGTCTCCAACCAGCCGGGTCGTGAGAGAAGGAGAAACACAGAACACACCCCCCCCCCCCCCCGAGACCCCCAGAGTCAAGCAGTCCGCAGACAATAGGATAATGGTTTTACAACCAGCGCTAATGAATATTTCATTGTATGTACATATCTTGGCGTGGCGCATTGTTTCCAGCTGACGAGCCGGAGGATGGGGGATAACGTGTTTGCGATTGGGGAGAAAAAAAGCTGAAGGCTGTTTGGTAATCCCCCTGCTGACCCCCGCTCTCTCTCTCTCTCTCTCTCTCTCTCTCTCCTCCAAACCCCGCCAAGGAAGAGGTATTTAAATGGCGGATCCAGAGGAAGAAAAAAAAAAAAAGAAAAAAAATTACCGCTGAATTATGTATGCTCTGCGCGAGAAGGGCTCTCGCTTTCCGGCGAGGCGCGGGCTGTTTTCGCCGGGTTTAGGAGACCCGGGAAAACCTTTGGGGAGAGGCGCCGGCGAGCCGTCAAACCCCCCCCCCCCCCGAACCTTCATCAGCGCACATTTTCATTCAAACTGTGGCGACGGCGTCTCATGAAACATAGCATTAGATTATGCAAATGAAAGGGAGGTGGGGTGGTGGTGGGGGGGGGGGGTCACATCTATTGTTGTTTAATTCCTTTCGGGAGACGTTTAATTTAAAGGAAATAAATAAATAAGTGACGGGGGACGTGTCGGGCGCCTGTGTGAAGGGGTACTGTGCAGATTCGGGTGGGGCGGCCGCGGCCGAGGTAATCGCTCCGTGCGTGTGCCTGTTTTTCGGCTGCTTACCTCTCAGTGGGGCCACCGCCGCTCCGGAGTGCTCCAGGTACGCTCGGGAGGCGCGCGAGAATCAAAACGCGCGAAACGATAAATGCGTAAATAAAGAGATACATTTTAGAACGTCGTGGCAAGATCATCGAAGAACGCCAGATGCTTCTGTTCCTATTGGCGTACGGACAGAAAGCTGAAAGTCAGTTCTCTTTATTAAAAATCCTTAGGCAAGAAAGTCATACCGAGGAAAGACAATAACCACATATAGGGAGGTATGTATGTCTGCATTACATTGTGTGATTTATAAATTATATAAATAGTAGTAGTAGTAGAAGTAGTAGTAGCAGCAGCAGCAACAGTAGTAGTAATAGCAACAGTGGATATACTTATTATAGACTACATGTAAACTAGTTGAAGTAGCAGTTGTGATGACGGTAGTAGTAGATGCAATAGTTGTCGTGTAAATACAACCATCCATCCATCAATTACCTAACCCGCTTATCCAGGGTCAGGGTCGCAGGGGGTTGTAGTAGCCGTAGTAGTACTCTTATTCTCCCCTTTCTGAGTTCATGGACATGGAAGTTGCTATAGGTTTTCAATTCAACCCTAAAGTTTGGCCTTGACATCATTTTTAAGTTCATTGCTACTGGAAGGTAAATTGTGGAAGGATATTTTATTTTATTTTTTCCTGGCGGTGTTAATTGGACACCACTATGTAGATAAAAATAACTAGCACTTAGCTGGTTCCCAGTACTTTGATAGCACCAGGTTCTGCAATTGCTTGAATATGCTTAAGTAGCAACATTGGTGCCTGGTGCAGTGAATTGATTACACGTTTGCCCCATTATCAACATTAGCTGGCTAGATAGATAACTATTATAGACTTTTAAATTTTTTTTTTTTTAATTTCTTTGGACAGCATCGCTGTTGCCCGCCTGTAGGCTAACTTGTAGGTGATGTCGCTATTGCTGTTGTCATTAGTGTTGCTCTGTTTCCATTTGTTGCTGCCACTGTCACTGTTTCTGTCATTTGTTGTAGGGCCGTTGTTCAATTGCTACTGTTGCTTTTGCTAAACTAATTGAACCTTTTTTTTAAAGCTACATGACTTAAAAGCTTAAAAGCTAAACACAGTGAGTTCAGCAATCAGTAAAACGAACTTACCCAAATAAGTTTTTTATTCTTTTTTTTTTTACATTTTTTTAAGAACAAACGTTGACTAAATACTGCACTACTGGCTGTTTCAAGTTACTTTTAGCCGAAATAGCGTATGAAAGGGGGCATTCAATACGGTGAAATACAGCTTTACACTGCAGTTATTGTTGCTGTTCAGAGGTTGCTCGGGCTGTCCTCGCAGTTGACGCTGTTTTATTGCTCCCGTTGTCGCAGAGCGGCGAACTGGGAAATCACGGGCGCGGCGTGCGGCTGCGGCCTAACGCGGCCGCGCTTCCCCGCCGCGGCGGCGCTCAGAGACCCAGGATGGATGCGCCGCTCTGACGGCCGTAATGACTCCTCACGCACCGCCCCCCCCCCCCCGCTCCCGAGAGGAGGCCGGGGAACTTCCAGCGCTCGTTACCCATAAATAAACTCCGGGTGGGGGGGGGGGGGGGCGCCGGGTGGGGGAAATGAACGGGGCGCTGGCGTTTAATGAACTGAGGTACTCCGCGCGCACCAGCCCGGAAAAACGCAACGCCGGGAACACTCCCCGCAGCGTGGAACCCGTCAGATTATGCATGGGTGACTCACTGTTTTATGTGTGTGTATATATATATATATATATATAGTTTCTTTTTCTTCACCAGAGATATTGCTGTGCAGCAAATTCCAAACAACTTGCTGTGCATTCCAGCAGTGAGAGTGTTGGAGGGGCATCTGTGGTCATCAGGCCAACATCCCAGACAGTCGTTTCAAATCTTTTGTCATGTCAAAAAAACAAAGCAATAACCTCGCTTTGACCTTTATAATTAGGATTATGGTAATGGTGTGCTTAACAGTACAAGGCTTTCTAAACGCTGTAGAACATGTTAGATTTCAAATAGTTTCAGACATTTCTGCAAAATCCAAAACCGTTCATTATTCCAACATCCTTCATCCGTAACTGTATATTTTTATCTCAGAAGTAACCTCTTATCTTACCTTCTTGGCATATTAGCATTGTCCGTTTTGTGCAACATTACATATTTATAGCTCTGTTTAGATTGACACCTATCTAATAGAAATTATGTGAATGCAATGTTCTGGAAAATAAACATGAAAACAACATTTTTGTGTTTTGCAAAATTAAAAAGCAGCTGCATCTTCCATCTCTCTCTCTCTCTCTCTCTCTCTCTCTCTCGCTATTTTTTGTGTTTTACTGCAACCCACATCTGAATCTTAGAACTCATTTCATCAACACATATAATTATGGGAGGCCTATATTGAGAAATTAGCCTTGCTAAGTGGAACTAATTGCCATGTAATTCAGAGCCTTAGATGAGAAAAAGAGATTGCTCAATGTCGGTTGGCTGACAGATTTAAAACAGGAATCAATTCCAGCCCCCATGACCTTTTCATGATTACATTTCAAAATGTATCCCCTTTCTCAAATGCATTCCCCACATAGGGTACACAGAATAAATAAAATAAAATAAAATAAATAAATAATGGGACAGGAAAGACCTTGTTTACGAGTTAAGAATTCTTTGCGATATTCACCAAATGCAACATCTGCTGGAGCTTATTGAAAAGGAAATGGGAGTGATGGAATTTTTGGTACTGTGTTTGTGTGCGTTTGAGTGTGTGTTGTGTGTGTGCGTGCGTGCGTGCGTGTTGTTGCTGCTTGTTGTTCCCCATCCTTATACTTCAACGAAAGTCCAGCAATTAAATTTAAAAAATAAATAAGTCTCGTATGAATGTGTTCCTCAAATATATGACTAAAATCACACAGTGGTTGCACTGAGCATCTCATTAACTGCAGAAGAAAAAAAAACAAACTTCCTGATTAAAAAATGTCAGCCATCCCCTTGCCCTGAACCCCATTGACATGTGAGTTTTGATGAACTGAATTATCTAGACTAAAACTTCTCTATAGCTGACAAAGTGCCAAATAAATCTGACCAAGGGCAAAAATGACACACCACACTTAAGTTTCCATGGTATGAGCTGTCAGCAGTAATCATTTTGCTTTAATGCAATGAGTATGCAAATTATGTATTACTAATTCAGAGATAGTTGCACTTGTAAAGGTAATCCTTCTGTCAATCCCCACCTCCCACCAATCCATAGGCACTGCAGAAAAATGGGTGGGGTGAATGCTCTAGCAGCAGCATCATAAACTGACATGGTGATGTCAAAAATGACAGAATTTAAAATCAATCAAATTTAATTTTATTTAGTGCTTTTGAAAATAGCATTGCCTCCGAGCGTTTTATACATCACAGAACAAACAGAATTGATTATGGGAAGATAAAAAAGATTAAATAAATAAATAAACGGTACACAAATGAATATGTAATAATATTTTCTGGGTCATATAATGAATGGATTAGTTAATCAGTGAACTAATAGACTGCTCTGATTGTATTGACATAAATTATAATGCTAGATAAAAGAAACAGCTACATTGTGTCTGCTCATGCATGTGTTCCTTATCCATCCATTTTCTATGGGGGGACAGGAACCTATCCCAGCATGCATTGAGTGAGAGGCAGGGATGACCAGGACATGACACCATTGCATTCCAGGGCATACACACCATTCGCTCACACACTCATACCTAGGAGACTCCAATTAGTCTACCTGCATGTCTTTGGCCTCCAGGAGGAAACCCAAACTCCACACAAAAAGGCCCCAGCTGTTATCTGAACCTGGGACCTTCTTATTTGTTGTTCCTTATCTGTTTGAAATAGGACAGAGGATCATGGGACACGCATGCATGAGGTGTAACTGTCAAAAGCAGGTAAGTCTTGTCATTGGATTTGAAATAAAACAATGAATATGAGGTTAACGCGTAGATAGTCAGCATTGATTTGAGGTTATTCACATCCATATACAGCCGTTTTCATGCATAGTTGTTTAAAGAAGCAAAAGTAATTGGACAATTGTCTACTCAGCTGTTTCTTGGCCAGCTGTGTGTTGCTGCAGCATTAATTCATGCACAAGCAAAGCAATAACATTTCTAGAGGTAATTCTAGTTGTGGAATTTGCGTTTGGAGTTTGACCAAAAGAAGTGTTTGACCAAAGAAGTGTCAATGCCAGCAAAGCAGGTGATTATGAGACTTAAAAATCAGAATACATTGATCAGAGACCTACTGAAAACAGCGGGAGAGCCAGAATCAATCGTTTGATACATTGCTAGGAAGCACGACTGTACTGGTGCGCGCTCAGCAGCAGCAAACAACTTGGTAGACATCAGAAAGCCTCTGCAGTGGATGACCTGAAGAGTACTTTCAATTGTGAAGAAAAACCCCCCTTTTCAACTGTCAGCCAGATCAAGTTCACCATCCAGGATGCAGGCAGAGATGTGTCAGAGACTACCATAAAGAGAAGATACACGCATAACCTCAAGATGCAGGATGGATTAAAAAAAAAAAAAAAAAAAAAAAACTTTGTTCAGGAACACTGTGTTATGGACAGATCTGACAAGTATTGACCAGTACCAAAGTGATAGAAAGAGGAAAGTGTAGCATAAGAAAGGAATGAGATGTAATTATTTAGTGAACAGATTTTTTAAGGATTCTTGGGAAGAATCCAGGAGAAAACAAGGGTGTTTGAGGTCTAAGACTCCATTAATGTTGCATTGTGGGAAACAGGTTTGGGGAAGGATGAGCACACTGAATGAGCTCACATTATAAAATGGAGAGAATGCCATCACCTCACTATGCCCCTGCCCAAGGCCCAGCCATAAACCATCTGAGTGACTGCAACGGCAATTTGCGTGTGCATTTCTGCTAACTTCAAAATTAACATAATTGTTTTTAATTGATTGGAAAGAGCTCATGCATTATCAATTTTGCTTAATGGGCATGCTTAAGTGGCTGTAATGAATTGTCATTTGATGTAATGAGAACCATTAGGTCAAAATATCGTTAAATTCAGCCTTCATGCATAAATAACGATACTGAAAATATTTTTTAAATGTTTTGTGTATTCAGTCATTTATTTATGCATTAGTTTTTAAATGTTTGTGTTTATATGACATTGTACTTGTACATGCTTATGAAGAAAGAGCAAGTAATTCACTGCTGTATTAGCCCCTGGTGATTGCATTGTTCGCCATCTAGTGGTAACATGTAGCGATTGCCTTTTCCTGGAGGGAGTCACCTGGCAGGTTGGACAGTACTGTTCAGAGTTGCATAGTCACACAAAGAAAGGTGGGGGTAGGGATAGAATTCTAAACCATATGTTGTACATGACGAGTATTATATTTTGTATTTACATTTTTTTTTATTTGAATGTTCACCAGTCTCATCTAATGCCATCACTTAAGAAATCATGACAGGGTTTGGCATTATGAATGAAATATTCACTGTTTTATGCAAAAGAAATTAACTTGCTGAGCAAACAAGGCTGTGATCCTTGATTTAAAAATGATTATTTATTTATTTTTTGCTAAGCTTATCTTTCTGCCATTTAAATCCCCAAGTCGTCAGATTCATCAGTTTCCCCAAGAGAAAACTGCCATTCAAGCACTTTCTATTCTCCTGAATAATGCAATGTTGTGTTACTCAGAAGCAGCGACAGCAGAGCAGGTAACGGTAACAGATGATGATGTCCCCTCTGCTACACAGCTTGTAGCGCACCTTAATCAACATAAGAGTTGCTCAGTCATCTGAATGCACTTTTTCATGAAAGTCAACTTGCCCTGGAACATCGTCACTGCTGTCCCCAATTATTTGGGGACAGCAGGCGTTTTTTCCTGCTCTCTCGCAATATGTTTGCACCTGTATGTTGGATGTAGAATAAGTCCATACATACACCTATCTATCTATCTATCTATCTATCTATCTATCTATATGTTGTCTGTCTGTTTATCTCTTTGTATCTCTATCACAGCCTTCCTGGGGTGTTGCGTTCAATTAAAATCCATTAAAAGTGTGTCACCACCAATGCGAGTGACACAGACAACTTTGCCTTCACCTCTGCTATCGTTCATTCTTCCTCAATTAGAGCAACACAGGCTGAGATCGAGGGGCCAGCGCTGAACCTAATTTGAAGTATCTTGTTCGCTCATAAGGCCGTCCAAACCTGTACAAGCTCACGGCATTTTATTTCATCTACTTTCCTCAGCAGGTAATTAAGACAATGTAATGAAGATAATTTAAAGTTTGAGTCTTGATTGTCAGACTGCCCTGATATGGCCGTTTTTTTCTGGGGACCAGTCAGCCAATTGGAGCCCTTCCCAGCTCAACAGCATTTCTATCAATATCCCGTCCACACACATATTCATATTAAATATACTCTCGTTGTTCCTGTATTCAGTGTGGGACTGACCTTTCCCCCAATTTGAGTATAGATAGATAGAGATTTCTTTGACCTGGGAGAGGCCAATTGAGAGCAAAGCCCTCTATTACAAGGCCACTCTGAAAAAATAACACAATGGAGCTCTATGAGTCTGTTTGCCACATAGAGCAGGGTGACTTAAAAAAAAGTACCTGTTTAGTTTTTGTCTTATGCCTCAGCGTCTTTTTTTTCCCATGAAGTTTACAGATTTACAGTGCAGAGCCATGTGTATGTAACAGCGCATTTAAGTCATTCTGACATCTGTGACCAGCACTCACAGGCAGGGAGAAGCCCTGCCAATTTGCACACTGACTCAATGAACTGACTCCTTGCTTCCAGCCTCAGTGGGCAAATGGCCAAGCCGTCTCAGAATGCAAGTCACAGTTAATGCACAAGCAAGTGGAGATATACAATTGAAATTAAAAGTCTCTTTCTGTTTCTTTTTTTTTTTTTTCTTCCCCTAAGCGGATGTTGTTGTCGTAAAATAAAAAAATAAAAAATTTAAAAATAAAACTCTCACACAGTAATCTGCCATTAAGATTCATCTGGTGTTCATAAAGAGCCTTGGTCATACAGACCAATACCTGGTTTAATGCGAGATATCTAACATTCAGGACACTTCCGCCCTCACATGAATAATGCAGGACCGGGCACCTCTGAGCCCAGCGGCAGGAGTGTCCAGAATGTTTGATATTTTGCATTAAACCAGGTATTGGTCTGTAAGACCAAGGCTGTTTAAATACAGCAGGTGAATTCTAATGGGGCACTGTTGTGTGGGTGTTTCACTACGCATATCCATTTACAAAAAAAAAAAAAAAAAAAAATAGAGACAGCTTATCATTTCAAATATATCTTGTTGCTTGTGCCATGATTGGTTGTGCTTGGGTTGGCCTTATCACACACCTGGTAGCTTTCTGGCAAACGCACTGCTCCGTTTGCAGTTCTCTGGACAAAACATACGCTGGAATCTGAGCTTGATCTATGGCCATTCATAATGCTGTATGCGTGCCGTCCCAAATTCAGAAGCCCTCATGAACTCCTTAAACTGTCATGCTTTTTGCTTGCTCTTCCTTTTTCCTCACTTTTATTTATTTATTTTTTGCTGTGAGAAAAAGGCTTTTTTCCACCAAATACAGCAGGTTAGGCTCTTTGCAGCATCATTGCATCCCAAGATGTCTAATTACCAGCTTCTATTCCCAGTCTTTTCTCTACTATGTTATTACTCAAGCACTGTTATTTTATCGAATCAATAAGATAGGGATCTGATATTTCTTGTATTTGAAATATATGGGTATACATATTTTTTTCTGAAGATCCTAAAAACATGGAAACAAAAATGTGCATTTGCAGGGCTTCCACAGCTGGAGATGGTAAACGGATGGATATACTGTACAAGTGTGACGGACTGCCTGTGTTGCCCTGGTTACACTACTCATCACATCATCAATCAGCAAGGGACAGGACAATTTGTTTTGGGACAGGACGCCACATCGGTTTGATTATTAAAGATTATTGAAGTGCAGCCTTGACTTAATAAGCATGTTCTGTTCACTCTGACATCATTTGATTCACATGTTATTATTATTATTATTATTATTATTATTATTATTATTATTATTATTATGTACAATTTAGAAGTCAGCTGTTAAAGAAAAATTGCAATATTTGATGTAGTTGTCAGTCTGTTGGTAATGAAATTTGAGGGTAAATAAATTAATTGAATGTAACCTTACAAATTTAAAACAAAAGATACAAAATGTGAATGTGGTATTATTAGAAAAAATAAAGTTCCCCAGGAGAAGGAAGCACGCTGCAGATGAGATGAGCTTCTTTCAGGGCCTTTTGTGTGCACGGGGCCGGGTGATCTCTGGGAGCTGCTGCTGTTCGTCATCACTGGTAATGACATGGAGACGATCAGGGCCTGACAGCAGCCTTTCACACATCGGGTAATCTCCTCCTCGGTCGGAGGGCCCTGTCACTCATTATGAGGTACAGGACGGTGCGGTGATGGGATCGGACTGTACCCATCCAGCCAAAAATGACCGCAGGGTTGGCCCCCGAGGGGGGGAGGTGGGGGTGGGGGTGGTGGGGGTGCGGGGGGGGTATGACCACTACAGACATGACAAGGACCACTGCCCTCTCTTTTGCAAAGGACCGCTGATCTCTCCAACACCAAGTCCCCCTGCTCTCTCCAACAGAAATGACTGCTGATCTCTCCAACACCAAGGACTGCCGCTCTGTCCATTGCCAAATACCACTGCTCTCTCTGTCGCCAAGAACTGCCGTTCTCTCCATCACCAAGAACGTGCTGTTCTCTCCAAGGACCGATGCACTCTCCGTTGCCGAGGACTTACATTACATCACGTGACATTTATTTAGCAGACGCCTTTATCCAAAGCGACGTACAAAAGCTTAAGCCTCACCATGACGTGCAAGTCCCAGCCACGCCATTGTCCGGAGGTCTGCGTTGGCGAGGCAAAAGCGGTTCAGTTCAGGTTGGGAAAGAATTCTCGCCGGGGCGGCCTCTTCACAACCTTGCGTTTAGCGAACCTGAGCATTCAATCGCACAGGGAGGGTGAGCGGCTTTATGCTGCAACGCGGCTGGGCTGCAGCGGCTCGGCCAAATGGCCGCTCGGGCGGTCGGAGGAGTAAGGGGATGCTTACAATAAGGACCCAAGCTGTCTAATTATGCCTGGAGTAAGTAAGAATCGTTTTCAGCATCACCAAGGTTACCAGGTGGGGCCACATCGTCTGCCGTACCACACTTGATTTAAAAAAAATAAATTTTTCAACCATACTTAATTACACCAATTATTTTAATGAAGTTGCAGTTATTGCGAGCCAAAAACCAATCAACACCAGCCACCCCACCCCCACTGCAAGCAGCGAGCCCCACTCTAAAACAGCCTGTGATAAACCGCGGAAGCGCTTGGGGAGGAAATGGCGGGCGCTAAATGGCGGGCGCTGCTCCGAGTTGGCGATTGGCCGCGGCGCGCGGTTTTAAAATCTCGCTTCTGACGGACGCCTTCGCCGCCGCGACGCCGTTTCCGTCGACCGCCGCGCTCCGAGGGAACTCGCGCAGGGCGAGCCGCGAAAACCGACGGCGCTCTTCTTCCGTGAATGTTCCCCGCGCGCACGCCGCTCGCGGGTGTAAAAACCGCGCGTCCTAGCCTGCTAATTTAATTAGCGTGTTTTGCGCTCAAACGAAGTCACGCCCAGACCCAAACGTCAACGCTTGCTCAACTGGCCCTGCGTGGCCAGTGAGAGAGCTTTGTGCGAAGGGAAAGATCGTTTCATTTTTAATTCTGAAAACGTCAGTAGTGACCTGTTTATGCAATTTAAGAGAATAACAAGGACGTGACTCCACTCCATTAAGCCACACTAACCAATCATTGTATGCCGGTAGCTTCCAATCTGTCTTTACACAGAAGTAAACAGGTTAAAGGTTACAATATGAGGCTAAAATGATTCAATAAATATTCCACCTTTATTATGAAGGTCACAAAGACTATGCTTTATTGTTTAAAGATTTATTTGATTACTGGATAATTAGATTTCAATAAATGTTTGCTTTAGTGCTTTTAAATCAGTGAAAATTGCATGTAACATATTGCATGTTTATACTGCAGGATAGTTACTGAATGAATACAGGTTAGGTGGTGAAGAAGTGAACCAGTAATTCTCTGTACTTATTCAACCATGTCTGTACACCTCTCATATAGAGAACAATGTGTGGACCATTATAAACTATGCCTTACATTATGTGCATGTAATTATTTGTCTCCTCACAGAAATCTGTGCTAAAATTCTTGTTTTAAAGGGATGAGCGCTCTGCCATTTTGCTGCGAAAGCAGAATACCATATTTTACATCGTTGCACCACATTAGGATGCAAAAGCCTCCTTTCTGAAATAACCTAAGCAAGTCCGGGGAAACATGTCATTTCACCCTGGACAGTAACATATAAAATGCCCAGTGTTAATTATACACTAACAGAGTACATACAGGTCCAATATGGACCATATGTACTCTGTAAGAGTCGATTAAAAACGTTTTACTGTGTGCTTGCAGTTAGGCCAGAACCCAGAGTCACCAGAAGCCATCCCACGATGCTTCACTGCCCTGGCCATCCTGAGCCAGTTGTGTTGGCCAAACCTGGGTAGGGGGAGGTGAGGGGGCGGGGTGGGGGGGTGGGGGGGGTGGCGCTTTGTTGGTTTATTTTGAGCCCTTGAGTACAGTGGACAGGAGCCATCTGCAAACGCCTGTGTAAAGGCTTTGATCGCAGCCAAACAGACCTCAGTCGTGGCGAATTGGCTGACGCTCGCTCAGCTGCGACTCGGACCCATTAGCCCTCCACCGGAGTCAAACAGGCCACCGGCAAACAGGGGTACGGACAGGGGGGCCAGGCCAGAAGAGCGCCATCAACAGGGCCACTGGTAATACGGTCTTTCTTTTTGCGGTTATGTACGCCCCAGGGGTTTAGGGGTTAATCTCAGTTTGCCGGATGCTGCTGGTGGTTAAGACCCCACCGGCATTCCCTTCTTAACCTGGAGCAAGGAACTTATCCTGATTTACCTCGGTAAACATCCAACAGCATACATGCATAATACCGTGTTAAATGTACGCTCTGCTCTCTCGCTCGTGTTAAGGCGGTCCACTGATAAACCGAGAATAATGAGTATGTACCCATTACGAAAAGGCCTTTCTTATTCTAATCAAAATCCATATCGTTTCTTGGAAATTTGAATGAAGTGCAAGTAAATTATACGGAAAGCCAAAATAAATAATCGAATAAGCCCAGGATGCAGGCAGGAGGGAACGTACATCATCATGTTTTCTTTTTCTTATTATTATTTTGTAATAATTTCCCTTCCAATTCACCTGACAGTCAGCCTGTATTATTTTCCCCAGGGTTCCTGGGACATAAGCAATATGCACTCCAAAAAGCTGTCGTACATCTTATCTCAGGGTCTCCATAATAGAAACCAGGCAGTACTGGAAGAAGAGCACAGCGTGTATTGATAAAAATGTGCAATCATTTAATCATTTTAAAAATCATTCGGGTCTCTCTCTCTTTGCTGTGAGTGAATGGCGAGCAGGTGACACACTTATCACCTGTCAGTTCATGAAAACATCACCAATTTTTTTTATCCACTCACATCAGCACATTGCACATTTTGCTATTTTTATTTTATTTTATTTTTATTTCTTTTGCTGACTGACTTCCGATTGCCCATCTTCTGGATCCCATATGGCGTGAAGGTCCACACGGATGTGATGGGGTTGATTAAGGTGGTGGTCTTCAAACTCTTTTTACATACGGGATACTGGACTCGCATGCCGTTACAGAATCCTTTGCTAAGTCACGTTTTTGCATTAGAGGATCACACTCGGGCTCACTCAGATGATCAAATACTCAAACAGTACCAAATTACTTTTGTGAAATAATTTCCCCAAAAGATCTCAGAATTCAGTGGCATTCCACGTTCATGTATGAATTCTGCATTTTAACCCAATTCCATGTTTCCATCTGCAATTTCCCCCACAAAATGGAAAATATGAGGCCCTACACATTCAAATCCAGTAGGCCATAACATAAGTATCCAATAAACCTCAGGGGCCACACAGCGCATCAGAATAGAGCAAATGACAGAGGCATATGTGATTTGCTTTGCTTTAATATTACCATACACATAGACATGTGACCAATACGTTTATCTAACAATGTTCCAACTCCCAACAGAAGTGCCTTTCCTGTAAAAAATTTTAACTTTTATCTGCTGCCAATTATTATTCTCACAAACAAAAGTGAACTGGTACATATTTTACATCTGTGATCTCCACCTTGCAGATCTGTATCTTGGCTCTCACCCCAGCTGTTTCTGTGAAATTTAGTTAAAAGGCAAGAAATTTTCATTATATCTTGAAAGGAGACGACGGAGCTGTGAAGTTAAATAAATATGCATTTCAAACATGCTGCAAAGCCAGTCAGCTGGGATAAACGTTGGCCTCCATAACCCAGTTATATCTCCACATACACAGTGTGTATCTCTCTACACTACACTATATACACATTTGAGATAATATCAAATACATTTTTAAATCCATATCAGAAAATAAATGACACTATATATTTATCCCATGGGATACACAGGAAATATGTTAGAGTTGAACACTTTACCGTGGACACGACTGTGTCTTTTCTCCACAGTAAAACATGTGCACTTGGACATGTGTGGTGTTACCGTAATTGGAGGTGAGTTTGTTCCATTTCATCTCTCCAGTGCACCAAAGTTCTGCTTACCTTTCACCTACGGCCTGCGGGACTGATAGCCTATGCCCTATTTCCCAAACAATGATTAATGTCTAATGTCAGCTTACCTCGTCCGTATCAGTATTTGCTGGCATGCGGTGTAATTTTTCGAGACACACTGCATGATGTATTTGACACAGACGCCTGTCGTGAAAGCTAATTTGAAAATGTCTGGCAGAATACTTGTCTACTCCAATATGTGTTGTTCTATTTGTTTTATTACCAGAGGTATTGCAGGCAAAATACTCTCAGACTCATATTTACGCCCATTATTTTATCGTTTCTGACAGCAGAGGACACTGGAAAAAAGAATAAAGCGAATACCAACATCTACAACATCTGTTGTCGATTTATTTATCCTTACTGACTTATTTTTTTTCTTTCAGTAAGAAATATTTTAGAGGATATGTCAAAGTATTTTAACAGCTTGTTTTGTTCAGAACGTTGTAACTTGACAGAAATTGTTGTTCTGAATAACTTATTTTTAATTAATAAATGCAATACTAATAATCTTGTGATGGACTACAAGCTTATTTCATGGTAAATGGTAAATGGACTGCATTTATATAGCGCTTTTATCCAAAGTGCTGTACAATTGATGCCTCTCGTTCACCCATTCACACACACACACACACACACACACACACACCAACGGTGAAAGGCTGCCATGCAAGGTACCAATCAGCTCGTTGGGAGCAATTAGGGGTTAGGTGTCTTGCTCAGGGACACTTCGACATGCCCAGGGCAGGGGATTTCACAAGAATTAAGCAGTCTGATACATTTTGGTGTGCCATGGTCTGTCCTTAGGCAATTGCATTCTCATCACTAGCAAGGGGAGAAAATTGACCTTTTTTTGACCTGTGGATGCATGACCTATCCAGTCTGTAGTGTTGGTACTCTAATTTGACTTTTTGATTTCTCTTTGGATGTGTACGGGTGCTCCTCATTGCATACAAACTTGAGAATGAGAGACCGTCAGAAAGACCAGAGGGTATAAATCCAAACCTTAAAGCAACTAATCAAAACGAACGCTTGTGTTGTTTACCTTGGAAAGACAATGTTGTTCTGAGTTCCTATGAGCCGTGTCAGACAGGCTTGCCTTAAGATGCCAGCTTGCTCTCTTTAATTTAGGCCTGTATATTCTCTGGCAGTGCACGGTGTTGAATGAAGAATAGGGCTTTAGAATAAAGTGTTGCTGGTTCACTTCCAAGCAGATCGAGGCACAGCCATTGCAGTCTTTCTCAAACATAGCATGTCTTCTTCCTCTGCAGCAAAGTTCAGTAGCATGGATGGGTAATATGCAAAAAAAGTGTGTGGTGCATTGTGGTCTGCTTATGGACACCTGCACAGAAAATGAATACATATATGTTATGCACTATAGACTAATGAATACGTCACAATATTAGTGGGTAAATATTCCCTTACTTGAGTCATGTTTCTGCCTTATGCAGCAGCATCAAGGTGAACCAGTAAATGTTATTCAATTTTAATTTCAGATAGTATTCAGGGACACAGCTTTCAAACAAATACTATATGAGCTGAGTAAAAACAAGCAAAGCATGCACTGATTGGAAATATGAGCATACCTAATTTATGAGTTTTTGGTTTGTTTATTCTTCCATAATCTAGCCAGTCTGTCATATAAATAAGAGACATTACTGAAGTCATTTTGTTATAATGTTTGGCAAAATGACTGAGCCTTGTTGTTAATTACAGAATTGACTGTTCACACAATAACAGTAGTTTGATTTCTCTTTAATCTTACTCCTTGACTCTAAATTAACTAAGTGGCACTACATGTTTGTACTGATACAAACAAGAAAAAAAACAACAAAGAAAATTAAAACCAATTTAAGGTTACCCCAGAGCAAAAGAGTTGTGTGCTTGCAAAATAATTCCAATCAATCTTCCTGCACCTTCATCTCTAGACGACAATAAAGCTACCAATCATATAACATTTTTTTTTTTTTTTCAAATGAATGTTAAAAAATGAGAACGTTGAAAAAACCGGGAAGCAGCTTACCAACTGCAGGTCTGTGCACCTGCCAAAATAAACCTTTTTTTTTTTTTTTATCACAATGAAACATAAATCAAAAAGGCAGTGTATCCAGTTGTACTGAGAATTTAAAGAAAGAGAGACCATATAGTGGATAAAAATAGGTTGCTAGGTTATTTAAATTATGGAGGTCTGCCATTGGTTACCAGATCATTCAGGGATAGTTTCCAGTTCAGTTAGGGACACTTCCAGTGAAATCAGTCCAAAAAGCACAGGAAGAAGAAAAGGCATTGATACTCTTCCCTCTCTAGGCTATGTCGCATAGGCTACGGCTATTATCCATTGAATCGAATCCACAGACAGAAACAAGAGCAATGAGGAAAGACCCAGATGGGCCTGAGACTCTGACAATACACCCCTGTATCAGATGGGGTGTTACCTCACCCATCCACAGAAGCAGCATTGTACCTGCGGACAAACCTCAAAAGAGCTTAAAGCGAGTTTAATCGCTGTAGAAAGAAGAACAGCAAGGAGGACGCTAAGAGGATTTGCAACACTGGAAGATGTTCAGTAACCTCATCCAAGTTTGATGGAGAAAGAGAGAGAAAGAAAGAGAGTGAGATTTGGCTTGATGTTGACTATTTAGTCCAATCTCTCTCTCTCTCTCTCTCTCTCTCTCTCGCCCCAGAGCGCAAAATTAGCATATTAATAATGAAGTGAGGAATGTTTGTGATGTATTTATTGGCATGGGTGTGTGCCTCTAGCCAAACACGTTCTGAAACCTTCCGGGCAACAGCTCAAATGAGCTGGAAGTACAAGTGCAAACAAGATCAAGTTTTCAGCTGGAGAAACAAAGCTGTCGAGAGATGAGCGTGGAGCAAAAAGATAACGTTTTATCTCTTTCCAAGAAGGCAGCGAGGAGACGAGCATGCTAATGAATTACAATTTAAATGTCGATATACACTATTTCATGGCACTATATGCATACAGTATACGTTGAATTTGTCCTCTTTCAAAGCCAATGAATCCGTGCTCACAAACAAGTTATTTTGTCTAAATCTTTTAATCATATTTATTCAAGCACAAACTACTTAAGGGATCACCCAGTGACATGGACATTGGAAATAGCAGTGTGATGAGTAATTATCCTTTCATAATGTGATTCCTGCTATTTTTAACACTCTCTCATGAAGACTCAAACACACAGTCGCACACACACGCACACAAACACACACACACATACACCCACGCAAACACATACACACACACACCCACCTACACCCACACATACGCACACACCCACACACACACACACACACACACATCTACACCCACACACACACACACACACATATACACACACACCCACACAACCACACACACACACACACACACCTACACACACACACCCTTTCCTCTGTCTGTTTGAAGGAAGCGGGTGGGGAAAGCAGTGGGCCGCACGGAGGCGCTGGAGACACAGCGTTGCTAAATGAATACACTTTCAGGTTTCTTTGCAGGCTTTCGCTGACCTTGAAGCTGAAAGTTTATTTTCCTCTTCTGAAATGTGTTGAGTTTTGCGTTTTGTTCACCTCACTCTTGATTTCAGGGGCACGGCTGGGCCAAACCTATACTCAGCATCCGCACGTCGTGTTACCGCCTTCTGAAAGGTCCGCTTTCCATCCTTTTCACAGACAGTAGGGAAGAGCAGAGCCGGCCATTCTGTATCCGCATCTGTTCAACCAATAAAACTGCCCGTGCCTGTACTCCGAATGGAGTGGGAGAAACAGGATTCATTGTGTACTCTTATTGTATTTTATAATGCACAGTCCCACTAATCTCATTCGTACATCTCCGGAATATCATTGGTCCACTCTGAGTAGAGTACCAGTACATTTCCTGTGTACAGTGCTGTATTCTGTGCATTTCTGAATAGGGCATTGGAGTTATGATCCACCCTTAACCAACAGGCTTAAACAAACAAATTAAAATTGGACATCCACAGGAATAATTTATATATGCTTATTAAAAGTATTGCTTTACCTGAAAAAAAAAAAAAACATAACCTATGTATTTCTGATTTTAAAACTTTTGCCTGCTAAAAATCACTTGACTGTATTCATTGCCACCTGCCCTCTCATTTTCTTTCTGTTTATCTTCCTCTTCTACCTGTGTCTGTGTTGTGTTTGTCCATTGGGAACATGGAGTGCCCCACCCAGCTAGGCAGAGCTCTCCGTTACTGGCCTGTTGACCTTTCATCGTACACGAACCTGCCTTGAGTATTTCAATATTTCAAACCTGTCACTTTTCAAAATAAACACACAGTATATTGTGTACAAAAGCAATACCTCGTAGTATCATTTATTCGCTGAAAATCTCAAATTGAATACTTAAGGGTTTGCTGATACCGGCTGATACACTTTCCAACATGTGAATAAGGGGAGTACTGGCACTTAATTTTTTCCGCTTCCAGCGCTGTTCATAAGTACTATGGCTATTTCGGTTATCGCTGAACACGCTAAACTATTGTTGTAAAGAGAGGAACAAAAAAAAAACATCATGCATTTATGGGGGAGTTGAAGTTAAGAAGAAAAAAAAGAACCCAGGCTTGAGTGAAGATGCATCATAAATGCGTCCCGTCTTCCGGTCCTTGGGAACCTCTGTATAGAACCTCGCATAACACTTACTGATCTTTCTTATACCTGAATGTAACTGACCAGTGAAATGCTTCTTTATTAGACCGTCAAATGACTGCACGTATAAAATGTCATCCATATTTTTCATTGACCCATTTTTCGACCTAATTTTGCCTTTCTTACAGAAGTTCAGGAAAGGTCCTAATTTGAACCCAATAAATTATTAATGGCCATAAAAATTTAAAATAAAAACATTTGAGCTGTTTTATGTGTCATAGCATGGTTCACATCAAATGAAAATTCAAAAGAGAGAAAGACAGAAATGCTGCACAAAAATAGCACTACGTATACGTCCTTGTTTGGGCTCCGATCTGTACTCCACAATTTTAGATCTGTAATCAAACCGTTCACATGTGGTTAAACTGCACATTCTCAGCTTTTAGCTAAGTGCATTTTTCAGCATTTCGGTTTCAGAATTTGAGAAATTACAGCACTTTTTATTCACAGTACCCCCCATTTCAGGGCACCATAATGTTGATGTAGGCCTTTTCATTGCTCACTTTAGAAGCAGAAACATAATTCTAAAGCCAGATATAGAAGGATTTTACCTCTCAACTGTCCCTCTCTGCTTGGTGACATTTGTTTTATTTATTTATTTAGGTTTTTTTTTTGTGCGTGCGCACCGACTGAAACGTTTCCATACACAACGCACCCTTAATTCCTCCAGTCTGGGGCTTGGAGTCAGATCAGAAATGTGTACCCTTTTGCTCCTGTTTGTTAGCGTGTTGCGCTAACAAAGACTGATCCGTCTCGGGTTTCTCTACAGAGCTTACACTTCCTCCGAAAATCCCTGGGTCCTTAAATTCCAGCAAAAGCACTCATTGGAGCACATCCTAATCCTCGGGAACACAGCACAAATTAGAATTAGCATGTATATCCGCAGCCTACAAACATTATCTTATGTCTTAAGAGGAAATGCACCTTGCTGTATATTTAATACGCTGGGGGAAGAGGGGGGGTGGGGAGGGGGGGATTGGGGGGAACCGACTGGCTGTTGGTTAACTGGGTCAGATATTGTATGAATGCGCTTCATGCAAAGAAGTTCAGAACAACTTTCTGGAGAGAGACATTTTGTACTGCAGTAAAAAAAAAAATAAAATAAAATAAAAAATCGTGAAAAACTTTCTGTATCTATTTATAAAAGCGCGGTGAACAAATGTGTTCCGTGCCCCCAGCTCTGGAGTAGGCTGTTGATGAATGCACCCAGGTAGATGTGGATCACTCCTAGCGTACACCCCTTCTCACCGCCGGCAACTGACAGGGGCCTGAAGAATGGACCAATCAGTCAGGCCGACGGAGAGATGCGAGATTTACTGTAACAGGGAGAGGCTTAGGGAAAGTCTGCGCGCATTAAAAAAAGAGACCATCGCAGAGCCAGATGGGTATAAATACAGATACTATCAGCAGGCCGGTAGGCTTGGCAGACGGGAGCGTTGAGTGATGTCATCGTAATTATCATCCACATTTGCTGTTCAAACACGTGCTCCTTTTTATTCTCACTTTGTGATGTCATTAACCACGCCGTCAAATCTGATCCCAAATCAGTCCACCTTGGGGGGGTTTGCCGAATTCAGCAACATTCAGCAGCTGGTCACCTGCTCAGCACGTGAGGTTTTTCAGTCACTGTAACTCCAGCTGTGGCCGGGTAAGCTGATGTGTTCCTGTTGGGATACCTGTGGCAAAGATCGTGAGGCAATCAAAGTCACCGAGGACAGCTCTTTCATCAGAGGTGGAAAATCCAGGTTCAGAAAGTAAAAGTCCTCCCCAGTATTTCGTTCCAACCATCTGGATTTGCTACTTTTTACAATTTTTACACTCCGGGGGTTTAACTAATTAGTGAAATCAGGGTTCGCTGGTGGAAGAAATACCTGGCACGACCTTTACTGTCTGACCCCTGGACCCCTTTCATTGGTATCTTTTCATCTCAGAACTTGTCAGCTTGATGGCCATGATATCAGCTTGTCGTTCTTAGTTTGCCGAATTAGCACTTGGAGGGGAAAGCCAATAAAGCTGTGTTTAGACTTACACATTTTGCTCTGGTCTCTTATCACCACAGTTCTGCTCAAGCAAAGCGCACACACTGTGAGACTTGTTTTATTTGTCCCCCCTTTTTCTCTCTTTGAACATTGTTCACTTTAAATCTTTAAACATTTACTGCAGGTCTTTAGAATTGTTACCTCAGAGATCATTTCCACATTCACCCTCATTATCTTTATCCACCACAGTCTAATTCCTGAACACAACCCCACTGATACTTGATGGACTCCTGTTATGTAAAATTGTCTCTCTTTCCTGCGCAGAGTAATATCGATATTTCCATTTCTCTTTTTATTGTTGTGCCAGCATTAATTTCGCCAATTGTTGTTTAGTAGAAATGTTACCACCTGGGGAAAGGCTATTTGCGCAGCTACTCAATGATGCAAGACTAGTCAATTCAACACGGTTATTTCCGCGAAGTACACATTATAGGAATTTAGAATTGGCACTCAAAGACAATTTGTGGGACAATTCGCATTCACATTTGCTCACATTTACCCACTGTGTCTTCTGTCTTCACAGGCTAATTCAGGAACGCAAGCGCATGTGTTCTACAGCAGACTGCGGGGGTGTAAAACCATCTCTGTGGCCTGCGCTCAAGGTCACTGATACCATGTGTGGTGCCGCTGTACTTCCAGCAGGGGGCGGGCTTCTTGTCATGGAGCTTCACTTAGTCATTGAACCCTTTCCCAGGTCAAAATGAGCTCAGCACAAGTGGGCCAGTCATGCTCACTGTCACTGACTGCAGTTACTCACTGCAGTTATTGTTTTCGTTTGTGTTTCACTGCCTCGATTTGGACGATAAATTGCCATAAGAATTAGCGATAGAGACCGAGGTTTCATGAACCGTATAATTGGGTGCAGTGGCCGTAGTCATTCAGCTTGTTTCTCCGAACCCATTTCTCTGTACAAGTGTTGACCGATTCAAATAAGTCAGTGTTTCTGACACCCCGTTGTGGCCAAGAGTTTAGTGCAATCTGATCAGCTCAGTTACCCAAGGACAGTCACAGACCCACGCCTTACCTGCTGGATGTCACAGATAGCCAACCGCTAACGTTTCATTCTGCATACAGATGGCGTGACGTAAATCAGCACTGTGATATTATTACATCCATTAAAATGAAATGACTGGCAAGATGCATATGGGAAAATAATCAACATGAAAGTTAGGCAGTTTAGATAGCATCTACTTATGATGTAAATATACATAACAATAAATTCCCTTCTGGCTTCTGAGGTTTCAGTTCGACTTGGAACCAAACAAATGCATTGTTGCTTGTTGTTTGGGCCCATCACAATTGAAAATATGTTGCATTCCTTAAGCACACTGGTAAGATAGCAACACAGGCCCACCGCCAACAAATGCTGTCAACATTATTTCCATGTGAAATGCACAAATTTCCTTAAATCCATTTTCTTAAGAACTGGTTATGCAGTTTGGACTTTGTAGTGGTAGCTACTGATAGATTGCTTGTTCCAATATTTAAACATTACAATACATTTTTGATGTCTTGTCAGAGATATAAGAAATGATTAATATCATCATTGTTTCATCTGGTTCAAGTTTAGTTCTTTCCATTCATCATGCTGCCAGTATCCACTCTATGATTAATTCTGAGCCATCTGGAAAGCCAGTGTGAAGTCCACTTTTAAAAGCAATTTTAGTTTTAAGTAAAGAATAAAAAACACAGAAAAAGAAAAGAAACCCATCACTCTTCTGCATGTTTTTTTTTCTTCTTTTCTTTCCTTTTTATTTTTATTCTTCTGTAGTGAGGATTAAGTGGCCAGACTTTGAACGTTGATAGTTGATTTTGACAGCAGTTGTTACTAGCTTACTGGATCATCCATGCAGCCTGTGTGGGAAACATACCAGATTATTTAAATCTCCTTGTATCGCGTGATCTCATCCTTTCATTTCAGTACAATGGCCTGACCGCTAACCCAGTAGCTTGCGTCTGATTGTGTCCAGTTGTTGTAAACCCTTCAAATCATACAGAACAGTGAAGTCAAAGGTGCCCAAAAAAATTCATAAAGAAACACAAGGATGCAGGAGGCAAATTATCACAGGAGAATTAACACAATACAGTCCTCAAGTGCGCATGTGGCTGATCAGAAATATGCACTAAATCACATTGTCCGAGTTTATCCAGTGAACATATTTGTGATGAAAGGTCAGTGTGAAAGGTCAGCAACTAGGAGTTCAGCTGAAAACCCAGCCACATTTGTTTGAAAAGTGACATTTTTATAGCCGACTAGAATGCTCACATGCTATATCTGGGTAAAACAGGAGCTA
Source organism: Anguilla rostrata (assembly GCF_018555375.3). Taxonomy (NCBI): domain Eukaryota; kingdom Metazoa; phylum Chordata; class Actinopteri; order Anguilliformes; family Anguillidae; genus Anguilla; species Anguilla rostrata. Next base: position 62,324,775 of record NC_057936.1, read on the forward strand.
TATTGGGGTTAACTTAGTCCGTTTATGCCAAAACATCTATCGACCTAGATTTCAAGCCCTGTAGACATCTAGATTCCGGCTTTTTCTCACTGGGTATGGCTGGCTTAACAAGAAAATAAACTTCCTGTGTCCTACCACTTCTGAAAATTCCAGTATATATGTTAATATTTGAGATGACCTAGTAAAATAATTGTTTCTTAAATCTTTGCAAAAAAAATGCATGTTCACTGTAACTAGTTTAGTTATTGGTGTGTCATATTGAGCCCCAGCTCAACTCCACCCATCATTTAATTGTGTCAAAACTAACAAGACAGATGTTTTTTTTTTCTTTTCTTCATACTATAAATCCAAACTAAAACTAAACTAAAACTATTTATTTTATCAGTGCAAGCTTTTGGCTAATATCTAAGTAAACAACCAGTGCTTTCTCACAAGTAATTAAATCACAACATACAGTAATATTGTATCTGCATCATATTGTAAATGATACGGATGAGTGAAAAGAATATTCTAAAGCCATGTTTAACCCCAAGGCCTCATCAGACAACCATCCTGTGGCTGAGAACTACAGTCACAAAAAAAAAAAAAAAAACAGTTAGTGCATTAGCCTGTAAACATACTGACTCAGAGGAAAACTATCTACATCGCCATGTCATTATATTCCAGATCTACAGAAAGCATGTAATTATTTAGTAGAGTATAAATATTTCATCATGCTATGGACATGTAAACCAGACAAGATTTATTTAGTCTGACAATATCTCATTCCGCAAACATTAAAATATGAATAAAATATTTGTAAAAAGGAAAAATATTTTCTATATTTATCTGAGGGTGCGAGTGGACTTATTCATGTTCCCCATTTTAGGTATTTTCATGCCAGTAATCCCAGACGTTAGATTCGTATTTTAATTATTTAATGAATGTATTTATTTTTAATAACTGATGAAATAATAATTTAAAAAAAAAACCAAAGATTAAAATAACTGAAACATGTTATCTAACACACACACACACACAAAAAAGTAAAACAGACGTGAAAGAGAACCTCTTCCCGCACAGTATTCCGCCCTGTCTCCTACCACTTCAGCTCCTGGGTCTGCTTCTGAATTGCATGTATATCTCCGGTTCAGCAAATCTGTTTGACTTTCCCGGTGCCCATTCATCATCCAGGGCATGCCGCGCGGTGGTGATTCCTCTCCAGGCTACTCGCACAGGAGGCCCACAGCGCCGCGAAAAGAGAGCTAACCGAATCACTCCGCCATCGCGGCTCTTACTATTCAAAGCAGAGGCGGCTGGAGAAAGGTCACTAAATCTAAGGAGATAAATAAAACTGACAAATAGCTCTCTGCGCTGCACCCACCGTTTTGTTTATTGTATTTTATTTTTTAAAAACTGTTTATACTTCAGTCGGTCTGAGAATAACTCCTGGGAGAAGTTTCCGGAGAGAGTCCCTCGCTGTGACACAAATGCCCGTTCTTTTGTTGTCATTTGGAAAGTGAGATACGGGTGCACGAAGGACGAAGTGCACAATGAGACTGCTGGAATTGATGACGCTGGGGTCCCGTAGCAATTCCGGTATGGGGTAGCCACGGGGATAGCAGTGACTGTCATTATTCTAGAGGTAGAAATTCTGCCAAAACATATAATGTCATAGTGCCATATGCAGTCTTGGAGAGACTGCAGCCTGCTGTATTCGTAACAGGAAAAAAAGCATACATAAACACAAATAAGTAATATACACTGGATGTTATTTACCAGAATAACATGGAATGATGCATTAAAAACAGAACAGCGCTAGCAAAGTCAAACAACAATAATATATTTTAGAAAGTAACTTTGCCTTGTGATATGTACATGCTGTATTTCCAAAATATTGTAATTGTATAAATGAAACTGTCCTCGATCTGGAGTGAGATATTTGAAAGCTAAAAATCGAATAACTCTGGTGTGGCCTGCTTTGACTGTGAGCACAAAGCACACCTACAGTAAGGTCCTCTTGCTCACTCAACCTGGGCCTGTTCATGAGCCTAATGGGCCCTGATGAAGTCAAACAAACACACCATATTGTGCACATGCTACCGAAGGCCACTCCGAGCTGTTGAATAAAGATGGAAAAAACTAACGCTGAGTTTGCCTGAGTCCGGTTCTGCTCAAGGTCTCTTCCTGCTATCAGTCAGGGAGATTTTCCTTGCCACTGTTGCCCTAGGCTTACTCTTTGGGGGCCGGTTCTCCGTAAAGCTGCTTTGTGACAAAGCTCCGTTGTTAAAAGCGCTATACAAATAAAAAGATTGAAATTAAATTGACTTGACTTCCTGTGAAAGGAATTCTATTCGTCAGTTGTTTTGGAGACACGGGAGCACACCGTGTGAAATGCTGTCCCAATCTGTGTTGAAAATTGCAAAAACAAAAAAAATCGCAAGACTTTTTTTTTTTTTTCTATGAAACTCAATTTTGAAAAGCCACAGCCATTCTCATTTGCAATAATTCTAATGTAGTAGTGTATTCTGGGTAAGTGTGTGTGTGTGTGTGTGTGGCAGATATGTTTTTAAGATATCAACATCAGAACATCAAACTGCAATTGTCATTCAGTTTGATAGGGCTGTAGCACCATGAGTGTGTGCCTGTGTGGAGATGACATGTTGGCCAAGCATGAGTCCACCTCATTGAGCCTTTATCCTGCTGACCAACCGGCACCTCTCCTGGCCAGCTCTTTGATCTGAAACGTCAACCTGGGCCAGCTGATACGGATGTCGCCTTTGTGTTCCAAAAAGCAGATTCACGGCAAACCTAAACCACTCGGGCTGGTCATGCAATATACCACAGGATTACATTACGGAGTCAAGAGTCTGTTACACAAATATTTTCTATTAAATTGACAGCAGTTCTATTTTTTTCAGTGTTTTCAGATTATACATTGTTCACACTTAATTGTGGATAATGTCTCAATTTTGCATTAGCGCAGAGACAATGGCTGGATTCAATGCTGCCAGTTTGTTTGTTCTGCAAGCACATACGCATTCAATGCAATGCTGATTGGATAAGTTATTCATGGAATTATGTCTCCAGTAATGAGACATTATATTCAAAGCTATTCGTAATCAATTCAGACAGAAGCTATTTTACACTAATACTTCATGTAACGCATTTACCATCGTTCTGCATTACAAATTACAAGGTATCACGATTTGCCTATTTTCATGGTACCCTTGTCGAAAAAAAGGAATTCTGCATAACTGTGGCCTATAGCATCATGATAGATATAAGAGCTAAACCACAAGAGTCCAACATTGTCTCTGATGCAGAAACTCTTGAGGGGGGAAACAGTGGCTCTCTTATCGTCTCAGCTGAACAATTTTTTTTGCTTTCTCATTTTTCTAATAGTATTTTCATCTAAATTTTTTTTAAAGGGCTATCATAAGCTAAATATTAACACACAGTGCATTGTGTTACTGGAGTCCTGGATGGACTTCTATGTGCTGAAGACTGGAGATGCCAGGAGTTCAGAGAGACGCCGTTCCATGGGGAGCTGGAGTAGCCAAACATTGATTCAGTCCAATAACAAATCCCGATGTGTGGGTATCATCCACAGTTGGCCTTCTTTGTTTCTTCATGTATTCTTCTTTTTTTTTTTGTTGTTGCCTTTTTTGTTTTCACTTACTCGAGGTCCGAGGACCATGGCATTTTCAGCAATAGATTGGTTTCTTTAACCCTTTTAAGGTGTGTGTGGTCAAAATGTGCGATTAGACCTGTTGTTAACTGAACGTTCTACTGCTGATGTCACAATCACTACTGATAACTGAAAGCAGTGGAGTTCTAGAACACTAACGTTGAATTTTGGGGGAAAAAAATAAAATAAAATCTGACTCTTCAAAGGGCTGATGTCACTGAGGTGCAGTCCTCACAGTGGTTGTTCTGAGTCATTGCCCTCAGCGTTCAACCACCAACAGCATTTTGCAGATGCTCTTTTTTTGTTTTTCAAGAGCAGGTACTGCATGTTGGTAGCAGTTGTGAACTGTGCAATTTGCAGGTTGCAGGACGCAGGCTTTCGCTCGCCCTTTATCCATTGTGCCGACCGTGGAACGTAGAAAAAGAAGAAGAGAGAAAAAAAAAAAACCAAAAGCAATTTAGGGGTTTTGTGGGAACTTGTGCAAAGCTGCTCGTTATGAGGAATCACTGCCTTGCAGCAGGTCACAGAGGACATCATCCATTAATGCGCTCATCTTGGCTATTCCCTCTACAGAGGCCATTTAGAAAGATGACTACACATGGAAACTCGAGCGGTGTCAGGCCGCTGGATCTGCTTCTTAGCATGCAAGCTCAGGGGCTACAATTATCTCCCGTGCTCCTTTTGGAATATTATGCCATTTTAAAAAATAATTACGGTGGCTTCCATGACCATGCACCCCCCCAATAAAAAATAATAAAAATGTGGTTGGCTTTGAGAGAGGTTGATCACATGACACAATTAGCACCCAGCTCATTGATCCTGGAGATGTTTTAAAGAATGCAAAATTAAATAAATGAATATATACTCACAATTGTGTTTTTTTTTTTTTTTTGTTTGTTTCTTTTACATCTAATGAGGGAGACTAAATGAAGATGGAAGATGTTTTCTGTAATATAATTCAAGGCTTTTTCTTTGGCAGACTTTAATCCTCCGGGCTTCCTGGGACATTGGAGGGATTGTGGCATAGATTTGATGAACATATTCATCACCGTTGATCAGAGCTGACATTCAAGATGCCCTTTGGGTTTCCAGGGGAAAAAAAAAAAAAAAACTTGAAGTGAGTGCAGTAGCTTCTCTCACTGTTTAGCCCTCCGTTACGGTGGCTGGTTGCAGTTCGATCTCTCTCTCTCTCTCTCTCTCTATCTCTCTCTTTTTGTAGGTCCTCCTGGAAGAGCTTCAGTAAAGCAACCCTGATCAATAAGGATGTAAGATTAAGCTTGGGGAAAGAGGAGAGAAAGACAGTTCATAACCTTCCTAACTGCCACTGATAATGCCCTACTGCACTTTTCTACTACGCGCACTACAGAATGGAACATTCAAAGGTCAAGTGTCATGACCCCCCCCCCCCCCCAACACAAATACACAATTTTGATAAATAAATGCTTCACACTGGAAACCCCCTGATGCCTTTGGAGAACACCCCCCCCCCCAAAAAAAAAACTATTGGAATGCATCCATTCAACCTCAATGTGATTCAAGCTCATTAAATTGCAAAAACCATTAATGCTTTATTATTAATGAGTTAATGAGCTGTGTCACTAATGAGCTGTTATAATCACACTCTGAAAATGATATCGTTTAACCTTACCAACCTTGCACACACATGCACATGCACACACACACACTCAAAAAAAACAAAGTTGTCTACCTAAACAACGTCCCACACTTGTACAAATTACCCTCTTGCTCGTAACATTTCTTCAGTGAACCGAGAAGGTGTACAAAGCTGTTAGGCTACGTAGCATAACTCATATATATTCTATGGCTGGTGGAGAACACTACAGTGACTTGGGAAGGTTGAAGATGCACATGAATGTGAAATGTTTCCATAGTTTCTTAGGAGCCTTACTCAAGCTCCACCCTCCCAATCACATACACAATAAATAAATAAATAAATATTATGTTTCTTTGAGCCTGCACTTTTGGCCAAGCAATATCTTTGAACCTATAAAGCAAGGCGAGCTTGAGAGGAGCAATTGATAGAATGCTTATTAAAGATCAAATAGACAGCACACCAGTCGGCTTGGCAATATTTCCCAAAGTTTGAAGCAATCTTTTTTTTTCCTTTTTACCCTAAAGCTACAGCCATGCCCTAGGCCGCAAAAAATCTTTCCCATGAATACTGTTTTTGTTGTTTTATAAAAGTGCACTTTCAGCATTGTAATAAAATTATGAGAAAAGAAAGGGAGAAAAGAAAAGAAAAGAAAAAAACTACAGAGCCTGGAAGACATCAGAAAGGACTGTAGTGCCTCCATTTGCAAAGGGCAGAGAGAGATAATATAAACTACTGCATTTCTACCAACGCTGCTCTGACGTATCCTAAAATAACCTTTGATTGTATAGTACTGTTTTCAAATCATTGTTACATCGTGTATAATCTAATTGAGTTATCTTTCAAACATATGTTTAAAAGCACAATCTCATTTTTGTAAGAGCGAAACTCAAGGTCAGACTGCATCTGTCTATAAACCACTTACGTTTGATTGTTTTTTTTTTTTCTTCTATCACTGCGGATTTCTTTAAGATCGCATTTTTACAGAATTCATACAATGCTCACAATGATGAAAAAAGGAAGCCATTTTTAATAGATTCAGGCTTTGACCTTTAAGTCACACTGAGATAGATAGGTAATGTCTGAGCAATCAATATGTCTTAAAAAGGAGAGCAGGATAGAAGATTTAAAAGTTGACAGTGACATTCAGAAATGACACTTGTTGCATTATTATAAGAAAATGTAAAAAAAAATATATATATATATATATACACTCACCGGCCACTTCATTAGGTCCACCTGTTCAACTGCAAACTGCACCCGTTAATGCAGATATCTAATCAGCCAATCACGTGGCAGCAACTAAATGCATTTAGGCATGTAGACATGGTCAAGACGATCTGCTGAAGTTCAAACCAAGCATCAGAATGGGGAAGAAAGGTGATTTAAGTGACTTTGAATGTGGCATGGTTGTTGGTGGCAGACCCGGTGTTTGAGTATTTCAGAAATTGCTGATCTACTGGGATTTTCACGCACAACCATGTCTAGGGTTTACAGAGAATGGTCTGAAAAAGAGAAAATATCCAGTGAGCGGCAGTTCTCTGGGCGAAAATTCCTTCTTGATGGCAGAGGTCAGAGGAGAATGGCCAGACTGGCTTGAGCTGATAGAAAGGCAACAGTAACTCAAATAACCACTCGTTACAACCGAGGTATGCAGAAGGGCATCTCTGAATGCACACCACGTCAAACCTTGAAGCAGCTTGAAGCAGAAGACCACACCGGGTGCTACTCCTGTCACCTAATGAAGTATATATATATATATATATATATATATAATTAACACAATATTTAACACAAAGCTTGTGTCCAACTAGAAATTTGCACAATGCACCCAGTGCCAACTCTTCTTTTAGAATACATTTTGAAGGAATTTTGACATTTTGTCCAATGTTTTGGCTATGTCTCTTCTCGATGTGTTCTGATTGTTCCGTGCCATGGTGGTCTGCTTTACTGGCATTGACACCTCTTTGGTCCTGTCAGCGAGGTGAGGATTGAAAGTGAAATACAGTTTAATCTTCTGAATCCAGCAGTTTTAACAGCCAACATCCTTTTTTGTTATTAGCAAATAAATTACAAATCATTAACGGCAACGAGCACTGCAGGAGGAAACATTATGTGTGATAGTTATGACAAACAGGCACTCATAATACAGTAATATAATAATATTTACACTACATACCTCAGTAGAGGAAAAAAAGAACACATTTGAGCTTAAACCAATATACTGTAGAGACATCCCTAATTAAGTATGCATCCTTTAAAGGAATCTGGAATTAAACATTAATAAGTTCCTCAGTTTGGATATTTGCACTTCAGTTGGAGAGCAAGGACTCCATAGTAAAAAGCAAATAACTGACAAAAATACTTATTTGAATAATTTAACAAGAAACAATATTAATTTCACCCCTGCCAGCACTGCTTTTATAAATCAGCCATACCCCAACAGGACAACCAGGCTCTGAAAATGCAGTGTGTGCACTAGTTATGTAAATGGTTACTAATGTTGAAAGATCTGTGAGTTTGGATGTTGTTTACTCATTTGAATACAGTTTTTTTTTTCTTTTAAACCTAGACCTTTATTCCTTATTTTTAAGCTTTTCTCAATTTTGAACGCAACATAGCCCAGACATGTTTAATTCCCAGAACACACGGCGGGAAGAAAAGCAGGCTTTTAAAAATAAACCCCGTCCGCATCGCGCTTGCTTCTGCATCCTTCATTGGTTTTGACTGGCGAAGGATCGAACGCTCTCCACAAAGTCACGCCGCTTACACCTTCACTGAGGAAAAACACAACAGAGGAGAATACAATTAGTGCTTCGGTGAACATTCCTAGGGTGAAACGGTGTCGCGCTGAGTAGCGCCGCTGCCCCACAGCAAGAGGGTTCCAGGTTTGAACCCCCGCCGAGGGCCTTTCAGGGTGGAGTTTGCGTGTTCTCTCCGTGTCTGTATGAGCCTGGGCACTCTGGGCACTATGGCTTCCTCCCACTCCTCACTCAAATATCATTACAATATCTCAAATTATCCTAGCCTACTTGTCTTTGTAGGCTAGGATAATTTGAGACTCTAAATTGCCCGTAGGTATGATACGTGCGAGCGAATGGTGCGTGGGCCACGGGATGGATTGACTACATGCTCAGGGGGCGTATGCTTGCTTCCCACCCGATGCATGCTGGGATAGACCACCGCTCACCCACCCCCGCCAATGACCCTGACCAAGAATAATCGCTAATCGCTTGAGGAAACGGAATAGGTGCACGTTCCTAATCTGAGACAGTGAAGTTCATCGTCTGCTGCTAGGTTATTACAGGCAGGTGATGGCGGTGCTGTGCAACGCGTCGTTTGTGCGCGTGGTGTCACTAACCTGGTGTGTGTTTTTTTTTTGTTGCATGGCTTCTTAATCCTCGCTCCGCTTCTCGCTTCTCAAACGGACCGTACGGCAGGTGCTTCCTCCACAGAGGGCTGGCGCTGAGTTCTCGGTCCTGACTAATTAGACTCGCTGTCCGGCGTGGTCCGCGAGCAATCCCCCTCCTCGCAGATTTAAGGAAGCGTGAAAAATGAACAGAGTCACTTTCACTGGCGGCCTGAGAAGCCACAGTTGGGATTTGCAACGGTTTCTAAAGTCGCTAACGCTGACATAAGCAGAGATGTGAGCTGAGGCATGGGCCAATCGCATGCTTCTACTTGGATACATTTCATTGTTTTAGCAAGACTTTTTCATCTATGTTTTCTTCCCCAGGCAAAAAGCACACATGGTAGTCTGCTGTATGGTAGCAGAAATGTTTTATATATATAAAGAAAAGCCCATATATATATATTAAATCCAGCCCAGAAATTTCCCTAAAGGCATCAGCCGACCATAGAAACAGCCATAGAATTTCAAGCGAATTGACAAAAAAAAAAAAAAAAACATGCATTAGTTTCCATGTCAACACGTGTGGGTTACCTTATACTACACATACGAGTAAATACCCCCAAAGGATTTTAAGAGCAGAGCGATATTAAAGATGTGTAATCCTTCCCGGGACTGACTCTGACTAGCCGTTAGCCGGTGTAGTAGCGCTAGGCCTGCTAAGGGGAATTAATCACTGCTGCTAATACCTTAAAAAGCTGCCTGACAGCGCACTGCAGTCTTCAGGGGATAAATGCTTCATCTTACCCTCCCCCCACCCCCCCTTTTTAAATTTCATTAAGGTCCCAACGACTGAAATGAGCTGGAAAATGTGCTCAGACTGATGTTACGCACCTTAGTGTGCCCACCACCACCCCCCCCCCCACACACACACACACACACACAAGTCTCACTGTTCATGGGTCAGTAGAGCTGGCAGCCTTGCAGGTGCGGCGGCCATCTTGTCAGTGTCACTTCACGGCATAATTCAAGCAGCCCGTTAAAATCCACCCTTGTTATGTGGCAGATGAGTCTATTGGCAGCTGTTTTTTTTCTTTTTTTTTTTTACTCCATCCTGAACCCCCACCCGACCCTGCCCACTTCCTTACTTTCATTCAGCAATTCGGCCGGAACCCCGCTCATAATTTTTTTGTCCAGCCTAGCATTTAATTGACCTTTTCATGTGCCGGGCGTTTAATATCTCTGTCACTTTAAATCAATCGACGGTATAAATTTTAACGGAAATATCGCATGACAAATGAATCCTCAAAATGTGAAACTCTGAATTATGGGATGCGGGGGGGGGATGACGCTGGCGATTAACTTCCTCTCCCCGCCCGACGTTCTCCCGCCTCCGACAGGAAAGGTTGTTTCTGCGTCGGCTGTCGAACGGCAGAGGTCATCTTCACGTTAGAAATCCCTCATTTCAGGATTTCACTTTCTCCCCCATTTCACTTGTCCATAGCTGTCTTTATTTTTCCCCCAAAACCCCAATTTTCATTGCCAACCATTTGTCTCAGAGATTGACGAGCAGCGCAGATCAGGTATTCAAGTTCAATCGGAGTAAAGCCCTTTAGTCTAGACACTCCAGGTGTGAGCCTGGCCCCGTGTCCGGACGGCTAACTTTGACCAGGAGTCGGCCACACTGGCACACGGCTGAGGTTGATTCTCACCAGGGATCAGGCTGGGTTGTGCGTCTCCTCTCACTGGCGCTTGCCCCCCCCCCCCGTGGTGCCATGTAGCCTGCGGGGTGTGAACTGGCCTCTGGCTCAGGGACGAACGCGCTGCAGAAGTACCAGAGATTTAGCTGCGGCGTGCCCGGCGAGACAGCAGGTAGCGCAGTCCTAGGCTCGAGGCAAAATCGGTGGTTTCAGATTGGCCAGAAAAGCACTGTTGAGATCAGAAAAAGGCACTGTAAAAGTGGCTATTTATTTTATTGTTATTTGTTTTATTTTTATTTATTTATTTATTTATTTTTCTGAGAGCGGAAACGCCGAAGGGAAGGCAGGTAAAATAGTCTACAAGGCTGCGAGCTCGGAGACAATGGCTGCATTCAGGACACGCGCTCGAGTGTTTCCTGGGAGAATTGATAAGGTGTAGTAAATTCGTGTCCCATGTAAATCCCCTTGAATAATTCATGAGTTTGAATAAGTGGTAAGTAAGCAGAATCCAGTCCCACCTGTATTTAAAACAGAGTATTTAACAAACCCACAGGTTCAGATAAGTATATTAGCATTCTCTCTGGAGAGTTCTCATTCTGATATTGCTGAGTGTCATTTTGTACAGGACTGTTCTTGGAATTAAGATGACATGGGGTATCTCTGGAATGTTTCTTCTGAGTGCGTGTCTGTCATCTCTTGAATATTTGTGGGGGTGTTTGCATGTGAGGGGTGTGTGTGTGTGTGTGTGGGGGGGGGGGTGTGTTTATGTGTGTGTGAGCTTGTGTGTGAGCACGCTCTCGTTAACAACAGAAACATTAATCTCTTGATTTCCCTCTGCATATAGTTTCAACAAAAAATCAGCTAAAATATTTTAAGGGAAAAAAAATTGTGCTACAAAATCATGTTTGGTATGTCTGTGCAGCTCAGTGTATTGCTGTTATTTTTCTGTCTGAAAGGTGAGCACGGCTTCCCTGGAATGAAAGGTTAATATACATATCACAATGCACCTGCCTTCGCTCATTAATCTAGGTGCGTCTGTTTCATTTCTGCTAAGTTCTGTGGATGGCTTGTTAATTGCATTATCCTGATTGGGGAGTGGATACAAATCTAGGCGTGCAATCAAAGCACATTCAAATTCCCATCGCGATTGCTGCGTGAGTGTGCATGTGTGTGCTGCTTGGTGTGAGTGTGTGTGTGTGTGTGTGTGTGCGTATGCGTGCACTGTGTGTAAGCATGGGCATACTGTATGTGCGCTTGTGTGTTAATACTGGTGCATCTGTATGCTTGTGTCTGTACGTTTGCAAGTCGGATTGTTTGTGTTGTTTGTGTGTGTGTTTGTGCATGTGTCCGCGTCTCTACATGCTTGTCAGTGGGCCACCAGTGGAATTTCTTAGGAAATGAAGAGACATGCTGAGGCTCTTATCGGTGCTCATGTATCTAGGGGTGTTCGGTGTCTCCCCCCCCCCCCCCCCCCGGAAGGTTTTATAACCTCTCCAATGAAATGGCAGAACGCAAGCTATTCATGGCGTCAGGGTCCAGCGCGGTCTCGCAATACCGCAGGGTCATTATCGTCTTTTCTGATTATGCGTCTGAATGATTTTAATAAAGCAAAAAAAGAGCAATCTGTGACATTGGATTGAGAAATGGCAGCTGAGAGATATCAGCTGAAAGGCAGTGGTTGTTGAGGCCTCTCTGCTTTATTTTACAGGTCACAGCCAGAGGAGAGCGGAGTTCTGTGCCGTACAATTGGCCTTGTTCCGTAACTACGTTCCCCTTTATTCAACATTCAACCCTGGACCACCTCCTTCTCACATCGCAAGTACAGTCATCTTCTTCAGTAGTTTTCGCCCCCTGCTGGCGTGGCAGGGAAACACGGCACAACACACCTTGCACCAGGGAAGCGTTAGATGGGGATTTCTTAACTGGGTGGTTGTCCTCTCGTCATCTCTGTCCTCTTATAAAGCCGAACCTGTGCTCGAGTCTCTCCGGGCTCCTTCAGGCACACGCACACAGGAAGTTGGCAGCACACAGGAAGCTGGCAAAGCCATATGTAAACTACAGTCGTTAATTAAATTAATTAAATAAAATAAATAATGTAAAGAAACTTTTGGAAAAAAAAACTGAACCCCGACTTCTGGGAACATTGCTGAGCTTTTGAAAAAAAAAAACGATGTGCGTGTGATAATTCAAAAGACATGTTCCCTCAACGGCCTTAATGATAAACTGCTTAAAACTCTTGCGAAGAAAACAGAAATCCTTTACAGCCTGGTTTAAGCTGACACTCTCCACCGCAGCTAAGTTCATTCAAATGTAAAGAATTTGCCTTTTTAAAGCTGCTCTTTCTGAGCTGGCCTGACAAGCGCTTCTCTAAAAAAAAAAAAAAGGAAAAGAAAAAAGAAAAAAAAAAGAAAAACTTGTGGAAAACACTGAGAAATTGAGAGTTAATAACACTCTGAGATGTGCCCTTGCAATTAAGGGTTTATCCAGAGACTGGGTAACAGTTGAAAGTGGGTGCCATTAGAGCGCACAGCCAATGACAGCCACACTACTGTGGAGAGTTATAATTGGTTCCTGGCGAGTGTAACACTCATTAGAGTACCGGGGGAGTGTGCAAGTGTTCCCTTAGACTTTATCACGCATAAGCGAGAGTCGCTGCAATTAAGCCCAGGCACAGAGGCTGACATTCAAAATCCATTTCACAGATCCGTCTCTCTGTGTGTCAGTCTATCTGTCTGTGGTGGGCAGGGAGGTTGGGGGGGGGGTTAGAGGGGAGGGGATATAATTGTGGTGTATACTGAACTCGCATGAAACGATCCCATAGCCAATTTCCCGGGCTGGTGTCATTAGCCAGTTACGGTCGTGGGTCTGTAGCGACGGCGTGATTGGAATGGTCTCGGCGGGGAGGGAGCAGCGGCACCGCGTCAGGCACAATTCCCCCGACTACCGCTGCCTCGTTCTCAGTCCCAGACGTTCCACCCCGAACGGATCATCTGGAAGAGGAAACTGTGGTTTGTGAGACTGGGTTGCCCTCCATCCGACCAGTAATATAAAGGCTTCACCGGTACGCTGTGCTGTGGTTCGGTGGTTTGAGCTGGCTCGGCGGGCCATTCCTAATAGGAACCCCGCCTCGTCAAAAAGTGTGAGGTTATTGGTTTATTACCCAAGCACATCTCGGGAAGTTGGGTAGACTTGTCTTACAACAGAGTGCCAACTCGGTTATTCTTGCAGCACTGTTATGAGCCTTATAAGCGATTGCATTAGCCAGAGACAACAGGCTATTGGCTGACATCTAATACATACTTCCAACAAAAAACTGCATGTATTTCTGCCTCAGACAATAGAGATGATCTGTATAAATAGTTGTTATGTCCACCCGGTATTATCTATTTTTGAACTGGAAAGCCTGAACAGTCATTACTTGGGAATGGAAATTTTCCGTTGATATTTCAACGATGTTTCAACACAACGGATTTCTGAAATTTTACTGTAGAATCAGTAAGCTCGGGGCTTTCAACTTCAACTCCAAAAGGCAGCAGTTAGCCTGTGGTGTTGTGCGGCCACGCTGGACCTTCCTTATCTGATTAGTTCGGAGGAGATAAAACAAGGCACCCCGCCCGTTAGTTTCTCTGCGAGGGCCTTTTAAATGCCATTGGAATATCCTTCTCATCTGTGTGTTAGAGATAGAGAGACAGGCACGGACCGGTCAGGTCCAATCAAATAGGCCACTTGGCAGCTACATAATTCTGCACAGACCGCACTTATATCAAAGTAGATTGTCAATATACAGCGTGTTCTATTACAAAGCAGCCACATGACGTGATTCATTTATCATTAACGTCATGCGGCTACACACCGCGCGGGATGACCCATTGCGTATTCGGTGCACGCCGTTTCGAAAAATTAGTCCGATAACGCGCCGCGTATTTCAACCGCGGAGACCGAACCCTGACCCCCCTCACCACCACCGCGCGCTGGGTGGAATTCTGACACTGGACATGATCGTCCCACCGAAGGGCGGAATCTGGCCTCTCGCACGGGGGGAATTACTGTATCGAACATTCCTCCCCGGAGGACGGACGTCTCCGCCCGCGATCCGTGCTCCCAGAAGGCCGCTCTACCTTTGACAGCTGGCGTGCACAATAATTTAATTATCACTTCTCCAGATTACTGCGTGCACTCTCTCCCGTGGTTATGACGGGCGGTGTTCAAATCCTGTCCCTCCAGGTTCGGAATTTTAATCACTTCCCGCCAAGACAGAGCCAAAAGGCAGTCTTCGTCGAGAAATTTGATGCCTTGCTTGGCGCAAAAAAAACAGCGTTGGAAATTAATTATGTGTGTGCTGAGTAGAAAGTCAGTTGTGTGTGTGTGTGTATGTGTGTGTGTGTGTGTGTTGGGGGAAGACAATCAAAATCGTAAAGTAAATTGACATTCATTAAGAACATTTAAATGAGTGACACAATTATCAAAACAAAATGGGATGTTAATCGAATTATGCAGATTGACTCAAGGACTACAATTAGGACACATAATGGAATTAAACCATATAATCCCTCAATTTCTACATGAAATTAAGTTTATATATTCAAAAATAAACTGCCGGTGAGCGGACAAATATTTAAAATTGAAGAAAGCAAGTGCCTGTCACTTTTGTGCATACCAATAGGCTGCTGTTAGATATTTAGGCCATTAGCCTTCACAGGAACATGTGAAAAGCCTCCAAAAGCTCCCAAATATTATACATTCAAAGGATGCATTGCTCTGAGGAATTGTGAGTAGACTCTGTGTAATATTACAACACATGTGTTGTATTAACATTCCGTACGTATTTAATTATAGCTTGCCATTTAAAAAGATTAATTACACTCATTTATTTATTTATTAATATATTTATTTATTTGTAGCACCTGAGATTCATCTTAAGGGCGCAGCTCATCTAAAAATAAAAAATAAAGCAATGTTTTATCTTACCCAGAGTGCTTGACATCTACCCATTACCGAGATGTGATGAGTTTTATAGACTTCCACTGCTGCTCACCCTGATTCAATGGACCTCAACGGGGCCTATGTTCATGCCGCTCAAAGTGCCAAAAATATACAGCATTGTTGCATTGCAAATTTAATGTCAGTTTCCCGTAAACATACACAGACCTTGTTTTTCCACAAGTCTCAACCTAACCGTGCCACCAGTCTGGAGTGCAGTGTCAACACTTTTTAAACAACGCTGACACCTTGCCCCAGAAAATTGCATTAGTCAGTTTTGCAGAAAAAAGGAAATCCTATTTATTTTCTTAGTGGTGTAACCTTAAAAATCTTATCATTGAGATTAAGGTCCAAGGCACGTTCCTTTTTGAGTTGTACTGCAAACGGTGAGCTGAGCAGGATGTAAGGGATAAGCGGATATCTTCAGACATGTATAAACATGATTTCAGCACCTGCTGATGCGAACTCGAGGGGCTGGCTAGTGCAGAATTAGCATAACATTCCTATTTCCCATGCTACTGTGCTACATCCTGCAAAGGCATAATATTTGGTTTAGTCACTATATTTACCGCTTATGTATAATTGTAGCACAGTAGAGGTTGCAGCAATGAAGATGGCTTATTAATTTAATTGGGTATTCCAATTAGGGAGAATACAAGTCGTAGCGTATGCATGAATAAATTGCTGAAACATCTCGGAGCAAAAGCATACACAAGTTATTCTGTATACGGTAAATGCATTTCCATAATCCGCTATAGAAGTAAGCAATAAAATGGAACAAACAAAACCTTTATCTGAAACCATACTCCGGTAACGCTGTTCTATTTGATGTCATATTTGTTCTTTGTTACTTGTACACCCAAGCTGTGTCTGAGAGAGAGAGAGAGAGAGAGAGAATGGTGATAATGTTCCCTTGGGTACTCGTTTAGGATGAGCTTTCTGTATCTTACCATAGGCTCTGCAAACTTTGTAAAACTTTTCAGGCTCTGGAAACTTGTATGTACCAAGCATCTTTAATTGCTGGGGTATGAAACTATTGTTTTACTATTGCAAAATGTTCAGTTCGGTGTTGTAATTTATTTGAATTTAAAATATATCATTCAATTAAATTTTTTAATGAGATCCTGGATTGCTTCTTTCGATGATGTATATGTTTTGTTTGCAATGGACTCTTTTTACGATGTTCACAATGATAGACACTCTTGACTTTTAAATGCCACTCAGATGTAAAGTGGAATTGCTTTCAACAGCATAACTCTTCCTGCAGCCATTATGTTTTCTTTTTTATTGTCTTCTGTCAGAAGCCACCCGACTATCGGAAAACTCACCAAACTCTTCTCAGCCATTTTATAGTCGATTTTTACTGCATGGATTGGCATTGAAGGCAAGGCCAGTCAAATCCACCAATCCGCTTTCTATAAATATGCGTACCCTGTTGCTAACTCTCTTAGAAAATGGGTTGCTGTTTGTACCAAAAAGGGGGTTCTTTGTTTGTTCCTGTAGAGGAGCCATTTTTGTCACAGAGAACACCCAATTAAAGGTTCACATGAGAATACAAACACCGCAAAGTTGTATTTGCAACCCTCTGTAAAAAGGCTCTACACATAACCGCTTCAAGAGTGTTTTTCACGGTACAGTATTCTTAAAAGCGAGATTCCCAAAGTACTGTTGACTAAGGACATTTTATTATGACAAACCATTATTTTACTGTATGATGTTCAATGTCGAGCCATCACCCATACCAAAGAACCATTTCCAAACCTTTATTCTCAGTGTATGGTTCTACCCAGACTTTTAAACAATGACTGTACTGCAGTGTCACTTTTTTCTGAGTCAGCTTGTGCCATATTTTAACATTATTTAAATCTGTAAACAAAATAAAGGGCTAACAACTTTCTGGGAGGATTATATATGCTTTTTTAAGCCTTTTTTTTCCTGCACCAACAAAATTTTGCAAACGTTAGCGTGTCTAGGAGACGCAAAAAAAAAAATTTTTGATTAAGGTATTATTTCTTCATTTTTTCCTCCTCAGGACTGTGGATTTCTTGGCAATAAATGAAAATTATTATCAATGTATACATTAATGATTATGTGTGCTGCATTGCAATTTTATTTATTTATTTTTTCGGTCAGACTGCAACATTTATTGTGGAAATTGCTGCTGTTGCTCTTCCACTATGGGCCTCACACAATAGCTCATTTGCATTATTGGGTGTAAATAAAGCGCCTGCCTGGCTGGTGGACGACTGTGAACAATGCATCTCATCACGGGGCGAGATGGATGGGCCCAGAGATTCTCCGGCTTTTTTAAAAGAAAAAGCTATTTTGATCCGAAATGATTGCTTTGGGATTATCCTGGGTTCATTAAATATTATGGTGCTGACATTCACTAATGTAAGTAATTAGCGTTTATTCTAACTCGAAAAGAAATTGGCAGAAAAAGTGCATGGAAAATGATTCATTGCTTCTCCAGTGCTTAATTCTTCAATTATGATTTTCATTAAATATTGTAATTAAGTATGCTCACGCTGAATAGACTGGGTGAAATAGCTCTCATCGCCTCATTATTTGGATTAACAAACACTTATTTGCAATAAATTGAAACGCTGCGAGAAGTCGAGAATGCGATACGAATATCCCACTCGCTAACCGGAGTGAGTCATTAATTAGAGGTAGTTCTGAAATCATTTTTTTTCCCCCTCTCTCTCTGCTCTGATAACAAAGACAGGATCAAGAATCAAGATCTCTGTTCGTACACAGTTTTCATGGTCTGTTATATTTACTCTGCACCCTGGTAAAGATAATGAAACTGACATTGAACTACACAGTTAGAGAAAATGAACACACTCAGGCTTCGTCTCGCCGTCGGTGTATCGGGGCATATTTGCTGCTGTAGTTTTAACCGTCCAACTTAACGTTTTCTTGCGATCTGCTACATTGGGTCAGCTAGCCATCCCCTCCCTGTGGCAGCCTGGCCGTTTCTTGGCCCACTCCAGACACACACACACACACACACACACAGTCATTCCTAATAAGAACCCAACTTTACTCTTTACCCACCATCAGCCCCTGGAATGACCCTGGGAGCTAAGTGCACATGATGAATGGCGGCCCACGGTTTCAGTGAGGCAAGTACAATCATGATATGAAGAGAAAATGCCCCAGATATCCAAGAACCATGGAAGCCTAATGGGTGTATTTTCCCTCTCTATTTATTTATTTACTTATTACCTACTTTCAGGCTCAGAACTAGCAATAACAATACATTATAATGTTAAATTCATTTCAAGTAATTGGTCTCTATTAGATTAAAATTATGTGCATGGCAACTCAGTGGATGCCCATGATACTCTTCAAAAAAAAATATATATAATCAGCCACAATTCAATGCTATCAAATTATTTCCAAGGCATGGTTTATTTGGCAAAACATTAGCTAACTATTCCGTTCGATAGCATACCGGACATGAGCACCAAGTTAAAACGAAAGTGAGTGATGAATTTGTTCCCATGATGATGAGCTGTGCTAGAACTACAAACAGTAACATACGGAAGATGACAGATGAACACAAATTGTCGGCTCAACACTTATTTTAACACTTATTTAGATATCTTTTAATGGGGATCTTCCTCCTTGTTTTTTATTAGGGGACTAATTTTATGCTGTGGTTCCATATCTTCAACATTTGCTTGTCGTCAGCAATTAGAATTTTGTTGGTGCCCAAAACTATCGAGTGGGTCTTTAAACCGACTTGCTTTAGCGAATAACTATGAATGGATACCATGCAAATGCGTAAGCTGCTAAATACCTAACAGGTAAATGAAAATGAGGAGAGAGTGACGACAACGACAACAATACATTCTGCCATAAACGAGGCTGCCAAAGTCCATCGACTCGGGCGCGTTCTTGGCAGCGGCTGCCGACGGCTCCATAGCGGGCAGCGATTGCCGTTCGCTGCGCCTGTTTAAAAATAAATAAATGGCTATTTTTTCCTTGCGATGCAGGCTGTTCAAGCGCTAAAGAGCAGCTGCGTGCTCTGGCGCCCCAGCACACACTCACAAGGGTCGGTCGGGCCGTTTGAAGCCTTTTCGGGCCTTTCCCCTGGTTCTTAAGGTGATTAAATAGTCGTTTTATGCCATCGCGGGCCTCGGTAATGGGACTACGCACTCCTGCTGGCTTGCTCGAGTTAATCACACAACCACGGGGTGCCAAGAGGTGGGGCGAGGGGGGGTGTTCCTCTCCGAAATGAGGCTGAGATTTAATTACTTTTTGGTTGTTTCTTACCGCAGACGGCGGTCGCCGAGTTTATTTGACCGGCGTCCCCCCGCCTCCCGAACAGCTCTCCGCGAAAAAAAAAAAAGCTTGATTAAGTTATCCGAGAGGACCCAGCAAGCGATGAGCTCTCATCTCGAAACGTGCTCAATCACCACCGCTGCGCTGCATAGATCTCAAACGCGTTGTTTATATACTGCGCACTTGTTTTTCCTTCTCAATGATGTAAGGAGAGAGAGAGGGGGAAAAAAATAAATAAATAAATGCATCACAAGGACTGTGTTTAGTATGCGTGCAGAACCCCAATCAAGTAATGCACTATGGCTGCTGCTGCTGCTGCTTTTTTTGGCATTTGTATTAAAACACAGAACGGACACAGATTTAGAAATCGGGCGGTGCACCCTCCATCCCAGGGAGCCCGAAGAATAAGAAAGTACAATGCCGTTCATCATCGTAATAGAAAGCAGCGGAAAACTGGAACAAGGTCACCGACCCTGCCAAGGACAGAAATAACACGGGGCTTTTTCAAAGATTGACATGTATGAATTTGTTCCCAATCTTCTCCTTTCTCTCGTTACAAAGGATGTTCCTCTGTTCACCCGCATAGCAGATCTTTAATGTGATGACCTTGAGCTCTGTGCTGAACGTAAATTCTTCTGAGTCTTGGGATTGTCCATGCACAAAGCGGTGAGTCAAAAGAAAAATAAAGAACCCAAAAATAAAAAATAAACACGTACGTACTCACACACACACGCATATATATATATATAATTTCAGAATATGAATAAATAATTGAATGAGTAATTTTCTGTGAATGTTCATTGGTATAAATGAAGATTAATTTATAAATAAATACATTTTGTTATTTTGCATGTGCATTTTTTTTTTCTGCTTGTATTTTTTCCATAGACTGCATTGTTGCCGTTCTCGTTGTGTTAGTGTTAATCAGTTTAACCTTCAGGGTCCAAGTTGAACTATGCGGTTGTTCCCTGCACTTGGACCGGTACTTCCCTCTAGGGGTTTCGTCATACTTGTTCCTGGTTATGGTTATACACTTTGTCGTACGTCGCTCTGGATAAGAGCGTCTGCCAAATGCCTGTAATGCAATGTAATGAGACTGCAGCTTGTTTCACATGAAAGACAGAAGTGCATTACCTTGCACTACGCTTCGTTCACTCGGCAGATGCTCTCATGCAGAATGACATTCAAAGCAATGAACACAATGCACAATGCATACACTCAAGGTAACATGCATCGACTGTATTATGTACTATTCTTCATATTACCAGCAATCGAGCATGTATGTTTCTAAACCCTTATACCTATATATGTCTGTTTGTAAGTGTGTGTGTGTGTGTGTGCGTGCCGTGTGAGTGTGTGTGCGCGCATGTGCTTGTGTGTGTGTGAGTGTGTGTGTGTGCATGTGATGTGTGTGTGAGCGCACCATTTGTATGTGATCGTTGCGGTTCATAAA
Source organism: Anguilla rostrata (assembly GCF_018555375.3). Classification (NCBI taxonomy): domain Eukaryota; kingdom Metazoa; phylum Chordata; class Actinopteri; order Anguilliformes; family Anguillidae; genus Anguilla; species Anguilla rostrata. The sequence goes on from NC_057936.1 coordinate 62,345,832, forward strand.
CACTGTATTTCCTAAAGGGGCAGTGGGATAGGTTGTCTGTATGGAACGGAAGGGCTCAGCCACGCAAATGAGCACAATGTGGTGTGACACGGGGACAGTGGGTTCAAATTACCCTTCTAACCCCCCCCCCGGGCCCCCCCAGGCCCGATTGGTATTCCCTCCACTCAGCAGGGGGGGGGCTGCGCACGCGAGGGAGGATTTTCGCAGTACCGGACGGCTTCCGTCCCGCGCCGATGTCCTCCATTAGAGCTCGGGGCTGGTCCTGAGGGACAGAGTTTAACGGTGTTTTTACATCCATCAGTTTACGGGGGGGGGGGGGGGGGTTTGTGGGGTACTGACTGAGCACGCTCACTGGTAACGCCTTCTTTGATCTGCAGGGACGTGACCTAAAAAATATAAAACAAAAATAAAGACGGAAGTAAATAAATAAACAAACAAATAAATGAATAAATGGGTCTCTTTCAACGCAGAAAGAGAGAGAGAGATAAAGAGGAGAGATGGACACTTTTTAATCAAAATACTTCTCAGTCAATCCAGCTCAAAGGAATTCTGTTTGTTTAGCAGGAGACACGTGCCTGTCGCCAGCTACTCCTGACCCAAGACAACAACCGATAAAAAGCATAATTTCTCCATGTGCGGAAATCGAGGAGATTTATTTATTTATTTATTCATTTATTTATGTAAGGGATAATGACCAAGGGGCTGGGTAGTACGCAGTTTGAGTGCCTGACGCAGAGGTAATAAACTGTAAATTTCCCTCCATGAAGGACATTCAAACTGTGTAACGCACAAGGTTGTTATTCTGCTTATAAAATGGCTTACCAAAAAAATAGCATAATTATAATCAAAATGTTTTTTTGTTTTTTTAGTATGTGATTCTATTGCAATGGGATATTTTATTATCCAGAACATATCCCAAACCACTTAGCAACAAACATGTCTTTCCAGACCCAGGTTAGGAAAAAAAAAAAAAAAAAGAGCTTTATGTGGGGTTCACAATCACTCACACGATATTAAAATTCAGTTTGGTTTTGGGACAAATTGAACTCTCAGCCAACTCTTGAATTATCAACTATACAGAGGCTAAATTATAAATGTAGTCAAGCTATTATAGGCAGACTAGGTACCCCCTACAGTCAGCTGACTATGCTTGAGTTGGCAGCGGCTGGATGCATGTGATTATGTGATCTGGAGATCATTATCACTGTTGCAAGTGTGGCATTCTAACAGTTGGCTCGCTAGCAATTTGCAACTAAAAATCATCCCTGTCCACGTTTGTGTCATTGGATCGGGCCGTCGATGCGGATTACTTTAGAAAGGTGATATAACTATTCCCAGCACTGCTACATAGCTGGGCGTATTATGGAAAAAATAATGCACACCTCCCAGCCAATCAGAATCGAGCATTCAGCCAACGCATTGTACGTTTAATTTTAGCGGCCAAACCGCTGTCATGTCAGAGCTCTCGACGTGCCAGTCCGGTTGAACCCTGACACTGGGATGTTGAGCTTGCAGCACTCCAGGATGGAGTGCGGAGTACGCTAGGTGATGGAGTCGGTATGCTGCAGGACGGGGGTGCCGATCGCGTTTGTGTTCGGTACGCCCCAGAACCATGTCTGTACTCTATGTGCATCTCAGGAGTAGTTTTGGACCGGAGGTCGTTAATTCTGCTCTTGTGATGACATCTGACCTTTGATAAAGTCACACAGCGCACTGTAACCATGGTGCTTTCTCAGAAATAAGACTGTGTATCTGACATAGTCATATAATTGTTAAAAGAACCGCACAGCAGTTCCCATCAATGGCACCGGATGATTACCCACAGCAGTTGTCCTTCCTGAATTCCTAAATTCTCCTATTATTTTTGAACGGAATGGAAAAGCCAAAACTTTAGACGAATCGCGAATCACTTCTACACCCTTGAGCAGCAAATTCTGAGAGAAACTCCCTGAATGCTGTTGGATATAATTAAAGAGTAATAAATACCGTTTAATGAAATATTTATAAATTTAGCACTTGCGAAAATACAGAAGGCTAAAACCAGGGGAACTTTCTGCTGCAGTATTCTTTGTAAGCCCACCCCTTAGGGAGAAGGCTGTCCAGTTGTTTCGGCTAAAGGTCATACAAGCAGCTATTGTTATCGGTTTAGACAAGAGCATCCGCTAAATGCATAAAATGTTTTACTATTGTATTTGAATTTTCCCCTTGGGCAGGGCTTCATATTTAGCCCTAATTTCTGAGAACAAAAGCATGAGCTTTGCAGTGCTTTTCGGGAATCTGCATCAACCAAGAGGCAGTGAAGGTTCAGCTGACATTCCCAATAAAAGCGATTAACTTTTTCTTTTTATTTGTGTGTGGATGGCTGGGGCCTTTCAGATTATTTTTTTTTCTTCCTTGGAAACCTTTCTATTTTTAGACCTTCGCTGTGCTGCTGCTTACCTGGTGAGCAATTAGCAGTCAATAATGACTCTGTGCTGACTGTGGGGCCCACCAGCGTGGGCTGGTTTGCCTATAATGATCCCAGCATCGCCCCCCCCACTGCTCTCCTGGACGGATTTGATTTCTGCCTCCCTGTGGGCTCGAGGAGACGCCTGTCCCGTGGATCGCACTCTCAGCCTGTGCCCTGTGGGATGTCCCAAGACCCCCTTTCCACAAATCGCCTTATACTGGAGACCCACAGGGAGAGGTGGCATGCTGGGATTAGACTAGTGTGTGTGTGGGAGGTGGCGGGGGGGGGGAGTGTGTGTGTGGGGGGCAGGGGGGGCTGTGTGTTTGTGCGTGTGTGTGTGCCTGCATGTTAGTGATAGAGAGAGTGTGTTTGCACCTTTAAACTTTATGCTACATTGTGCTGAATGAACACACTCAATAACAGCAACAATAATAATAATAATAATAATAACATGAAGAAGAAGAAGAAAATATTAGCCTTGCTCATATTCAGTGTCGGACATAAGGAACTTTAGCATAGTTGAAAACAGTGCGTTCACCTGCTTTTGCGAGTCGATTGAGAGGACTGTGGTTCTTGAGGCACGTCGCTGTTCACTGGGCGCACTCATCGCGTGTAAATTAGCACGGCCATCGCCGTAATCACACGGCTATGTTTGTATGATTGAATTAGCCACAATATGCTTCTGTAGGCACACAATGCACTTAACCGCACGGCCTCCAGATGTTGAACATAAAAGCTCGCTACTGTGGACCGTTACCTAATTACCATGGACAATTTCACCCTAAATTAATGGCAAAAAGGCAGTGCCCATCTCCAATATTCTGTGTGTGTGTGTGTGTGTGCGCGTGCATGCTCATATGTAAATGTATATAAGTTCTCATATCTTCAACGATGCCATGTGAAATAACGGAATAATAAAGTACGCAAACAAGCAGATATATTGAAATATGATACATATGGTATAGAACCTCAACATTTTAGAAATGCAGGATAAAGAAAACAAATGTGTAGTGTGGTGTAAAGACTTGTGTCAGAGGCCAATATACTTGTTCTGGACAGCTGAAAGGCTTCGGTTTTTACCATGCCTGAAACATTTGGACCAACATGAAAATTGCAATCAGTAAAAACTCATCATCATCATCTTCATGCCCTTCCTATCAATACCCCATCTCAGACAATCCCCCATCCCGGATGATTCCCGATCCAGGACAATCCCTCATCCCAAACAATCCCCCATCCTGTACAAACCCCCCGCCCTGGTCCTCTCCTTCCAGCCTCTCCCATCTGCAGCCTGTGTCTCTGCCACCTCTCGTTTACCGTGGTATCACCCCAGCACCTGTCCACGTTCTCTTAACACCCAACACAGACCTAGCGGAAAGCGAGGAGAAGTAATGGACAGGGGAGTAAATTGGCAACCGACCCACTTCCTCCCCACCTCCACGACCCAGCGTTTCTGCGTCTAACTTCCCTGCTCTAATGGGCCTTCTGGCTGACTCGACGTGCCTGACACACACCGTGGCGCTCTGACTGGTTTTTTTAAACCGCATAAACACGTTCGTTCCTCAGGCCTATTATTTGGGTTCGAACTCCATATCGTCGCAGCGTTCCGCTGAAACATCGGCATGCTCTCAAGCTTTCCTCCTCGTTCCCTGTCATAAAATATTATATCGGGGATTCTGAATTCCGATGTCTGATAAATAGCACACGTTCATTTCACTGGTCTCGTAACAGGCGAGGAGGAAACGTGCATTAAGCCGGTGCATAAAGTCAACTGGCTGCATAAAGAGCAACTTCTGAGCATTCTCTCATAGCCAGTATTTTTGCAGTGTGTTTTGGGCTGGAATCTGCTGCGCTGTGATAAATATTTCATTTCACAGAGAACTTGTAATGAATGCCTATCAGCAACAGTGGGCACAACTGCCAGTCACAACTGGTCTAATAATGTAATGTAAAAAAAAAGGGGATGGGGTATATTTAGAATGGATGGATAGAGGAAAAGGATGAGGAAATGGAGGGGGGGGGTGCATACTGAGTTTGGTGCTTAGCCGTTGCTCAGATAGGTTCCCTGTAGACACCATTAAGACGTAATCAGCTGCGAATTCTGCTTCGTAATCTTCAGCTTATCTTCGGCTCTCTCGTAACCACCCCCCCCCCCCCTTCCCCACACACACACACACACACACACACAATCCGTTCACAGGTGAGCTCACCGAATCTTACATCTCCAATTACTTTTTTTTTTTTTTTTCTTGACACATGAGCTAGCGGGCTCATTTTGGCCGAACACAGACCGGCGGGTTGTGAGAGGAGCGCGGGCTTAATGGCGGTGCCGAGCTCGGGCACCACAAAGCCGCCAGGACGTGTACAACGGCAATTACAGCTGAAAAACCTCCATTCCTGCAGGTAAACAGGAAATTAGGCCCTTGGGGGGGGGGGGGGAGAGAAGAACACCATTGTCCCCAGTTTCCGTGCTGTTTGGTGTGGGCAGGTTGACAATATTACATCGGAAGTCACAATAAAGAAGAAAGTAAATAAAACAAAAACTAATAAAAAAAACATGTTATATAAGTGGATGCAGACCTGGATAATATGCATTGTTGCAGAAAATTGTCAGGAATGAGAACCCAACACACAGGAAAGGACAAAAGGGCCACTTTGCTTGTCGCAGTCTGTAGAAACAAAACTAACTGAGTTCAATAAAGGGATAGCTTACCTCACACAACTCTGTTTGTAAAGAAAAACACAACACTCGCATTCAAGCAAAAGCCAAAGTTAAAATATTGATTGACTCCTGGCCCAATTCCCATTTTTGGCATTCACAAACAAGATTTTACACTTTTCTTCCTGAACATGACATACTGATTCATTTCCAGGGAACTGGCATGCTTTTGTGACTGGCCAATGGGTAACTGCCTTTCAGTATTTCTGACATGAGAAGTCACAAACATACCATCACACTGTCCTAGTGCGGCATCGCTTTGACATAAACCCAATGCGGTATTTATGTTACGTATTGGAAAACATTGATTTTCGCAGCTTGTGTGGAGAAATTAGAAATGAAACATTCTCAACAAACAAAGCATGTTTATGTCCGTCAGGGCCATGGTGAGGCTGTGTTGACCACTACCGTAACTTCACAAAGAGAACCACAGTTTTTTGTTTGTTTGTTTTTTTTTTGTACATTGAGTACTCCATGAGGGAGAATAAAACTCAAAGGCAGAGAAGCTTTTGACAGACACTATTAGAATGTGCTTCTTTCTGTCCTTCGCTCTGTGTGCTTCTTGTGTGACAATAGCACATGTGCTAGACTGAGTGTGTGCCAGTACGCTGTTATAAATGGTCTGTAGAAGCTGTTGTAAAGCACTGACCCACTGCACCTTTGTGTTACTTAATGTATTTTGATTCCGGACAAATACCACTGCAAGCAAGTCCCTCATCTTGTGTTGTGATATCTGTAGTCGTTACTTATTACAACTGCCAAAGAGAAAGGCAGTTGGGCTTTAAACAACAATAATCCATCCATCCATCCATTATCCATTAACCAAAAGAGAGAGAGAGAGAGAGAGAATACATAAGCCAATACACACATAACTGGGAGCTATAGAAAGCCTTATCTGCTCTACGGGGAAAATGCAGGTGGGTGGGGGGTTGGGTAGTTGGGAGAGGGGCGGGGCCTGCTTTAGCTCGGGTCAGAGAGCAGCTTGTATTCAGATTCTGACATTTGCGGAAGCGCTCGGCGAGGACGCTGGGATGAAAATTAACCCCGGGGGACTGGAACACAGCCCAGCGGGTACCGGGCCCGGCCCAACATAATCAGGAGCGCTTTCGTAGCGGAATATGAATGAGCGATCCCGCGGCGTTCGGGGGGGGGGGGGGGGCTACGAACTCCTTACCGCCGCCGCCGTTATCCGACGTCTCTAACTCAATACGGGTGAGTAATGCTAACAGTCCGGACCCAGAAACCCAACCCAAAAGCTTCGGAGCCGTTAGCGAGGCACGAAGGAAAAGCCTGTCCTGCAGCCACTCTGCTCTGCAGGGGCGGAACATACCTGCAGCCTTCTTGCGGTGAGGCAATGCACTGAACATAAAAAAACCGAACATAAAAATACACTGAACAAAGAATCGATAATACGAAAAGTAAATACCGTTACGTCAGATACGTCACTGTGTAAGCTATATTACGGAAATCGTTCTGAAGGCAATTGTATGTCATTTTAACAATTAGGTACAGGACACTTTCCTTTTTCTCAGGAACGTGTAATTGATTAATATTTGATAGAAAAATAAAGGTATGTATGATTAGCTTTTTGTTAGGTTCGCTGTGCATTACTTTTTCACAACGTGCATTTACGATATAAGCAAAATGAATATTTTACACATTCAATTTCATGCATGGATGTAACAATCTGTAATGGGTTTGTTATGTCCATTATTATACCAATTTTGTTTCATGAGCCCCAAATATTTGTATGTTCATTTATTTAAAATAAAATTTATGAAATTCAGGATGACTTAAAGTCACCCAGAGAACTTTTTTTAGTGAAATATTTGTCTGCAGCAGAACAAAAAAAAAAAAAAAATGTTCAAATGTTAGGCACAAAACAAGTGTTATACAGCTGCATCATAAACTTGATAAAATGACTCTCTGAAGCACTTTCCCCACAGTAGCACTGCACTGCTGCGGCATCTCAGTGCCGGTGTTAGCATTGTAAACGGTAGCTCGCGGCCATGTAGTACATCTGACCGAGAAAAGCGCTCTCTCTCTCTCTCTCTCTCTCTCTCTCTCTCTCTCTCTCTCTCCTGTGGTGTTCCATTACTCGAAGCAGAAACAAAAGCGCACCAAACACTCGATGTCAGTGTTCATAACGTGATCAATCACGCAGCCGGGCCGCCTCGGAGGAGACCTGAACAGCGTGCCGCATTGAGACTGTACTGCGCAGAACTCTCTCTCCCTCTCCCTCTCTCCCCTAAATCTCAATCTCTCCCTCTCCCGTTTTGGCTCTGTTTTCCCCTCTCTCCTCCGTCCTGTTTTCTCCTTTCACTCACCCACCTCCCCTCTCTCTCTCTGTGCCCTTATGTACTGTACCTTCTCTTTCACTCTGGTTTTCTTTTCTTAAAAAAAAATAAAGTTTTCCGTGGATATGCTTCCATGATAGAAACCATTTGTTGCATTGTTAGGCACTCTGAATAAAAGCGTTGGCTAAATCAATGGAAAGCAACGCGGCGGGATGAGAGAAAGGTTTCAATGCGGATTTCAATTTGGCGTTTTTCAATGATGAACGGGAAGGAGAACGAGGACCCTGGACTTCTTGTTCAGGAATAACAGGCCTTGTTTATTTTAAACCTCAGCATGTACTCCTGTCTGAAAAAAAATAAAATCACTGGTATTGTGTCCATACAGATGCAGTGCAGGGTTTCAGGTATATGGATTTCCAGCTCAGCAGAACACAAAGTGTTGCGCATGCAGGTGATGCTGTTGTCACGGCGATGGCCTCGTCGCCCCCGACAGCGCGTCCCCAAAGCTGAACGCGTACCCCCTGATTAACCAACGCCGGTGGAAATAAAGCAATCGACCCCGTCCCACGAGGTCTTGACTTACCGCGGCATGCCCGTTAATTACCAGAAACATTCCTGCGCGCCTAAAATTCATGCACATCTATGTGAGAAACACGCAGTTGCATTAAATTAAAGGACCCAGAGCTCTTAGTGTAAATCAAGGGCCTAATGGCAGCTATAAATACAAGGATGGGGCCTTGGAATCCGCTAAGCAGATGCATTGCATAGAAGCCTGCTGTGTTGAAACAGAGACATGTTGAAATGTTTTTGTTTTTTTCTCCCACAATATAGTACTTGAACAAAAGGTAACATAATTGTGAAAGCGTGTAAATTTTATGTAATACAAAGTTAGAAAGTGATTTATTTATTTTTTATCTCTCTCTCTCTGTCTCTTTCTTTAAAAGGTGGCATTTGATAAAATAACTAACTGTGTCCATTGAAATGACAGAAAGACAAATGTAGGTATTACACTAATAATATCATGATTGTACCTCAAGCACAAAGAATAGAAATCAGAACTCTGATTATTAAGGACAGGATTAAACACAAACACCAAAAAGACATCTGATGATGTTTGAACATGTGGATTTGTATCTGATCAGGCTATGAATGCATGAAACAGGCTAAGCTATTGTGTCCATGCTGAATATGATTATCAAAAGCTCTGTAAGTCAACCCAGTACAATGAACAACTAAAGAACTCACACTTGAAATATCAAAGTGAAAAATAATCAAAACGCAGAGATAAAAATAAATAAATAAATAGGTGTAAAGAAGTGTTCAAAGTATAAATTTCAAAGAATCATCATCTGTATATTCATTATAACTATAACACACACACACAAAGCACATATTATTGTCAGAATAATGAGTTTGACTTCAAAAAATGTCCAGAACGCAACTTTTTGAATTACGAAAATGCATGCAAACTTTCTTTTTGCATCTCTTTTACCCAACAAATATGATAATTACTACTTGAATAAACACACTTTTGGGTTTAACATGAACAGGCAGCAAATAATATTGTGTAAAGCAGATTACATATAATTCCCTGATTACTTCCAACAGAATTGACATTTTTTTTTTACAGAGTTGATGTTATTCACAGAGGAAATAATGGAAAATACAAATGCAAAATGAACCTGCAGAAAAGCAGTCCCAGGGTGCACCTTGAAGACAGAAAATATGTTCAGATAAATGGACTGTGGACCGCTGCACTGCTGCTCAATGACTTTGAAGACAAGACTGTCTGCTCCAAAATCATTATTTCTCTTTCAATCTATTGTCGGCAAGCACTTATTTATTTTTATTTTTTTTAACAGGTTCCCACTCACTTGAAATTGGTCTGTTGCTGGTCTTGTCTGTTGTTTAGAGATTCTTTTAATGAGTCTCTCAACTGCTCAGAATTAGCGCATGACATCATAAAGGGTGGAGTGGAGCAACATTCCTGTATGTAACAGAAAACATGATATCATTCAACTTGATCTGACTTATTCCCAACTTCTTCCCGATGTTCCTGCACCGATGCGTGCGTAAACGTTCATAAAGACATCGCAACGTTTTAACGGCAGAGCTACGCAATAGCTTAATAAACATCCTGTCTTTGTGAAGCGCGACTTCAAATTGATTGCATGATTAATTGGTAAAGTGCTTTTGAAGAGAAGCGTTCCGGCTTCCAGTGGTGTGGAGAACAGGTTTGACCGAGGGAACACTCTGTAATGGATGGACCGTGAGGAAGATGGGGAGGCTTGATGAGTTGTCTTAACGTATGATATATTATGCATAAATCAGGTCTTCATGAATATTTATGGTCCCCTGTGAGCATAATGGATGTTACATGAGGCGGATCCTCTGTTTTAAAATGAGAGATGTTTTAAATGCCTTTAATTGTTTGGAAATCCCCTATGTACTAACAGAACTCTGTCTATAACCCTTTTTTAAAATGTGTTCTTGTTTTCCAGTTTTCCATTTTTGTGTGTGTGTATTTATGGTTTCATTTTGCATGTTCCTGATGACGAAAAGCACAGCACAGCTTGACTCAAACCATATTATGCCCATGCTTGAGAGGTCTTAACCTCAAATCCTTGCAGAACAGCAGTGCCTACGGGCATTGGAGGATTCCTCAATCAGCAGCCAATTAACACCTTGAGAATAAGGTGCATAGATTGTTTAAGCGATCAGCACTTTGAATTAATCACAATTCTGAGACGCACAGACAACCAGCAGACACCGTGGCCCTCCACGGTTCTGGATCACTGACATAATTGGGGTCACCTTTATAGTATATATGTAATACACTGTATATCTTCTGTTTTGTATTTTATTTTTTTTTGTTACCAGGAGCATCACGTACTGCATCTCTAACATAATCAATACACATCTCCCTGTTATGGCAAGTGGGAAATTGCATTTGATTTCCAGTCCAGGGGAAGGTATTCACAAGAATCAAGCAATGACTTCCGTTGCATTGTTTCATTGCTTGCATAAGGAAATTAAGATGTTTCTAATTTAATGACAAGCAAAAGGTTAGACTCATTGAAATGCAGTCTGTGTGTGTGGGAGAGAATGAGTGAGAGAGAAAGAGAGAGAGAGAGAGAAAGAGAGAGAGAGAGAGAGAGGGAGAGAGAGACTTCGTAACCTCTGCTGTGGCAACACGAGTGCCTATATGTTTTTCATGCCGATAAAGCACTTTGAAATGTGAAATTTGAGAGACAGAGAGAGAGAGCCCTAAAATGCAGAGTGCCCAACTGAAACTCTTCAATCTCGTGTTAAAAGCTGGACATTTCCCTGAGATCTAGAATCAAAGCCTAATAACACCAATATACTAAAGTGGAGGCAAATTTGACAATTGCCGAGGCATCTGTGTGAACAGCAACCTGTGGAAGGTTTTCTGCACAGTAACGTGGGGAAGGTTTTCTGTATTTTAAATGCAGGAATACTTTCCTTCCTTACTGAACACGTTTTGAGTACATGTCAGATTGGCTTTCTTCCAAAACACCATACATCAGATAACATTCATACCCCGCACATCCTAATACATAAACATGTTCCCCAAACTAACAGAGTACCATTTTTGTGCATGCTTTATTGATTTTCAAAAAAAAAGCATTTGATTCAATTTGGCATGAATAACTATTTTTCACACTTCTTCAAAGCGGTGTAGGGGGTAAAATATATGACATCATAAAATCGATGTACTAAGAAAACAAATGCAGCTTAAAAAAATAACTGAATTTTTCACTCAAAGGTGTGGAGTGAGACAGGGCTGCAGTACTATTTAACATCTATATAAACGAACTGGTCACCATGTTGGAACAGACGGCACTCTCCATGACAATGAAGTCAAATTCCCACTCTATACAGCTGGTCTCATCCTTCTGTTCCCCACAGAAAAGGGCTTGTGGTCCTGCCAATAAAGCAAATTGATGGAAATAGAAAATTCATAGAGAGAGAGAGAGAGAATAGAATGTGTGAGATATAGAGAGTATAATAGGATTTAAAAAAATTTAAATGGCTAAAATGTGTAAGGAGGCATTTATTTTTGCCATCTACTGAAGTCAGACTTAAATTTAAGGTCTGCGGTACTTCTCAAGACTGACTCACAAATGTGGAAATAAGTTTTTAGAGCACACCAGATTAAATGAACTGATTAAAAGCACTACTAATTTTCCAAAGGCATCAAACCTGCAGCTCCTTGATCCAAATTGCTATATACCATTGCAATTTGGATCAAATTGGTGCAATTTGTATTACAGTATACTTGTATCCACTCTCTCTCACGCACACGCACACGCACACACACACACACAGTAAACTTTCAAAATGAGATTATGCACACAAAGCCACAAGACTCAGGCAAAGAATAAAACTCATATCATAAATGTATCATGAATTAGATTTTAAAAACACAAGCAAAAACAAGTTTGAGGCCTTTTTAAAATTCATCAACCACACTGAAAATTACCAATGATGCTGAAATCAATTAGAACGTTAATCAGAAATTACAGTACACTAATGACAGGTGCACTGTACTGAATATGCTTCCTAAAAAAACAGGTGAATGTTAGCTCAGAGAAGCTAAGCTAAGCTCACTTATTGAACACCTGGGGAGACTTCCAGGGGGGTCAATACACACCATTGATCGGTCATTCAGTGAATTACCCAGTTGGGTTGGATATTGAAAGCACGTTGTTTAATTTCCTCCCCAACTGGTGTATTTTCTGGGAGTGCAGTCGAGGTCAGTATTTAATTTGGCCGAACGGTTGCGTTCCTCTCCGCAGGAAGGGCACGTTGTGTTTAATTAACTCCGTTTGCAGTTCATTTCCTGGGCCCCGCAAAGGTTGCGTGGTCCGTGGCGTCTGGACGTGCCTCTGCGTGAATACATCAGCTTTGCCCTGTTTTTTTTTTTTCATCAGAAGAAAGCCGGAGTACCAGGACCCTGCTTAATCACAGTCTAATTTCGGATTTTAGGGTAAATTAATTACAGAATGCGGCACGCCTAGGCGTTTAAACGTGTGTTGGTGTATACTCGCACGCACGCACGCACAAAAAAACATATTGTATATTGTAGGACTATATTTGTTAAATAACAGAGAGTCACGCAACTGTTTGAGAGCAGATGACTGTGTCAGAATCTAACGCTTCATTTCCTCCTGTTTCAGTCCTTCTTCGTCGGTGCGGGGTGCACGCGCGTTTTTCCACTATGTTTTTCCGCTATGTTTTTCCGCTATGTTTTTCCGCGTTGGTATTCCGCGGCCGTTCGACCCGCCGCGCGGGGAGTCCTGTCACGCGACATCTGGTTTCGGCAGCGACGCGTCCCCTCTGCGCCTCACCCCGTCTCCTCCTCCTCCTCCTCCTCCTCCTCCTCATCCTCCACCTCCTCATCCTCCGCCAGCATCGCCAATCTGTTTCTCCACCGTCTCCCCTTCCTCACGAGTCGCATATTAATTAAAGAAAGGAACAGAACCCAAAATAATCAAACAGAGGACATGGACCATTAGACAGCGGCTTGGAGGGAAAAGAGCCTTTTGTAACTCGATAAAGATTAATCTCTGGCTGCCCTAGATCCGGACGACCCAGTTAGTCCCTCCTCTGTTTTCTGTCCTGCGGTGGCTGCTTGTCGGTGGCTGACCTTGCCACTGAGAACTCCCGCTGCCCTGAGCATCGTGCCGCCTACGCGGAGGGTCGCGGTAAAACAAGGGAACCGAGGGAACCGAGCGAAACGAGACGAGGTCCGGACCTGTCTGACCCCCCTGACCCCTGACAGCGCGACGAGCAGAAACGTTTGCGTCGTTCCCTGTCCCCCCGATCCGCTACTGATCACGCGCTTGCCCTCAGCCGCAGACCGCGGCCTCCCCTCCTTCCCTGAGGCGAGGGTGACCTTTGGCGGTGGGTGGAAATTCATAGTAGATCTTCACCGCCGACACCTGTCTGCGAGGGGGGCGATGGCTTCCTAATAACGACAGCTCCGTTCAACAGCCAGTCCACACTGAGTACGCCAGTGACCCCCAAAGCCAGTTTAGAGTGGTAGGGCTGGACCAGGGCAGTTATCTCAGGTGAAGCAGCTTCTGCAGATAGGAGCCCTCTCAGTTTCCTGCAATCACAGTCCCAAAGAGGAAACTGAGGATGCACGGCACATAAAAAACAAATGGAATCATGCCAGTGCGTGCCATCTCTAAGTGCTCTAATTTAACGCATATACGAAAACCTGAAATGGACACAGAGAGGTTTTATCCTACTGAGAGCGAAGAAGCGCTTAGTTAAAATGCAATTTGCATCGTTTCAAGTTGACTAGTTAGTGGACTAAATGATCATTTCAAATCGAGGAATTACTGCTTGGCTCAGCATAGCATTGAGAGGATGGTCACGTGGGAGGAGCACTGCAATTGCAATCTCTCCCACCACCCCCACCCCACCCCCGCCCCCAACGGCTCCCCCAACGGCCCCCCAAGGTCTGCTGAGTGAACTTGCAGTTTATTAATCTTATATTACTGGCCACATATTCTGATATCATTCTGGTATCACAAACTACACATTTCGATGCAGTTTTGATATCACCGAACACATTCTGATATCATCATGATATCACAGAGCGCACATTCAGATATTCTGATATCACAAGCCACACATTCAGATATCATTCTGATAACACAGCTCAACTATCAGGTGCTCGTCCAGACTTAACGCACTGACCTTCAGCCATGAACTAAAAATATATATATATATATATATATATAAACGATGCAATATTTGAACAGCTTATTCGATAGGGAGCTCAGGGGGGAGAGCCAAACCCACCGTGGCATCATGGCGAGCAAATTGAACGCCGCCTTGCTGACAACCGACAGCGTAAACATACAGTCCCCGCTTCCCTGGATTACAGCGGGGGAAGCACGGCGCCAGCCGAGAGAGTTCGCACCGGCGTCTGCATCAAACCCCGCCGAGCCGCCACGGGCCACACCCGCTCATCTCCGCCAGCATTCGCACGCCCGCTTTCATCAAGGTGCGCTGTCCTTGCTGAAGGAAACATCGCCGGTTTTTTTTTTTTTTTTGATCTGTTTTACAGTCCTGGGTGTTTTACATTTTCTCTGACAATTTGCTGAACACGGAGACAGAGATGAAAGGGCAGGAGGAGAGAGAGAGAGAGAGAGAGAGAGAGAGAGATGCTAGAAATAACTTAGAGGCTTTGCTAAGCGACACGTTGCAGTGTGAACTGCTTTATTGCTATCGCCGGTCCCTTTTGAAGGAATTTGGAAGAAAAAAAGAAATAAATAAATTACACGTTGAAATATGTGACCACGGCCTCAGAGAAAGATTCCCATCGGATCCGAGTGGGCATAGCTTGCCTGTGTGTTACCTTCAGTGTCATTTCTCACAGCTCTGCGGTGGAATTTTCAGAAACCTAGACTATTCCCTCTGCACAGAGGAGACAGTTACTTCAGTGTCTTGACAGTGTTGAGGTATGTGTGTGTGTGTGTGTGTGTGAGAGAGAGAGAGAGAGAAAGAGAGAGAGAGAGGATATAGGGATTTGATTGTCCGTGTGTGTGCATGGATGCATGCATGTGTGCATGTGTACATGTACATGTGCGTGTGTATGACAGAGGGAGAGAGAGAGAGAGAGGAGATAGAGGATATTGGATTGTGAGTGTGTGTGTGTGTGTGTGTGTGTGTGTGTGTGTGTGTGTTTGTGTATGCGTGTCCGTGGGAGTGAGGAGTAAGAGAAAGAGGGAAATCCTTGACACCATTTGGTTGGTTTAACAGGGTCCTGTTTGCAGATTTGATAGAGGTAGATGGATTGATAGGGGGAGAGGAGACGCAGAAGGTCAGAGGCAAGCTCCTCCTGTAAGAGACAAGCCAGAAAAAAGACATGCTGCTGCAGCTCATTAAACCTGCTCCTACCCAACCCAGCACCAAACCCACCCACTTAACACCTACCCAACACGGTGCCTGACCCACCCACTTAACACCTACCTAACACAGCGCCTAACCCCACCACTTTACACCCCTTACCCAACGCGGCATCTGACCCACCTCATTAACACCAACTCAACACAGCTCCTGACCCACTTACTCTACACCACCATTTATTCAGTTATTTTTCTTCTCCCTGTTCTTCCTATGGTTAATTTTACTGTTTATTATTATGTATGTCAAGTTCAACACAGAGCCCTAAAGATAACAAATGGTACTTTACTTAGTGGAACCATTAGGGTTGTAGTAGGAGAATAAATGAGCAGTAAGCAATACCCGTTGTAGCTAGAAGCTAAAGGTAGACAGAGAAACACAATGCACTGTACACTAGTGGTAAAATAAATGGTTGAGAGCAGTTATGATACCAGTGAATGCATCAGTAAAGAAGTGTTGTAAGCAAAGGCAAGAGTAGCGATTTTCTTTTTTTATGGATAATAGCTTTGTAAAAAACCATGTGATCAATGCTTGCTTCATCACCTTTCAGATAAGGCTTCTTTCATATGTTGGGGGTCACAGACAAAAATACATTTAAATGCCATATAAAAATACCATATGGTTGTGTTCTCTGATTCTGGTTATTGCACTAGGGTGCAATCTATATTTTGCGAGCATTTGGCGCCCAACGTAAACAAGAAACATTTCCCTCGGGTAACGTCACAGTGCATAAAAGATAATAACCGCAGGATCTTTATGAAGCTGTTCATGATTCCACGTGAACTAACACAGCGGCCTAACCTCCAAAATAAATGACTGAGAAGAGAAAAAAAAAAAAAACGTTAGCGGTTACCGCGGAAGCGGTGGTACGCCGCGTAGCTGCCCCAAACGACCGACCTTGCGGGCTCACATTCACAGCTCGTCAGAAAGAACACCTTCACCGTCACACAGTGCCCCTCTCTGTCCGGAGAGTCGCCGTTCCGTCGCCGTGCCAACAGGGGCCGACTGTCCCGGCATTCTCCTCGCTGATAGATGATGTCACGAGTGATTGATCACAAACACGTGCGGCACAAAGGCCGGGGCTGTGCTCACTAAATGCACGTTCTCGTTCGCCGGTGGGTCAAGTGCTGAATAATGAACAGACGGGTACTGCACGTAAGAGGGAGGACGAACACAAATGCCTTGCATTATGCACATTACAGCACGCTTGGGAGGAAAGAAAAGCGTGGAATGCTTTGACACGTTTTATTCATTTTTTGTTGCAGTTTGCATTTAAGTACATGTTTGCAAGTGCCTGCAAATGGACACAATCAACCTCTATGATAAGTACAGATGGACACCTTACTGAAAATTCCACCTTAAACCAGCCTAAGTCAAGCTGGTTTAAGCTGTGTTTTCGACAATTTTAGCAGGTCAACCAGCTGTCCACCAGTCGACCAGCAGTTTACTCTCTAGCTTAACCAGCTTTGGCCAGTATTTGACCAGCATTGTCCAGCTAGAGACCAGCTTTGACCAATTAGAAGTGCCAAAAACTCAGCTTAAACCGAGCTTAGAATCCTAGTTGGTATTAGCAGGAGTTTTCATCAGGGCAATCAGTCAACTACAATAGAAACTGCTTCAGCTCTGACACAACAAGGCTGCTTAAAGAGGCAAACAATCTCCTCACGTTCAGGATGTGAGACCTGGTTAATGTGCCTATCACACACAAACTAAAAAAGGCAAACAGTTTGGAAAATTGTGTATGATATATCAGATGCATGCTTTAATTAGTGACAGGACCATCCACTGCAAACACAAGCGTCAGCAGTGGATAAAGGCATGGATTCAAACAACTGTTGTCTGACTTAAATCTGCCTGAAATTAAATCCTAGATTTATCTTTTTCTTCTTCTTTTTTTTTTTTTTTTTTTTTTTTGCAGAGTTTGCCAATTTAGACATCTATTTTAAAGTAAAAAGTTAAGAAGAAATGCTGATTGAATCCATGGCTTCATATCCAGAAGGCAGACGTCATTACTTTGGACTATCAATTAGAGCACACATTTGTTTTTCTGTACTATAAACTACTTATTCATCAGCGTTATTACCCATCATTCCCATGCGTGGATGTGTGCCGATGTGATGCATCCTGGGACATTATCCGTGCCAGAGATAGTTTATTGGACTCTTTTTGTTCCCTTCACCAAATATAAAACCTCACTCTGACCATCCATCCCAGAATTCAAAGGCTTCATCGCATTATTGATTGCAGCGAGGAGAAGAAATATGGACATTATCTTGCCGAAGGTCACCACGTTAAGTTATGGGGGGGACTCCCCCCATAAGTCAGTCCCAGGGGAAAATATTTAATTTTCAATGGTTTGGCATTCACAGAAATAGGACTCAGATTCTTGAGGAGGACATTAAAAAATATATATAATAATAATTTTTTTAAAAGTTGAAAACACAGCATAAATCATGAAGGAGTTCCGAGCAGGACGGGTGTTCCAAACAAATCTACAGCTCAAGTGGGGCACGGTGGTGGGCTGTCTGATTGACGCATGGCCATCGCATCAAATGAATAATACTTGTTTGCACTGATTGATAATCTCCATGAAAAAAAAAAAAAGTCCACTCTTCCTCATAGTCTGTTCCCCACAGCGCTCTTTTGCCACAAATTACCCCCCGTTTCTGCCTCCCGCCCGCGGTCCGAGATTGCTGTTGCCCAAACCCTTTCTCCCCGGTGTACGGAAGCCTCTATTGAGCCAGCCGTCTGATGAAAGCCAATTAGCATAGTGTGTCCAAGAGCATCATGGAAGTTTTATTCCCTCTCCGGGGTGACCAGTAGGTACAGCCAGGCAAATTAACAAGATGGGCTGGAAGGGTCTATTACCTTAAAAGGACTGCGGTGCAATGGTGGCGGTGGTGGCAGCGGTGGGGGTGGGGGGTCAGGGGACTGGGGGGGGGGGGGGAGGCGGGGGGGTTGTAGCTGGGGAAGGGATGAACAGCCGGATCCGGGACTGGTTTGAATTTCTAAATGATCTAATCCCTGTGTCTGAGGAGATTTCCCAGCAGACCGCCACCGTTACCCCCGGTGACAGCGGCAGCTCTCTCCTTTTCTCATTACACCCCCATTCCATCCCTACACACACACACGCACACTCCCACACACTCACACACACACACGCACACACACACACACGCGTACACATACACACCCACACACACACACACACATACACACGGTGTGGTTTCTCCTCCATGGCCATGGCTTCTGCCTCTTTTAATAAGGAGGCTAAGCCCGCTGTCTGAGGGCTGGTGGCAGTGTGCTGTCTCCAGCATGGACGGTGAAACGAGCTCACCAATACACCAAAAAAAAAAAAGGAACCAAAAATAAAGGAAATACGTGGTTAACTAACATTAAAAGAACAATACAAACTGTCTGTTATGATCAGATATAGAACAGCTTTTATAGAACTGATTTTTCTTTTTTTTAAACTTTTTTTCTGTGACAATTTTTTGCTTCCTGGAACAAATATGTGAACAGCGTGATAACGTGATTCCAGGAATATCTGTCAGCTGCCCCCCCGTGGTGCGTGCTATTGTTAAATCGGTAGCGGCAGGTTCACAGGACAATTCCTGCTCCTCCAAACTCCCGGCAGTCACTTCAGGCCAGCCGTGGGGCCTATTAAAACCAGGGCCAGTGGGCTGTATTTTTATTTATTTTTTTATTTTCGTGTTGACTTTTATTTCCTTGACCCTTGAACCGTCATCCCAATGGAGGCATCCAGAAGGAGGACAAGTCAGATGTTAAAGGTGGAACTGATCTCTGAAGGGCACCTGGGGGAGGGGGAACTGTAAACAGCATGGACCTGGTGAACTTTGACCCCTTGTTGAATTGTCTGTAAAATTGACCTTGTAAACTTCTCAGGTGTGTGTATTTGTGTGTGTGTGTGTGTGTGTGCAAACATGTGACACTGTGTGTGTGTGTTTGTGGGTCTGTGAGAGTCTGCACACATGCAACGCTGTGTGTGTGTGCGTGTCCGTGTGAGTCTGTACACATGTGACACAGGAACATCTGTCTGTGATATTAGTCCTACGCACTTCATGGGTTCATCTATAAGCCGTTATTTTGATTTATGAAGTTAATTCACCCTGTGATCCATAAATGTCAGGCACATGAATTCACCCAGTGGAAAATAAAACACTTCATTTTTTTGCCAATATCCTGCATTTTACCAGTGTATGCTTTATCGCTGGCTGTTTTCAGCACACTGAGATCCCGGCTCGGTTCTCACTACCGAATCAGTCCCATAGGTCCCTTTTCACCACGCCCAGTAGGGTACAGAGAGGTGGGAAGGAACAGCACTTTTGGATTTTTGGGTCAGATTCTAGGGTGGCAGTGTTGTATAATTGTTAGAGCAATACAGTACTGGCCTTATAACCAAAAGGTTGCAGGCTTGACTCCCATGAAGGACTCAACTAGAGCGAGGATCTTAACCTAAATTGCGGTCCAGCTGTATAAATAGATACTGTGAAAAAACAAAAAAAAAATGGCATGTATGCTGGTAAAATGCCCATAACATACTTGAAACCCAAATGCAAATTTTTTCTTTTTTTTTAAGAAAAAATTGTTTGAAATAAGTTCTTAATTTAAAAAAAAATTCAATTTCTAATTAATGTTTAAAAATGGTTAAGCAACACTGATGGGGAGAGAATTCATGAATAGGCTACTGTGTGTGTGTGTGTGTGTGTGTGTGTGTGTGCGTGTGTCCAAAAACAAAAGGCAGCTCTTTGCACCAAA
The DNA here is from genome assembly GCF_018555375.3 of Anguilla rostrata. Taxonomy (NCBI): domain Eukaryota; kingdom Metazoa; phylum Chordata; class Actinopteri; order Anguilliformes; family Anguillidae; genus Anguilla; species Anguilla rostrata. The sequence continues at coordinate 62,366,020 of NC_057936.1, forward strand.
GTCCAGTGATTGGTTGGAATTGACAAAAGATGCTAAAGAGGCGGGACAGGCCTGTGATTGCAGCCAGGTGTTTTGAAGAAGTAAAGAATAAATTCTTTAAAACTCCCAAGAAAATGAGACAAACAGTTTGGTTTTTTTTTAAAAATGAATAAATCTGTATACTTCTAAGAACACTAGACAGTTCCACCGATACAGGGCTCCCCACTTTGCCATCACCGCAATTCAACACAAAAACAAATGACAGCTTAAGAAAATTCTTCCTCTGACCAAACAAAGCGCAGTGTCGGTCAGACCTAGTTAAGCACTCCCGTGCCAGACGCGAAGGCCCTGTGGCTTCGCAGCCTTGCTGGGGGAAGACAGCGGGGTTTTAATGCTGGGGATGAAATTCACAGCGCGCGGGACGGAGAGGAGGGAGGTCAGAGAGGCGGACAGAGAGGCATTGTCTGTGGCAGCGTGTCTTTAGGAGATGACAGCGGGATAATGACATGGCGACAGGGAGGGGTGTGAGTTATGGCACGGCTACAACTGCAGGCCCGCTCCCACCACTAGGGGGCACTGTTGCGCAAGGGAGACCTTGTCATCACACAGATACGCACACACACACACACACTCACATAACTACACATACACACACACACAAATGCACATTCTCACACACTGACAATCAAACACGCACAAACTCAAACACACATGCACTCACTCACACACACATAACTACACACACACACAAAACTACACATATGCGCACATACACACACATGCAGTCAAAGAAACACATACACACACTTAATCGCAGGAACACACACACTCACAGAAAAACACACAAAACACACACACAAACTCATACAATCACACTTTCTCACACATACTGTCAATCAAACATGCACACACACTCACACACGCATGCGCCCACACACACACACACACAGTCAGACTGCAGGCCTGGCTGTTTTTTCCGGCTTTCCATTCACACAAAGCGCAGGAGGGGACATTTATAAGGTGGCTGGGATGTGCCGACTGTCGTTTATTTATTTATTTATTTATTTCTGGATTTTATTTCTCGCGGTGTTTTATTTTTTTTCTTCACAAACCGACACGGTTAATGCTTTTATCGCCTTAATTTTATGCTAGGTCAACCGAAGATTTCCCACGTGGCGGCCCCTTTATGTGAGCTTAAATAAAAACTGGGCGAAAACGTGCGCCGAAGGGTTTTCAAAGGGGGGGGCATTCAAGGTGCGCTCAAAACCCCGGGTGCAATGGACCTCCCCCCCCCCCCTGAAACGAGCACAGATCCGCACTTTTAGAAACACTTTGGAGGCCTGCCAATGGATTCTGCCGGTTTCAGTTCAAATTGCATTCGATTAGAAGCAATTGTTTTGAGAAGTAAAGTGTAAAGTCACTTAACGCTACAACGTAGAGCAAATTAGAGCTTTTAAACAGTGGCTGCCAGAGTTCAGGCACGCACGTCAGTGGTTTCGTTCATCCCTAGTGCAAGATTCTTCTGTACTGAAAAAGGGAAGAATTGTGTGTGTGTGTGTGTGTGTGTGTGCTTAAAGTTGATACACAAGTTCACGCGTGTGTCCCTAGAATCTAGTCTTCACGTAAGCAATGCTGGCACTGCTGCTGTCCGCATTTCAGACTGCGCGCGAGGAGGACTAGCTGCTCACTGGTATTTCAGCCGTTTTTGTCCTATTCGCCGAGCTGAGCTCTGCCGCCTGTGACCTCCGGGGGGCGCCGCGATGACGTCAGCCGCTCAGCCCCTCTTCCGGGAGAGTCTTTAAAAGGCCTCCCCCGTTCGTGGGCCCTTTCAAACCCATGACCTCTGACAGGCAGGACGCCCTGCCTTCTAGCCGGAAGCTTCCGCTTAGCCGTTTTCTCGGGGCTGACCGTACGGTCCGCTGGCGTGGTCGTTCCTCGCTGTGTGGCAGTTGAACTGTACACAGAGAAGCTCGGCTTTCATGACGGTGGGCCCGCCCCACCACGTTGCGCTAAATTATTCATCATCATCGCAGAGGAAACAAACACAGAGCTTTGATCCTTGGCAGATCGCTTTGGCTATGAGATCCCTGGGCAAACAAACATCCCTCCCCATTATTGTAAAGAGTGTGGGGGGGGGGATTGGATGGCGAAGGCGCCACAGACTAATTACGAATGCCGCCATCTTGCTCATAAACGGCGAGGTGTTCCGGTTCTCCACCCGGCTCTGTACGTATATGTAGAGCCATGCAGTGGCTACAGAGGCCACCCCGAGTCCATAACATCACCGTACAGGCCTTGCACACCCTCGGCCTCTCTCCTCTAAGCCACAATCTACCCAACGGTGTCATTTGTTCATCTGATTGGCTCCCAAAAACTTCAGGACTACGCTTCAATGACTTAGAACTCAAGGTTTCTATTCAGATCCCTTAAGAAAAATGGTAATAACAACATCAACAATACTAATAATAGGTATGTTCATGAAACATAGACGCAAAAATTAATGGACTTCACATTTTACTGCGTTTAGCATTGCTTAGGTGTTTACTTCTCCGAGATTTCCTGCGAGCCATCTGTTCAGCACAGCCTGAAGTCTGCAGTATTTTAATTGGAACTTCTGTGGTGGTTCGTATATTTAATTACACCTTTAATAATCCTCCTCCTCGGGTGATGTGTGACATAAGTTTACACGGACGTTTAATGCGTCTCAGGCTATGCCTGCTCTTAGGCCCTCAGGCCTTCCTGTCTGAGTCATCGTCATGGAAACACAAAACTTTTTTTTTTCTTTTTTTTTTCCTTTTGCATCAGGAAAGAAAAATGACAACTGTAGGAGAGTCCTTAATTATTGGGTGTCCTTGAATTCTTTGCAAAGCAAAAAATTGTATTGAGTGAAAATACTACACACACACACACACCGGAATGTCAGTGGCCATTTCTGAAAAAGCTGCGGTTCAAAATGAAAACTTTCTCATTTGCAAAGCTCGCTGCATTGTTACTGTTGTTTTTTTTTCACATGAGGGAATTGCATTGAGAGGCAAGGCACAGAGATTTAAAAAAACCTGTACCGCTATCTGTTCAACCAGTACCAACCTTTGTCTGTATTCAGGATGCAGATAAACTGTTGACTGGAGTGGGTGATCGAGGGCTGACGAATCACAAATAATCTTTTTAATGCCCACTTCTCATATAACCCGTATGCCTCATGGCATTGTTTAAAGCTCACAGTGTCTGCCCACCGAATGGCCTCCCCATACATCTGATTGGCTACATATATACACATTCCAACCCACTTTGATGGCACTTTGATTGCAGGTTGCCACGGCAAACGAGAATTGAGCTCACAGTTGATCTACCTGCTTAAATACATTTAAAAAATGGGTGGCTGTACAGGCTGGGTACTGTTGCCACAGAGGTATGGCAGGCCTTGCATTGTAATTCATACTTTTCTTTAGCTTTCTGTGAGGAAGCATGGACAGAGATCCACATCAGTGTTACCCAAACTAAAACATTTTTTTTTCTATAACTTATACTTTACCTTATCTTACTTTTTCTAGATTGAAAAAGTAAACAGAAGGAAATGGCGTATTCATCGAGGGCCATTATAGAACTCATAGGCCATATACCGTATTGACATCGTCGGCCATGTCTTGCATCGCCTGTCGTGACGAGCTAAAAAGGGCTTTTTTGTTATTGCTGAAAGTCGGCCTCTCATGATCAACTCGAGCTCTCCTGTGAATGCGGTGCTTCACATTCCTCGTTCGGTCAGACGCGGTAGAGATAAATATCCAGCCGGTCGGCTCTCAATGGCGGAAAAGAGAGCTCACGCCACTTCACGCCGCAGCTATTCATTAGAGAACGTACCGATCGCTGCCTGCGGCCTGCGTCCACCTGCGTGTAACGATTCCACCTGCGCGCAACGATTTGAGCGCCCTGTCAGGGTTGCCAGATTTAGAATCGGTCAAAAAACCGCACATACGCGGCCAGAAGGAGCACAATCATACGTGGAGCCGACATCAGACCTGAGTTGGGGTTGTGGTGTTGAGGCTCGGGGGGGGGGAGGGGGGCGATCACTACTAGTACTAGTATTTCGGAAAATGAATTACTTGGACTGGACATAACATTCGTGGTGCAGCCGGGGACCACGAACCGGACAAACTGTACAAATAATTTTGAGAACTGGACGTCTGGCAAACGTACGTTCTGCCGTGGCCCAATCCACACTCAGGCCCCACCGCCTGCACTGGCTTGTTTGGCCGTTATGCTGTTTCGGTGACATCGTTGACACATTAATTGGAAGGGGGTGAAGGGGGGTGGGGGGTGGCTGGTGTTGGGGAGTGTTTGGCGGGCAGCCAGCCGAGCCATAATGATCCAAGGGCACAGGATACACTTGGCTCTGAATCAACTGCCCTGCTCTGGAGTCATCGGATGACCTTTGACCTCAAGCTCACCGGCAGGCAGTTTCAGTGCATCAGGACGCACAGGTGAGGTTTCAGATTCGACCCGCGGATATGCTAAAGCAGTTAGCGACGAGCGCGTTAGCTGTGATGTGATTGAATAGTTCATAGCTTGCTGCATCAGTACCACGCTTGTTCGGTAGCTTTGCACAAAAAAAATATTGAATACATATTTTTTCTCCAGTATATTGGGATTCTAGGTTTCTCATTTTGCTTGTGCGGAAGGCTGTTTGGATAATACTCTCACCATTGAATTACAAATAGCAATGAGTTAAATGCTTAACACTGACTTATGAAATTGTAAATGGCAATTAGTATTGAGAATTTTCTTGAACGTTTAGAAATATATGACAAAATATACCCATTGCCATGTCCTATTTGCATGCATCTGAAAATAAATAGTATGTGGAATTTCCAAACAATCGACAAACAAACAAACAGATAAACAATCCGTCCATCCATTATCTATACCTGCTTATTTCTGACCAGCGTTGCGTGGGGTGCTGCAGCCTATCCCAGCATGCACTGGTCGAGAGGCAGGAATACACCCTGGATAGGCTGCCAATCCATCACTGGGCACACATACCATGTGCTCCCCTTGTCCTCAACAATGTATTCTTTAACAGAGTCGCATTAGTCCTTGATAAATAATGGTTAAGCCATGTCTATGTACCACTGTTTAACCCGCAGCCTTCTGGTCAGTATTACAGTACCTTACTGGCATGCTACTGTCTTGTTGAGATCTTGCAACTAACATGTGCACAGATGCCAATTTTGTATTTAACTCAGTCAGAAATCTCCCCCCACTGTGAACATTAAAATATTGAATGCGCCTAATGCCCATATGGAGACCGGTCCCCCGGCCGGTGCAAAGCCCACGCTGTGATTTGTGTCTGCCGGTAGTTCCGTTTCTTTCTCAAACTTTAACTCTTCGGCCTAACGAGACGTGGCAAAGTGGATCCGCTCGTAAAGTTTATCTCTTTCTTTTACTAGCCACCAGAGGACTTCAGGGGAAGGACTGCTTTTCTTTTGTTGTTTCCCCTCACTAACACGATTTATTTTTTTCCGTTTTTTTTTTCCCTTTACCCACTCAGGAGCGAACGGCGATGGTGTTTTTATACACGACGCCGCTCTTCAGCGGCGGCCTCTCCCTCTGACATCACGGGCGTTTCGATCGCTTCTCCTCGCGTCCTGCGGTCGTCACTCCAGGCGATCTCTCCTCCCCGCTCCGGTCTTACCCCCTTTCAGAGCGCTGTCCGCTAACCGCTCGCGTCTCTCGCTGTTTTCCCTCTGAAACGTCTCCCGCGAAGAAGCACAAGCCCCAACTCCCCCCCCCCCCCCTTCCCGAATTGATACGACGCTGTGCGTGGGGGGGGGGGGGGGGATTGATGATTGATCGACGAAGGCGCCGCGGTCCCGGATCCTTGGCAACGGTCCAGGTGCTTCGGAGGCTCAATTATAGGTTCCAGCAGCTCCACCACTCTCAGCCCCCCCAGCCCCCCACCCCCGCTTTCCTTCCACACTCTTCACGTCTTAATGAACTGACTAGTGTCTCACAAACACAACGATATCGGCTTCTCCTTCCGCCTCGACAATTTAGTCGTTGACCAAGATTCATGCCCAGCATGCTTCCGTGATTATTCCATTAGTTTGTATAATTAACGCAGTTTAACTCCACCACAGGTTTGATAATAGACCGGTCCTTTTTCCCGATCGATATTTTGAATGAAGACATGCTGTGGCCCCCCCAATACGGATCAATGTGGCGGAGGGCAGTTAACTTCACCTGCACTTGATGCCCATGTTTGTGTACTTTTTTTTTCAGAGAGAAATTTAACAGGATACCTGTTACCTTGTATCCCCTGATTGATTGCTCAGCTTCTTCTTTGAAATGTGGCTTTTAAATGAAATAAATTAAAATAAATAATAACGGGTTGTTCTAAACCTTGGAACGATGGTTCCTCGACCTCACACTCTGTTCAATGACGCTCATGCTCTGCTCATTGTGTGAGAACTATAAGCAATTACAAGAGCAAGCAAAGCAGATTATAAGTGGCATAACTTGTATTTTCCAGTGATTGGCAACATACATTTTATTTATTTTTCTTGACGTTTGCATGTGCGTGTGTGTATGTATGCGTGCACCCGCATGTGTGCATCTGTGTGTGTGTGTGTGTGTGTGTGTGTGTGTGTGAAACATGTTTTTTTCAGACCTCCTAGGTCTTGAATAACCACTGATTGCTTTGTAGCTAGGTGTTGTAAAACCCAATAGAATAGCACAGAACACTTGCTGTGCATCAAAATGCCCTGTTCCTCTAAATTTCTCACTGTCTACCTCAGCATCCATTACTTTTTGTCACATAAATTTGAGGAATCGTATTTTATTCAAATTCACTGAAGGATAGAGTCAACATGCAGACATGTAGACACACAAAATGTGGTCTCGGAAAATAACAGTCTGCTATGAATTCTAAGATTTTAGGATTCTGATTCTGCCTCACAAATGTTTATAAGTGTTTGTACTCGACTTCCCAGGGCACACGGGGACAGCTGATTGCACACTACAAATCTAAAAATCCTGCCGTACTACATTTACAGAATTGCACAATTTTAACATTAAAGTGCCTGCTAGGTACATTTGAACCATTTTACCATTTACCTAGAAAGGAACAAGGGTTTCAATTCCAAGAATTGAAAATTAATTAATGTGTTATTTAGCTGGCATAAAGCATAGATTATTGAGCATATGCTAAATAAATTATCCTTAAATATCCTTTTTTTGAGAAATAGAAGATGTTGCCCTGCCCAGGCGCAAAAATAATTTTATGATTCAAAAGTGAAAATTCACTTTCAGTGGAAAGGCAACACAGTGATGTGGAAAGACAACTAATTACAGAGAAACTGGAAATAGCATCTGGCGTTCCCCAAACGAGATTATTGCACCCATTAAGAGCTTAGCATACCCCATAATAGCTTAGCATACCCCATAAGAGCTTAGCATACCCCATAATAGCTTAGCATACCCCATAAGAGCTTAGCATACCCCATAAGAGCTTAGCATACCCCATAATAGCTGAGCATACCCCACAATAGCGTAGCATACCCATAATAGCTTAGCATACCCCATAAGAGCTTAGCATACCCCATAAGAGCTTAGCATACCCATAAGAGCTTAGCATACCCCATAAGAGCTTAGCATACCCCATAATAGCTTAGCATACCCATAAGAGCTTAGCATACCCCATAATAGCTTAGCATACCCCAAAGAGCTTAGCATACCCATAAAGTTAGCATCCCCAAAGAGCTTAGCATACCCCAAGAGCTTAGCATACCCCATAAAGCTTAGCTACCAAGCTTAGCATGCCCCACAAGAGCTTAGCATACCCCATAAGAGCTTAGCATACCCCATAATAGCTTAGCGTACCCATAAGAGCTTAGCGTACCCCACAAGAGCTTAGCATACCCCATAAGAGCTTAGCATACCCCACAAGAGCTTGGCGTACCCCACAAACACTAGGATAACGGAGACCTGTTTGAACAGGGCGGGTCAGGACGGTGGCGAACGCGAATATTCGCCAGCGTGGAACCGCGCCAGCGCTCCGCCCGCGTTCCGTGAAGTTAACCGTCCATAAAACGGCGTTGTTAATCTTCGCCGTCGTCGTGACAGCCCCGTCTTTTTTCCGGTCCAGCGGCCGCCGCAAGCAAGTTATCGCCGCGCGCGCAAACCGCATTAACCCCGGGCGTCGAGAACCCCTTCAGCTCTGACAAAGCGCGCAACAGCACCGCTCCTGTGAAACGGGGGGCAGGGGACAAGGGAAGACATCTGCAGTATCGTATTCATGAGCGCGCACGGCTGTGGCAAGCAACAGGTGCCTTCGCAGTCACTGCCCGTTTCTACAGCAGGTGCTTCTTACAAGGACTCCCTTACTAGGAATGGCTTGCATAACATTATTTGTATTATCACTATTATTATAGTTCTTATTATTGACACAATATGGAATGAGGTGATGTCAGGGTACTGTAGTGTACAGCATGATTTCCATATGTTTCTCTCAGAAAAAATAATGAAAACCTGTCAGGCTTTTAATGGAATGCAGTGGAGACTACTAACCTTAACCCTAAACCTGACCCTACGTCCATGCATATCTCTTACACATTATCAGGTTGCGGTCCTCACCGGCTGTTTATGCTGCATATTTTATTATCTAAATACAATTCTTCCCACAGGCTGATTTAAGCTTGTTTTGCTTTTTTAATGTTTCATTTATTTTTTTGTTAAACTATCAACAATCATGTTAGATTTGATTCCTCTCCAATCAACCAATCATGTGACTAGACCATTAGTTGGCCTGTGCAGCCTGAGGGTTAGGATTAGGATAGGGTTAGGGTTGCTAATAGCATAGTGGCCGCTGGTCAGTTTTTATACTGTGCTTCTATATGCCCACCCCCCCTCTTCTCTCTCTCTCTCTCTCTCTCTCTCTATCTATATTTTTCTTTTTCTCATCCCTTTCCATCACAGAGGGACATGGTTAATGAAGTGAAACCGAAGCACACAATGGACTGACCCCGTGGTACTGTGGAAGTGATTGGCAGCGGCGAGGAAGAGCAGTGCCATAGGCGGAACCCTGGCCTTGACCCCGGGGTCAGCGTCTCATCGCTGGGGAGGAGGCGATCCTGGCCCCCGCATCCAAACAGAGGCCGAAAGAGAGACTGCAGAATTCTGTTTTATTTACATTAAAGAAAAAAATACTTTTTTTCTGCTTCTGCAGTCCACCAACTGAGCTGTGCAGCTACTGCACTGTGACACAAAATGGCTGATCGCTGCCTCCCAATTGGATCAAAACACACTCAACCACCCAAAAACATGTACACTGTGACAACATGTGACATGGGAGAAGAGTTAAGTCTTTTTTTTGGGGGGGAAGAAAAAAGGTTCTGAGGAAATCTAGGAAACAGGCTGCAACCATCCTGTCCTTTGAGCCATCTTGTATGTCCTGTGTGCAGATTTCTGTGGCACCGAGACAAAAGCAAGTGCCAAGAAACCACCAAGCCACAACTACCCTATTTTCATTTCATTTGACCTTTGACCCCAACCCAGAGGGTGTCAGCCAATTTTCTAGCAAAAGGCTGACAGTCTAGTTAATCCACTATACAGGAAACTAGGTTACCCATTTTGGACACAGCCATAGTCTCAGAATCTTAATCTTCTGGGACATTCCATGACATTATCTTTCCTCTTCTTCCTCCCATTACAAATTCAGCCAAGGAAACGCAACTGTGCTTCTCAACAAATGAAAAGCACATGTAAAATAAAAAAAAAATAAAATAAAATAAATAATAATGAAGTGTTGAAATTTTCATGACATCGTGTCAAAATGCCTTCCAGTGCGTTCCATCTCCATGAGGACAGACGCATGCAGAATTAATTTGCCATGTCGCTGATTTACACAGATGGATATTTGCTGAAGCAATTACGTTTCCTTGCCTCGGAGCGTAAAGGTGATTCCACGTGCGGCGTTCGTAGCTGGAGAGATCCAGGTGCGCGCACGCCGTCTTTCCAAAAGTGCTTTACTGCCGCGCCCCGCACTAGCGAGGAGAAAACCTCGAACCGTGAGCCCAAAGCAGGAAGTCAGGCTTCAGAAGGACGATTTTTTTTTTACACAGATGGGAGGCAGTGGTTCCTTCAGCGATGACAGCATGTGCGAGGAAATCGTTGAGTTGATCGCATGTGTTACACTAAAACCTGTCACAGAATGTGCGGGGCCTTTTCTTCTGTTACTGCAGCAGACAAACACACACACACAAACACACACAAACACACACACACACAATATTGTCATAATAAAGAACGTTCACAGTTTAATAGTCAGACACTTTTTTTTTTTTTCCGAGACAAAACGATATAAGGATATGTTCTTCTCTGTCTGATGACAAATTAAAGGATGTGACCTAAAAAAAAAAGCGTGCTTCGTCAAAGGGCGGATGAAATGACCTTCTGAAATCTTGGAGATGCCCCAAAAATAGACTCCCTGCTGTCTCCCTGGTCTGGGTCTAACACACATATTTCTACACTTCCTGGGGCACACAGAAATAGGCTGATGTGATCAAGTGTTGTTCCAGGATTCATGTGTAAGAAGGTGAATGTGTTTCAGAATTCTGCACTTCTCAAATTGCACAAAAAGACCACAGGATTGCAAATGGGATCACACATTTGAGGCATATGCCATCAGTAATAGAAACCAGATATATAACGATATATATTACACAGCTTGGTTGAATGTTCGATTTTGATTGGTCACTTAAGGCATTCTGTGGTAAAATATTTCACTATGATTGCTGCTATGGGTAATGGACCACTTTAACTTAGACCTCTCTTTCATATCACTCCACAAATATAAATGTCACAACTCTTGTTCTGACCATCATCACTTCAAATGAATAAATCTGCCATCACGCAAGCTTGTGTTGTCTTGTAAATCCAGTCGATATTACAGTTAATACAGTTGCTTTGGGTGGTGCTGAAGAAACAGCATTGTGTTTCATGGTTTCGATAGAATTTCAGAAACAATATTTTTCGCCGAGGCGCAAACAGTTCAGCGAGACCAGGTGTGCTTCCAGTCGAGGCCGCGATATACTCCAGTGACCTCATAATTACCTCGTTATAGCGCTGTCCTGCACTACAGATTACAGCAGCGTGCATTAACGCTCTCTGACACGCAGAGGTCAGGGGTCACGCTCCCTACCGAGGACTGCAGTCAGACCAGTAATGATGTCTACAGCGCCCCTTCCAGACAGCGGCAGTGACCCGGAGCCGAATACCGCACAGTCCAGCAGCTTCAGAGTAAATGTTGATTATTTGCCTTTGAAATGTACCGGGTTGGGTTTGCTCATTTTGAGGGTGGGTTCGGTCACTCTAAGAGACAGGAGAAAGTGGCGTGAAACGGAGAAATCACACTGATACGTTATTCTTAATAAGTACTTTTAAAGTGGCAGGTATTCAGGCAGTGAACTGTGATCCAGTCAATAGAACCAGGTCCAAGAGGTGGTCATGTGCAAACATGGCACATGTTGTGTGAATGTAAATCATGGTCAATGAGCCTGATCCAGAGTTCAACATTTTTTTATGAATTATTGTATCTTCACGAGTGGTTCATAGTCCACTGAGTATTGATTTTTTTCTTCTTTTCAAGTATTATGATAATACGCTAAAATTATTTGCTCTCTATATAACCATATACTTACGAGTAGCCTTTGTAATCTGAGCTGCAGTGTGTCTTTGAAGTCAAATACAAGGATATTCAGTGCGGTCCTAATGCACTATATTAGCATGCCCTTGTTTACAGAATCATCTTTGACTAATAAATCACATGTGAGTCCAAACCTAAATATAAAAGAAATGTGTTCATGGAATTAGAACAAATGATAGGAAAAAAATGTTTAAGAATACAATTTACAAACTAGGACACTGCCTTTGATGTTAATATTTCCATATTTCCATAAATCCAAATTGTATAATTTCAAAGGCCGGGTTTTTTTATTTATTTATTTTAAAGCAAAAGAATAAGGATAACCAGCTGATTTGCGAAGCCTCCTGTAACAGACATTTTCAATTTTCCAAACTTTGTGGTTTATTTCAGGTTAAAAGCTAAAAGCCAAACGGTGAAAATGGTGTACAATGATGAACAGATGGCTGGTGATTGACAGCATTAATTTTTAACCACTGAAGATTGGATTTGTGTGCTACAGGGATTTCTCAAATGCTACCTCAAAATCCATAGCTGTGCAGCCATAACCGACCGGCAGGTCATTGCCTCCGCATGTAATAGCAATTCATGAGGATGCATACTGTATGTAGCTAATGCTATGGCACAGGAAGCTAATGTCCAATGCATCAAAGTGCATTGGAATTAGGCTGTAATGGAATTAAATTAAATCACAACAGGTCTGAAGGGGAATGAAGTATGGAAGTAGGCATCACACTCACAGCAGACCCACACACACACACACACACGCACACGGACAGGCAAACCGACATACGCACACATGAACACACACAGACACACATGCATGTACATGCACACACACACACATAGTAATGACCCTACCATGTTAGAATAACCAGGGAGGAATAAAATGGCCGAACATGTTGAAGAAAAGGCACTATTCAGTTTCCCTCAAAATGGCACCAAAAACAACCACAGAGTTAATCCTGGCACCGTGTTATTTTAATTACAATAGGGACAAGATCAACAGAGAGGAGCGCAAGATGACAGTTGCAGGTATTGAGGGAAATCAAAACAGCTGACTCACTCGCACTTATGTTTTCAGTTGTATTACAGCACCTGGCCAAAAAACAACAGGACTGGAAGGCAAAGCAATGTCTTCCGCATACTCTCTTCGTTGCTCTTGATTACCATCAAATCCAGAGACATGACTTTGAGTGCACAGGTGCCAGCCAGCCATCTGCAATTAGAGCCCAGAGAGAGAAAGAAAAACAAACAATTATGTTAGAGGGCATAGTGACACACAAGGGGACAGAAGGGGGATGTACTGTAACACACACACACACACACACACACACATACTCACACACACAAACACACACACGCACATACACTCACACACACACACCCACACGCACATTCATGCACACGTGCACACATGCACACGCACATACACTCACACACACTCACACATTCGCACATAAACACTCACGCACACACACACACACACACAGGCCTGTTTTCCACGTTCCCATTAGCACATCAGTCAATGTGAAAGCGCGAGAGCAGGGAGAGCAGAATGGCGTGCGATTGGACAGCTCCTCGGCTCCAGACCGTGCGGCAGAGAGAGAGAGAGAGAGAGAGAGAGAGAGAGAGAGAGAGAGAGAGCTCTACAAAGGTCTCCGCAGGACCAGTGTGACACTAATTGGACATCACGGTCAGATTAGCTCCACTTCGAACCTCGGGCCGGGAAGGACACCGCCGAGCTGGCCGGAGAGAGGACGTCCCCCGTGGCCTTTGGACGAAGGATCTGTCCATCTGCAAGAGGAGGCTAAAAAGCCACACTTTCATGTACCTGCCAGCTTAAATACAGTGAGATATGATTACATTTTTACACAAAAAAGGCCATGTATAAATGGCGCTCGTAAAACAGCAGGCTCAAATCTTTTGTGCGAGAGGTTTTTTATCTCACTCCCCCTCACTCAGACAAAACCTTTGAAAAAGTCTGTTTGCTCAGTTTGGATTATTCTAAGATGCCTATTTCATATGTATTGAATGTGCGCACACACAAACACACACACACGCTATCTGCCCTACACTGCGATATTGATATAAACTGGTATCAGTAACACCAACCACCCCCCCCCCCCCCGCAGATCTTTTTCTGAACAGGGAGCAAGCTAACATACAAAAACCGAACATCGATCGCTCCTGTTTCTCCCGTTCCCGGGCTCCTCGCAGCTCTAATGGAACTCGTAACGAGTGATCTCAGCGGCGGAAGGAGGACTCTGATGCTAGCGCTAACGACGTGACGCGCGGCAGCGCTCTCGTACAGATGAAGGCAACCGTGGAAACGGCCTCGTTCGCACCCCGGGGTCAGCACCACCTTGACTTGCTCTCAATCAATAGACAACCACTCGTGCGGTAACAGGTAGGATGTGATTCCCCCCCCCCCACCCTCCCTTGCTAACTTAAGCTTTTTAGCTAGCTTAACCTTCGTCAACATTGTTTCAAACTCAACGTAGTGTTTGCGTCAAACTGCTTGTGTCGAACTAGACTTCTGATATTTCACAACCGGCGCTATTTTGAGATCAATGGGCTATTTCGGTCATTTTGGCCAGGAGGAGAAACGGATCATGCTGTGAGGTTTGGCTCGGCAGATCCCCCTGGAGGAATCACGCGTGGTTTGACAGCTTGATCAAGGCTTCCTTGGAGCGTCTTCTTAACTTCATCCTAGAGGCGGATCACCAAAGAAACAGTTGGATTGAAACGTGGCCCTGCTTCGTTAATCGCTCTATGATTATTTCCATTATCAATTCGCTTGGCAGGGAAACTCACCTGAGGCTGCTTGCATGGCTTATTTTTCCACGTTTCGTTTTTTTTGCACAACGTTTCTAATGCAGGTGGAGTTCGGAGACGCACATAATGTCCCCGACATGCCGTGGTTTTTCCACAGAGTCGTTTCCACATAAATCCCACTGTGAGGAAAGGGAACTGGACATCATACAGATTCGTAATGCCACAGAAGCACTGAATAGCACACCAGCCCTATGATACGAACATACATGGACAATATGGCAATGTTGCTCATGCAATTATGAGGTCAGTCCATTTAAAATATGTTCTTACCTGCCAATTGCAGTGTATAGAACTGCGGCAGCCACAATTAAGTCATGGGGTTGGTTAAGATAATTCATTACTGTATGACTCACCTACGCGCTGTGTAAATTTGCACAGTATGAATGTTCTTTTATGGATATTGTTCCTATTTTTTGCCGCACAGCAGATATATGTTCTATTCCTGCATGAGGTAGCTACACACTGTTCAAATAGAGTCCGATGCCCATGGAGTTGCATTAGTAAGGGGCTTGCCAGTTCTGTCTAACCATTACCTTAGCCAGCGAGTGCCAGCATGTGTCTTCAACCTGCTGGTTGACAAGTATCACACATTTCTAGCTAATGTTTCTAATTTCAGTTTAATTTCTCTTTCTTTCTTTCTCTTTTTGACATAAAAATCATGTGATAATCTGGGTTTTAAACCAATGATCATCCCTTCGCCCATGTGCACACATTCTGACCTCTGTATAAGGAGGAATGTGATAGTTTCCTCCATTTTGAAACAGTCTGCCTCTCGGACGGAATCATCCCATTGGTCAATACGCCGGTACTTCATGATGCATTCCCCTCAAAGAAAGAGAAGTTTCTGCTCTCTTGACTGATGATGATTGTGAAATGATGTTGCTTCAATGAAAAGGTCCAAATAGAAAACGAGAGGTAAAAATGTATCTGTTTGATGTGTCTGTCACGACGGTGAGTAGGCACCGTTAGTCATGTCACGATAACGAGGGAGTGCTGTCCCGCTTTCAGCCATCAAAGTACATGGAACTCAAAGAACTAACAGCAAAGTATGATATCTGAACATCAGAAGAACAACGTACTCACGCACACACACACACGTACTGTACATGCTCACACAAATACGCACACGCGTACTGTACATGCTCACACGCACACACACACACATACTGCACATGCTCACACGCACACACATACACACACACACACGTACTGTCACACAACACAAACCTACATGCTCCGCACAACACCAGTACATGCTCACACGCACATGCACGCACACACACGTACATGCTCGCACGCACACAAACACACTTTTTTTTCTAAATTTGTGTGAATGAGCTGAGGTGACACTGCATTCCGTTGGATCAGCGGAGAGAGATGGGCTCACGAGCGCAGTGTAGATAAACCAGACGAGGCCGGGGGAGGGGCGAGGACTCGAGCACGAAAAACAGGCGTCTCCCAAAACCGGAACCAACGTCCACAAAAGCAGCCCGAGAAACGAGATCGGCAAACAAATCGAATGAATTAATTGATTCGATCGTTGTGACAGCCATAACCCGAGGGCCGTGCTGCTCACTGTGAAAACAGATGGCAACAT
This sequence comes from Anguilla rostrata, assembly GCF_018555375.3. Taxonomy (NCBI): domain Eukaryota; kingdom Metazoa; phylum Chordata; class Actinopteri; order Anguilliformes; family Anguillidae; genus Anguilla; species Anguilla rostrata. Next base: position 62,382,129 of record NC_057936.1, read on the forward strand.
TGTTGCTATTCAGGGTTATTTTTTATTTATTTATTTATTTATTTATTTTAGTTTGGTGATGTTTAGCATAGCTTATTATGCGTTTGCACTTCAACGCTGTCGTGCTCGCTGGACTGGAAACGCCGTCGGCCACGTGGTCCGGCACACCGTCTCTCACATTCATCAGGCGAGGGCATCGTTCTCCTGCGCTGGTAAGCCTCTGTGGATAACAGCCTTTGTTAAACGAAGGGAAAGCAACATTAGCGCGAGACGCTCGTGAAGCGAGATGAAATTGACTCACGAGTCGAGACTCCCGCAAAGTCGCGCTCTCCCGTCTCAAACCCTCTGGGGAGGAACCGAGTCGGCTCCCTTTGGTTCACGTCAAATTGTCAGACGTGGGCTAAGAGACGGAGGCACTTTGCCGGAGAATCGGAACGACGCGGAGAACAACAGGAAAGCCGCGAAAGTGACACAGTCACTTAATGTCATTTACGATCTTCAGAAATCTATGCCTTTCCTAAATAACGTGTGTATCTGCCAATTTAAATAAAGAAATGGGTTTTGGTTCGTGACTTTCCGTCAATCTAAACTTGCTTTCCGTTATTCGAAACTTGCAGGTGTATCAGAAAAATCTTCACTTTATGTAACAGGAAAAAAATGAAGGAAAAAAATTGGATTTATGAAAAAAACAACTGTTGAGAAATCTATCAATCTATCAAGGAAACGCTACACCTCACTTGCTGTTCTCATATTCTTCTAATGCTAAACTCTAGAGTCAATCGAAATTTGTCCCTGCCGGCTCACAATTATCTTGTTTTTTTTTTTTTTTTTCCTGATAGTTTGGTGAGGTGAATCATTATTGACATTTATGGGTTTTCTCATACCTCTGAAGCTGACTCAGACCAATGACTCAGCATTTGTTGCGCACAATGTGAACATGCCAATCAAACTCAGACCCCTTTGAAACCGACCGAACACAGACCACCTCAGTAGGCGGTCTCAGCACGATCCATTTGTGGTTCTTTTCAAAGTCCAGTTAATTTGCGCATTGTGAACGCAAAGCGGCCCCAGTCCGCTTAGCATTTTTTTTCTGTACACTTTAATACCTCGGGGGCCTTGTATGCTGCTGTAATTACTTCTGAGTGTACCTAGCTAAAAAAAAAGAAATAGCAGAATGGCTGCTGGTGGTGTCCAGGGGATTGTGTGGTCAGGATAGACCTGTGATCTTTGTGTGTGCCAGCCTCCTCAAAATGAAGCACAAACAAATTATAAACAAATCTGTGGTGGCCATTTTGAAGAAAATTACCCGCAATCGGGGGTTTACATAAATGGTACACACTTACGCATTAATGGCGAAAAGAATAAAATGCATGGCGATTTTAAGCCGTAAGACTGCTGCCATATTCCATTAGGACATAAAATTGCTGTGAATTTTTTTTTTTTTTACCTTTTTCTTGTCATCAATGCATACTTGCATACCACTTATGTCAACCCCTGCCCATAATCCAACGTTACAGCGGTGGGGTCTGAGTTCTTAAGGAGCTGTGGTCTGCTTGAGTGGGCCAGAAAGAGAACTGAGTCATCTTTCAAGTGAACATACAATTCGGAAAACAAATACATAGGTGAGTTCATTAGCTGCTGCTTCACTTTTTAATTAATTTTAAAGGAACTGAATTAGGTTGATTTGAAATAACTATATGTTACATCACCCTAAAAGAAAAGAAAACTTTCCTTCCGAAAGAAAAAATAAAATGAAATACAATAAACAATATCTTGCATTTGAGTCAACCGTGGACAAATGTTGAGTGATTCCCAGTTTATGTCATTCATCCAAGGAAGTCTGCAGCCCTGTGTTATCTGAGTTGCTAATCACAGCGCTGCAGATGCCTACTTCAAGTTCCTTTCACCAGTCACGAGGACAAGAGGATTGTTGCAAATAATAGCTTTTTTTTTTTCTTCAAAAAGGGGAAAAGTAGAGAGAAAGCATTAGAGTAGAAAGTAACTCTGATTGAATTCTAAGAAAACAAGCTTAGCAATGACAGGTCTGGTATCGCTGAGTGGAAAGTTAATCTGATATTTTGCTTGGGGAATGTCATCATGTGTCTGAATGACCATGTCCAAGTGCACCATGGGAACTCGGAGCCTGAAATAGGCCTGGCCAACGCCATTGATTGGTTCCAGATTGGATTAGACCAACTCTGCTTTGCTCCACCTGTAAAACAATAGCACCCTGAAATGCTCTGCTACATCGCAGATTTTACCAAAAAAATGATTCACCAATTGGATTAACTTCCAGAATGTTCTAATTCAGAACATCCTTTGTTCAGAAGACGTATTGCTTGTACTTATTTTTTATTTTCACACATTACCCTGCACTTCTTGGTAAATTGTATTTGTCCTAATACTCTAGCTTAATCTTCTGCCTAGTTTGGCTTTGCAGATGTTTGACCAGGATAGTGTTCATTGTTCTCGGCTAGAACTAGCTGTACAAAATAAGTAACTGTACCTTACTGAACCCGTGTTCAGCAGTTGTCTACGATCATGAAAATGCACTTCTTGTACGTCGCTTTGGATAAAAGCGTCTGCCAAATGAATGTAATGTAAATGTAAACTTTTGAAACTGCATGTCCCCACAAAAGAGGCACACCTAGCTTGTATTCAATGTAAAATATAGATTATAGGCAGTATTGATTGAAATTGATTGACTAATCAGTTAGTTAGTTAGCTAATATGGGAGCATGCTGGCCGTATACATCGTGATCAGTCTGATGGTGAGCAGAGCCAGAGAGGACCTGAACCTGACTACCCTGGGTCTGAGGCCAGACACATGTTCAATTTGCTCTCCTCCTTCTGTGAGCCAATGACAAGCCTCCCCCAACACACAAATACACACACACACACACTCTGTCTCTCTTACACACACACACACACATCGTCTGTGCAGTCACATGCTGTTCAAGCGGAAAATAGTAAAGAGGGGTTCATCGGGTTCGTCCATCTGCTCGTTGCGATTGTGCGTACCCTCACTATTGAAGTTAACGATTTGTGGAACAATAGGAGAAGTTCAAGGAACGCAAAGGCTGCTGCCTCTACTGACCCAACCAACAGGAAACATACAGATTTTTATTTTTTCTTTCTGAAAGGCAGGGTCCTTACAATGATAGTCGCAATTCAGAAAGAAAAAAATATGTGTAACAGGTGTAAACTCTGTTATAGAAATACTCCACACGACCAGCTCGTTTTCCTGTTTCATTTCAGTTCATGTTTTACACTGCATTTTGGCTGAGAACCGTCACACAGCTGAGGTAAGTTTTAGATCTGAAATTTAGTTTTTTTTTTTCCATCATTGTGTGATGATTGCAGCTGAAAATAGCTGAAAATCATGTGTCCTGCTAACTTACAGATTAAGATTGAGCTTTGAACAAAAATACACATCAGATAAACATCATAATTGTTGTCAACACAGTTTGTACCACCAATTAAACCATTTCAGTAATCAGTGAAACAGGCATTTATATTTAGCATTTTTAAAATAGTTCAATTCATGTAATTACAGGTGAGACATTCCACTGAATACCACATGATTTCCAACTAGAATGACGTGCATCATATATTTAAATAATGATAACACCAAACAACAAAGCAATTAATTTTACTGGGAATAATTTCAAAGGGTTCACGTGGATGGAAATGAGGATTGTTATTGGAAATATATGAATATGAGGTTTTTGTATCATAAAAGAGAGTTTAGGCATTTTTTATACACTGGGTAGCACAAATGAGGGGAAACACCAAGAGGTTGCAGGTTTTATTCCCAGCCACTGACACTGTACCCCACAGTTGCTTCACTGTATATCTAACTGTATAAATGGATACTATGCAGGCCATGAACAACAGCAATGGGAACAAGTTGTCCGGAGCTAAAATATACCTAAAATATACCTACCTCTGTATACTTTTGTACTGCATATGTTTGTCTCCTGATGGGCTGACTGTACTCTCAACCCTGGATGGAGGTTATGATAATCAGCGAAGCGCAAGTCGACCGGCGTCCGTGAGGATGAGCGGTGTTCGTGTCCGTCCTGCTGAAATCGCGATTCAAAGTCCTGGACCTGGGCCTTCTCCTTCAAAACCCTTGACCATAATTATGAGATGTAAAAAAAAAAAAAAAAAAAGATGATGTTTGTTGCTCTTAATTGGATACTTGTAATATCCATTGAAGGGTGAGGCTTTCTGGCAATGTCCTGGTAATTCCCCGAGAGGGGTTGTGCAAGCGCTGCCCGTCACCGTTGGCCTTGTTCCATTGGTGGTCAGTAACGTTGGTGGAGCTTCTCCCTGTTTTCTCTGTGAGTATTGTGACACCCCAGCTGTCTTCATCACTGTTTTATTGTCCCTCAGCAGAATGAAAGAGAGAGAGAGAGAGAGAGAGAGAGAGAGAGAGAGTTTGGTGATGGATGCGGGCTCTCACACTGGCTCCGTCACTTCCACAGGCAATTATATTGGCCGTCATTTTAATCGCCATGTCCCTCGTCCCCCATCCTTGTTTGATTCCATTTCTCTGATGCTCAAAGTCAGATACAGTATCCGCTGTGATGAAGATAAATTAAGTAATTTGCATTTCAAGTGAAGTGTTTGCTTCACGCAGACAAGCCATGCCAAAACAGACAGCGAAGATGTATGGGGCTAAACAACGTCTAATTACGTTTCCTTTAGTGGGTGAATCCTAGTGCATAAACCTCATGAACTCTGGCTTTGCTACATTGCTGAACTGAGGTGTGTGCACCAGAGGAAAGCACCACTTCCATTACAAAATACCACTGCTTGTATTGCTCCCTATCTCAAGATCATAGATGGTCTCCGTGGTGTGTAAAAATGTGGGAGGTGAACCTGTTAGCTTGTAGCGCTTCTCATTTATCAAAATAATTAATTACCGCAAAGATTAAGACACAGCTCTGATAATCGCTCTGTTTTCCCTGTATTCCCCAAGACTGCATAGGCTGACCTGCTTTTCTTAACCATTTGAAGAGCAGGTTTTTTCTGGAATGCTCTTTCAACATTCTAAGTCAGTGTTCTAGAACTCCATTGATTTCAGTTAACAGTAGCGATTGTCTACATCAGCTGTAGAATGTTCAGTTCAGGACATTGTAATGACATATTTGTGACCTCACACCTGTAAGGGTGAGTGAACAAACTCAAAGCTCGCAGTGCTGCCACAGGTGTTCTCGGGCTGTGATGTAGCCTCAGGCTTGAAATGGTGTTTGGCCTAATTACAGAGAAAGCTCCTTATGAAGTAGCACACCCGGCGAGGATCAGGGAGTGATTTATTGTTGACCGATATGAGCTGTAATCTATTTATTTGCGGGGTGTGGTAAAGATGGAGAATGGAAAGAATCGGTGTGCATTGTGCTTCATTTGCCACAGTCACTTCTTCACTTTCTGAGCCATCCAGTGTGTGTGTGTGTGTGTGTGTGTGTGCAAGTATGTGAGCATTTCCGTTGGTCATATGTTGTACATGTGTGTATCTGTGTGTCTGTGAGTGTTACAGCGTGTGTGTGTGTGTGTGTGTGTGTGTACTGGTGCACACATAAGTATGTATGTCTGTGTAAGGCCAGGTATGCAGCGTTCACATAGTGAAGCGAGCCAGTTCGGGATGCTTCATATACTCCGTGCCTGACCACGACTTCTGTAACAGCTGTAATAAACAAGCATGAGCGTCGAAAGTAAACGGGGGCTCTGGACCTCCTCCGCTACGCGAACGCTCGTAATTTTCGGCCTGAGGTGGTCCCGCAAATAACCCCCCCCCCCCCACACGCCCACCCCCACGCCCATTCAGAACCACACACAGACGGCAGGGCTCAGCACCGGGGCTAATGTGCAGCCGCGCGGAAGGTAATCAGTCCGAGTATCGGGAAAAGTGTCTGGAAACCGTTAGCGTGCCCGGTCACTGTATCCTCATTACAGCTGACACTACCGGGCCCGGGGAGGCGTTAGCCAATGGCGCGGGAGTAGAACGCTGCGGCCGTAATGGTTACCGTAACAACACCGAGCCAGACGTCCCTCCCGAAGGTTAGCAGCCCGGGTGGAAAGATCAGCGAACCCTCGCTCATCTCAGGAAGCAGCTGGGCCGGGAGGCTGGGCGTGGGGGCGCAGGGGTGCTCTTGAGAGGAAACTAGCTGAGACAGTACACGCCGCGTAATTAGAAAACTTTCTGTTAGGAGCCGCTCCTCTTTGATTTCATGGATGATTGATTTTTGTTTTATTTTTTACCTCGTCTGTTCCTGGGGAGAAGTTAAAGCAATGCGTTCATCCAGGCGGAAAGGTTCCTCTTGTTTGACCAAAAAAAAAAAAAGAAGTTTTGTTGCTGGGCGCAAATAGAATTGGTTCTGGACTGGTATCTCTCTCTCTCTCTCTCTCTCTTTCTGTGTATCTCTCCCTCTTTCTTATCTCAAATTAATTCACTGATACTAATTACTTTTTATTTGAGCTCTGATAAATTTATTTCTTTTTAAAAATGTTTGTGTCTGTGAGTGAGTGAGAGAGAGAGGGATAGAGAGAGAGAGGGAGAGAGACTCGGTAATGCTTTTACTTATTAAGATTTATTATCTAATGAACCACAGTGAAGATTATTATTTTTCAGCCTGTGCTATCTCCAGTCTGTCTCATCAGTAATACTAGCAGGGAGCGAAGACCATTCAGACTGCTGAAGTGCTGAAGAGTCAGGCCGTATGATGTCAGATGATACTACAGCTTCTAAAGGGCTCGACATGTCAAGCCTACTCTCTGCTGCTGATTTGTCTAGTTATCGGTATTTCTTTAAAAAAAATGTTCACAGCTACTCAAGAGTTTTGGATTTATACAGCTACAATTTGTTTAAATATGACAAGCACACACTCACACACAAACACATACATGCATGCACACATGCACACACACACACACGTACATACAAATACATAGACACATGCATGCATGCACGCACAAACAAACACATACACACACATGCACGCGTGCACACACTCACACACATACACACACACCATAAATTAACTCGGTAAGCAAGTCCAATCATAACCCAGTGTGCAATTTCAAGCACACAGCTGTGGCCATTAGATTCATTAGGTACAATAAACTCAGCTCAGGGTTATATTTAAACTTATCAATACAGGGGACAGAAACAATGATTTTTAATGAGAGAACACTTGGAGCAACAATCAAGACTATAGATTACAGAGAAGCGAAGTACCAAAAGGATGTGTACTGCTGCAAGTTACAGATTAAGCTCTCATTGACTGAGCCTCCCCAGTCAATACACCACAACAAACCATCTTTTATAATTTTTGTGCCATTGTGTGTGCGCGCGTGTGTGTGTGTGTGTGTAAGTCTGTGCAGGTTTTGTCCAAGTGATTATGTTTTTTTTTCTGAATGTGTATTCATGTATGAGTGTGTGGACAGGTTGGAGTATGGGTGTTTGTGTGTGTGTGTATGTGTGCTTGTGTCTGTGTCTTGGTCATGTACAGTCCTACCATTATGCTGTATTTCTGCATGCTGGCCTACAAGTTTTCCCTGTTTATTTCTTGTTTTTATACAAGTAAATATTGTGTAAATAAATGTAAAAAGCATGTAAATCTAAAGCCAGGATTTTTCATATCTCAAAACACATCTATTTTTCAGTGAGACTCTACCCTAATGACCACTTAATTCACCTAAGCCAGGATGTGCACTGGAAAAAAAAAATGTTTTAATTGAGTTAAATGTGTCTTAAGCCACGATTGGGTTTACCGTCTAAGGTTTTCTTGTCGCTTTCCAGTTCTGTTCCAGAGCGTAAGGACGTTTGCAGACAAACTAGAACCACCTAGACAGCTGGGCGCGTTCTCACGTTTCCCCACATTGTATCACAGCTGGGACTGCACATGATGCGAGGTCGGGTGTAATGGCTCTTCACGTGCCCGAGATTTCTATAATCTCTGCCTAGCGAACGTCGCTGTATCCTCCATTCAGCTAAATGGAAAAACAGGGACTTTAAATGTATAGACCGTGGCATTAGTGACTTGGTACGCTAATGCTAAGCGGTCATTAGAAGGTCATGCATTGTAAAATATGATGCTATAAATATTTTTAACAGTTTTACTCCGTGTAAAGTGCTTGTATGATAATGTGCATGTTCTCAGGAACATGCTCAAGGCTCACAGGTATATATCATTTTGACTGAGAATTTACAGTGAAGTGATTTCACCAAGTAATTGGTTTCCAGTGTCTAATTAGCTTATCATACAAAATACAACGAAAATATAACGATTGACTATAAATTAGTCATAATAGCCTATATTTCTATCCCTCACCCCTTCCTTAACCACTTCATAAGTCACTGGGTGTATGTGTGTGTTTGTAGTTGAGTCTGTGTGTGTGTGTGTGTGTGTGTTTGTGCCTGTAGCAGCATATGTGTGTTTGCATCTGAGTGTGTGTGTGTGTGCATGTTACCCCACATCTTAAATTTCAGCCAGTCAGACATGGGTGTCCTGACCGCTATTTTGTGCTTTCTCTTAATGTGGACTTCACTGGGCTAACGTGGGGACACAAACAGGGCCCTGCAAAAGCGGCGGCTTTCTCATTTTCATCAGGCTGTCCGGCCAGGTTCCCGGGGTGGAAACAAGGCAGTCATTTCCCATGTTTGGGATGAGCTAGTGTAGACCGTGAGGATGTTCCCTGACGCTTATCAGTCCTGTTTAAGGAGATTCGACTAATGTTAAGCAACAGTATGAATTGTGAGGGAGAGAGTGAACGCTGACCCATTCGATGTGAGGAGCTGTTGTCCCAGGCATGATACATCAAACCCTGAGATGCTGACGGAGCTTTGCTAGTACTGGATTACATGCAAATGGTCCTTGCCCCCCCCCCCCCATAAATGAGGCAGAGTGCCGTGTTGCTGCTGTTAGATTAACTGTGAGATAGGAGTCAACAGGGCAAATTCTGGCTGCTGCATTCTTGGCACTACAAGGCAGAAGAAGATAACATCTGAAGAAGATGTGCAGAATAATGTCCTTCTGGATTCTGGAATCTGTGCCCATAAATACGGACGCAGCGGAATTCTTCTCAAATAATTTATTAATTTTTATTTATTTATTTATTTTTGTCATTGAGTCATTCGGTTATTGTTGCCTGCCATCTGGTAAAATCACAGAGTTCTCATTTGGATATCAGGTCTGCCTATTAGGTTGGGCAATATTTGTCAGTTTTTTCTTTTGTTGAGATATACTATATTGTCTCCACTGATTTAGAATTCCCAGTCATGCAGACTGTCACTTATCCCTTCAGTGTGAAGACTCCTGTCCACAGACAGCTCTGAGCTATGGGCTCTGTGCTCTGGGCAATCCAGCTCTCCATTTCACCTGTTATCAATATCTTTACATCAATAGTGTTAGGAATAATACTAATCATGTATCTTAAAAAATACAACTTTTACTGTTGCTACTACTACTTCTACAAATACTACTACTACTACTACAATTGCTGCTACTACTACAGCTACTACAACTCATAATAATAATCATTAAAATATTTTAAAAAATATTTAAAAAATTAAAAAATAAATAATAATCATAATAATTGCTTGCCCTGTCCTTTTGATTTTCATTTCATGATGCATTATAGGGAAGGGGGAAACTGAAGAATCATAAATGTGTGGTTGTGCATCACTCAGATGGGGACTACATATTGATTACGAATGGGATCAGTCCCCACCTTCACTATAAAGCATTTTAGGGTGATGTGGGGTCGCCTGGTCACATTTTGTAAAACACAGTGATGTGTTCGCTGGCTATCTAGGCTTGCTTCCATACATTACCAACTGCGAGCGCAAACCTAGTGCCTAGTTTCCAGAGGCTAATGGTAGAAGCAGTTAACTTTATTTTGACACAAACAGCTGCACACAATTGATATCTATTGCTCACATAATTGCAAGTATGTCTGACCTGTGAGCAAACCTTATTGGGTTTTCTGGCTGCCACTCCAGAAATACTGTATCTTTGATTAGCATCCGCTTGCTCTACAGCGATGGTGGGCGGTAGACGTGACACATTTCCCTCTTGGTTTCCGGCAGTTTCTTGCCTCAGAAACCCAGACAAGTTGAGCTTACAAGTTTGCTCTCTCCTTTGAGGGACACCGATCCCCATTTGAACTTCCTACATTTTCAAAACAAGAAAAAAAAAAAAAAAATGTTGAGGGGAACATGCCGGGCTAGATAACTCGCTAATTCTTCAGCCCTGCCAAGTTTTGAACATGACAGCTCTTCGAAGGGAGCGTGGGTTCAAAATACGGATGATTTCAGTCACTTGAGCAAGCTCAGTAGTTTTCATGGAATCGACTACACTCTGAACATCTTACACGTGAAGTGGAATTTCTTGGCACCTCATGTATTAGTATGTAGCGGGATGTCTTCCTTCAGCAACATCTGACTAAACAGGTTGGCTTTTCATTGCACTGCAAAGAACAGCTAGTCATGCCCCCAAATGATAGCAGAGCCTAAATTAAGCTTTACCTGGGTACTTTATCTGAGAGTATGAGTGAGACAATAGAAATGTATCTCTGTGTAGCACTTTTCATTTAAACCATTGAAGTGTGTTTTTTTTTGAATGTTTTTATTTCTTTCTTTTTTCTTTTTTTTTTTTTTCAAAACTCCAAGTCAGTGTTCTGGAACTCCATTGCTTTAATTTACCAGCAGTGATTGCTATATTGGCATTAGAACTTTTAATTAATTAAACATTCTAATCACACATGTGCGATCTCATACCTCAATGGGTGAAAGACAGGAATATCTGAGAGGTTTGTAAAATAAAAGCAAATAACAGAAAAGCACTGTAAAAGAACTACCGAACATCGTGAAGTTACGATGAAGTAACTGTGAAATTATTCAAAGCAGGACTGAATTAAAGCCAAATCAGTGCCGATGGATTAAGAGAGTGGATTCAGAGGCAGGAGCATGGTGTGAGGAAAGCGGAACGCACCAACCCCTCGTTTCTTTAGTCCATACTGCACAAAGACGTGGGGTGATAGAGTATCGGAGAAGAGCACTGTACTTTTGTGTTGGCCAAAGTTATTATTTTTATTCATTTATGTATCTTATATAACCCTCATTTAACTAGGTAGGTCAACTGAGAGCTCCGTTTTCTTTTGCAGGACCTACTTGGGGAGTCAAAGTATGCAGGGAATTGCAGGGACTGTGCAGCCGAATGTGGGGAGACAGTTTTTTTTTGGGGGATTTGGCCACTGGCCAACTCCCATTATCCTTAAAGAAGTGCCACAGAATCTTTAGTGATTACAGTGACACAAGACCGTACGCTGGCCAAATCAATGTGAATTGTAATATTAATAATCTGCGTAAATGAAGTAAAGTGGCATGGCTATATAGGGCATAGTTATTATTATTATTATTATTATTATTATACATTTTTTGTCCCGGGCACAGAGAGGAGTTCAGCACCGAAGGGGACAAGATAGCCTTGGACGAGAGACGAGGGTGTCCCACTTAAGCAAGGGCAGGGCTGATTCTCATCTTTAAAAATAAATAAATAAATACAAAAAAAAAACAGGAGCGGCGTTTATTTAATCAATACCCGGCACAAAGGAGCAGTGATGAGCGCATCAGAGACTGAGAGACGGCGCGTTTTTCGCGGCTTTGTGATGTGTAATCTGGGCGGCAGGCCTCCTGGAGTCCTCATTCGTTCGCTTGTTTACTGAATTGTTTGACGCGCTAATGCGAGCGGGTGATTGCGAGGCTAAGCCCAACTTTTCCTTCGGCTCAGGCCGAAGAGCTCCTTTATGTCCTCGCGTGGGATCCACATCGTTATTTAGAATAACCTTCGTTTATTCAGAAAGATCAAACAAAAACAAATATATTGGCTTCGCACTAGTGCTGTATATTTTCAGCTGTTGTATAAATTATGAGATGCATGTGCATGCAAGCATCCACACACACACAAACACACTTCACACATATACACACACACACGCACACACACAGCAAACACAACAGTGCATGTGTCAGCCTGGCTATGGCACTGTTGTTCATAGGCAGAGGGTACTGGACTGCATTTCGATGCCAGTCAGAATGCCATTTTGCACTTTATGAGATGCGTACGGTACGATCCGAAAACGCGAAACCGGTTCTGCCAACCGCGGGCCGACAGCAAACCCACACGGCTAAATAAGAAAGGGCCTGCGCTTCTCCTCTCCTCCATAAACTAGTTTTGCATTAAACCAGCGCCGGGAAAGCAGAATGTGCCGGAAGACTTGGCCCAGAAGAGACATAAACCCCAGAGACCACTTGGTAAAATCAGCCTTGCCGCATTCACCCAGATAGATCACATTAACATTCGTTCCAGCTGGAAATCACAAGTGTGGAGCATGCTCCCAATTTAATAGTTCTGTGAAATGTCTTCTTTTTTTTTTTTTAAACTCCCACATTCGGGTCAGAAAAGCCCTATCAAAGGAATAATTTCATGAACAACAGAGGGTATAATATCTTATTGCGGGCCCTCTGGGGAAGACAAACAGTACGTGGGTCAGACTAAAATAGTACAACCAGAATGGAAAGATGAGCATTGCACCTGCCTTGTAAAAAAAAACATGAATTACCCAGTAGCTGCTCCTTTTATTTATTAAATGCAACTATTTGATATCATCTTGGGCCATTCAGGGAGAGTCATATTGCTCCTGAAAAGCAATTTGGTTATGTTTTACACCCTGTTTCATATTTGCATAGACAAGTCTTTGCCTTTACATTTAAAAACCTTTATATTTTCCCTTTCTACCACTTAACAGTTTTACAAGTCACACTGTATTTTTAGTACGTTATCAATTATACCTGTACCATTCCTGAAATCCATATTATGAATATTATATGAATGCATCATATTTCATATTAGATCATGTAACTTTCCATAGCAGGCTAGGGTAAATTAAAATTATGATGATGATAACGATGGTGGTGGTGGTAGTGGTTGTTGTTGTTGTTACATATTTTCTTCTTCTTCTTCTTCTTCTTCTTCTTCTTCTTCTTCTTCTTCTTATTGTTGTTGCTGGTCTGATGAGAGCTCAGTTACAGTCTTAGCTCACTTACGCTGAGAAACCAGGCTAAAGAGTGTAAATGTCACATTCCAAAAACGGTCATGCGCCCTCAGCCGGGCGGCTGCTCCCCAACTCTGAGCCTCCGACGGTAATTAGTTTCACAGGGAGGGGGGAGAGAGAGAGAGAGAGAGAGAGACAGAGACACAGAGACACAGAGAGAGAGAGGAGATTTATTTCCTCCGCTTTAGCTGATCCCACTGCCGTGCACTTCCAACAGATATGGATGGTCCTCATTCGGCTAATTACTCCAGAGCAAACATAGTATACCCCCCCCCCCCCCGCCGCCACCCCCATCCCATTAATGAATGTTACACCTGTAAGGAACATGAATCCCCTACTTTACCATCGCCCCGCCCGTCTGTCGCTCCCTCACGAGGGCCAGAGTGTCTGGATGCGTGTAAGCGATTAGCTTAATCCACACAGACTCGATGCGTATGCTTAAGACCAATTCATCAGAGCGTGTGGAGTCTGCGTGGCTCTGTGAAGCCCATAGCTAGGCTGGAAATATGATTTTATTTAAAAATGCGATATTTTGACTGGCCGTCTTGCTGATCCCCATGTCAGTAACCACTGAAAAATGTCTGAACATTGTGTGATTTTAGCTTTATGAATGTTTAATGACATCTGGGAATCAATGAGATTATTATTATTATTATTATTATTATTAAATTGTTGGTGGATAATAAATCTTTTTTTCTTATTCATTAAATGCGAATAAGTCAAAATCCCCATTTATGATTCAATGTGACTGCAATCACGAGGCTAATAATTAAGCCAATGACTGGAGCGATGTTTCTTGATGACACCAAATTAAAATTCTAAGAGTATGCCTGCCACAGCATTGTAATGTTTTATGTTTAATTACAGCAAACAAGAACATATTTAATTCCCTCGCTGGCTGCCAACATAATCACATTAGATAAACTTTATTCTTCATGCTTTCTGTTTATTAGCACTGATTATTTATTCATTTATTTATTCATTTATTAAAATTTTATTTTCACGGTTTCGTTGTCTGTGCATGGTGGTCAAGCTTCGCACTGGATGTTAGCCTGCCTGGCTAGTGGCTGTTAAAGAGAAGGAAATAGCAAAACTGTTAACACCAAATCAACTCTGACAGAGTTAATCATACAGTGACAGGGCACATTTTCCATCCCTTGTGGACTCATAGAAACACTGTCTGTGCTGAAATAACACTGAACACTGTGCCGTGTTAAAAAAAAAAAAAAGGTGTGGAGGAGCACAGCTTGTCTGGAGGAAAACAAGGCAACATAAGGTGGCGATTTAGGAAAAAAAAAAAAAAAAAAGGAGTCATTTCTAAAACAGCGTCAGGTGTGCGTCAGCGTGCCAGACTTCACGGTTCAGGCGGTTTTTACCGTCCCGCCCGCCGGTCAGACGTCCCAGCGCCAGGTGACTCACTCTGGGGCGTCGGCGGCGCTCGGCGAGGCGGAAACGGGCGTTTTGGTCACACGCCCGGCCTGTGGGGCGGGGGGGGGGGGGAGGAGGAGCCAGGTCCCTGCTGTCGCTCCTCTCACCTGCTCACCTGGGGTGTGTGGGGGTGTGGGGGAGACTTTCAGCCCAGAGCCATTTCCGTGGGTGAGACGGGCATGCTGTCTCTTCTCTCACCTGCTCACCTGGCCTAGGGGGGGGTTTGGTGGACCCCAGCGCCATTTCCGTGGGTGTGACGGGCCTGCTGTCTCTTCTCTCACCTGCTCACCTGGGGTGTGGGGGGGGGGGGGAGACTTTCAGCCCAGTGCCATTTCCGTGGGTGTGACGGGCCTGCTGTCTCTTCTCTCACCTGGCCTGGGGGTGGGCGTGGTGCAGCCCCACGCCATTTCCACAGGTGTGACGTGCACCTGGTGTACCTGTACACAGTGTTCTGGATAATGCTTCTGCTTCTGGGTACGGTCATATGTGGAATGCGGTGATAAATATGATATATTCTGGCTACTGATGTTCCTTTTTGCATGGTCTTCAGAGTTTCCCCAGTCAGCGCTGTACAGGACAGGAGTGGAATTTTCTTGCTGGCGTTTTCTTTGGGAGAGATGCTATTTTTGCATGCATTGTGATTCTTTCTTTACACTTCCGCAAAATAGTTTATTGTAACTGTCATTCTCAGTATCATTTTTTTTTTTTATTCTTTCTAAATAAAAAAACTATTCAGGGCTTTTATAACAGAAAGGTTGTTTAGTGTGAGAATTATGACTCAAGATTCTGTGAATAATACCACACAGACATAGATATAACAGGTATGAGACGTTTATATGTCTGGGTAATAGGTGTATTCCATATTAGGCGTTTATGTGACTAAACTTTCTATTTACAGTAATAGATGAATGACTCTACACCAGTTACTCATAACAAACATAATGGCTCACTTGGGTTACAGTTATCAGACTATGGTTCTTATGTGGCTTAGGAGTCACATAAAAATGTAAGATTCTGCATTCACAGTTGCATTCGTGCAAAGTTATGCAGATAATTCATTTTTTTTTTTTTTTTTTTTCATTTGTTTGATACAGATCAATAGTAATTTAAACAAAGCTGCCCCATTTCCTGTCGTGTGTATTCGGCATTCTGGGTCCCCCAAAACTCTAACTTCTCCCTCTAACTCACAGAGCCCACACCTCTTGGAAGGTTTAAAGGGATCTGACCTTACCCATAATCCACTTATTTTGCAGCGCAGTGGGTCTGAGCCTATTGAATTGAGCTAATCGAGGGGGGAGACAACAGTTTCCATGTCACCGCCATTTTGGTTCACACAGCGCACCAGCCCCTTGCGAACATCTGCCTAATTCTCCCGTTCCTGATTTTGTATTCTGGGACAGCGCGCAGCTGTGAAAAAATGATGTCCCGGCACGACGGAACGTGGCGCGTCAGCGAGACGGGCCCGGGGCGCGCGGTGAGTTCGTGCCCAAATCAACGCCCGTCGCACAAACTCTGACTGACTGTAGTTATTCCAGACGTGCGTTTTTTTTGTAGTACCGCCTATGGGAGCGTGCCAGTGCGGGGGCGATCTCCTACGCTCCTGATTAAGAGGTTAGCGGACCGGTCGGGCTGTTGACAGAATGCCGTAGCGTATAAATAGCTAGCGCCGCTGTCGGAGTGCTTCTACAGCGTCGCCGGCTACTTGACTCCTAATTGAGTTTCTGCTTTGATGCTCACAGGAGACATTAGATGTCTAAAAGCAAATTGTTGTGTGCATTGATTATTTCCATGCAATTTACTCATCATCTCCAGAGAATAAATAACTGGGAGAACTCATTCACACATTATTATTATTATTATTATTATTATTATTATTATTATTATTTAATTGCTGGAGGATAGTAACGTATTTATCATTAAAATACAAAAAAAAAACATGAAAAATATTAGTGTCAGATTTCCATTTATGAATAAATATGACTGCAATCAGTCAAATTTTCACATTGTGTGTTTTTTTAATTTTATTTTGGGTGCTTCGTACAAGGACAGGTGTTTTGGCAGGAACAGAAAAGAGCGAGAGAGAGAGAGAGAGAAAGAGGGGTGAAATTATCAAAAAAAAAAAAAAAAACGCACAGTGGCCCGAACGTGGATGAGACGTCCACTTAGCAACAGTATCATGACGATCGATTTCATGCCTTCAGCGGTGCCGATGGGAAGGGAGGCGGAGCGCGGTGCGGCGTGGCGGGCGAGCGGGTACATCTTTAGACGCGCGCGGGTTTCACACCTTATTATGGTCTGCGCCTGAGCAGCGCCGAGGCCGCGGCGGGATCGCGGCGAGGAGAGGAGACGAATCCGGAGGAGCGAGCGGAGGACGCCTGACAGGTGTGACAGATTTAGCAGCGCGGCCTTCACGGTGATCATCCCTCCCCCCTTTGTCAGCAGATGTGCGCTGTGTCAGTTATACCTCTCTCTCTCTCTCCTTCTAACTCTCTCTCTCTGTCTCTCTCTCTCTCTGTCCTTTTTACCTTTTTTATTTACACCAGATACTGTATATGACCCAAAGGAAAAATCCCAGGCTTTTTATTTTCACACACGCGCACAGCCATGACTGCTGTGCTGGCCATTCTGCTGATCACTGAGCAACACTCACACACACACACTCTCCCTGTGGCCGAACTCTTTCATTCTCCCTCTTCACCGCTACCTTGTTTTGCCAGGCCGATTCCGAGGCGTCGCCACGGTGATCATTTATTTTGATTTGCCTTTCTGCCACTCTAAGATCTGCCTCTCCTGCATCCAGCATAGAGACTGGGAGCACTCTCATTCTCACTGGCGTTGCTGGATTTATGCCTTCCCAAGGATAACACCTGATGCTGAGCGTGTGTGTGTGTGCATACGTGTGTCTGTATGTGTGTGTGTGTGTGTGTGTGTGTGTGTGTGTGTGTGTGTGTGCGCTATTCTCACAGACACTTGGCACACAGCTTTTCAATCAGGCAACATACTGTACCCATTTGAGACAAGGGTGCAGGGTGATATTGGGGTACAGGGTGATGTTGGGGTGCAGGGTGATATTGGGGTATAGGGTGATGTTGGGGTGCAGGGTGATATTGGGGTGTAGGGTGAAATTGGGGTAGCAGGGTGATATTAGGGGTACATGGTGATATTGGGTAGTAGGGTGATATTGGGGTACATGGTGATAATGGGTAGCAGGGTGATATTGGGGTACATGGTGATATTGGGTAGCTGGGTGATATTGGGGTACATGGTGATATTAAGCTGCAGTGTGATATTGGGGTACAGGGTGATATTGGGGTGCAGGGTGATATGGGGGTACAAGGTGATATTGGGGTACAGGGTGATACTGGGGCACACAATGTTACAACAGGCCACTTCCATTGGGCCCCTTCATCCCAACACGCGCACAAAAGCCGATAACAGACAGACGGGAGCAGGACGCTGCTTTGGCAAGAGTCTCCCGGAGAGCCAGCGTTCAACTGGAGTGCCCTTCACCTCGACAGGCAGCCTCCCTAACGAGCCCTCCGTCGCCAGCCGGCCGTTAACGGACGCCGTCGCAAATCTGTTTTCAAATGGAGTTTTTTGGACCTTGCCCTTTACCTCTGGCTGCCCGAATCTGCTTAACGGCTTAAATGTCGTTCAAGAGTAATAAAAACATGACTACGGTTTTTGATGGAAGAGCCCGACCTCTCAACTCATTCCTGAGCGCGTGCCTCGCGGATTTCGGTACGCTGTGAAATTAAACACGCTGACTCCCTGTGTACTTCCGATTTGAATATCTGAATCGCTTTTTTTGCAAATGAGTAAAAAAAAAAAAAGAAGAAAGAAAAAACAGTTTAACTTTTAACCAATGTTAATAATTCTCCGGTGAAACTAGATCCTAATGAGGTCATTAGCGAAAATATAATATTATTGCACACCTTAATACTTCCCAGAGGTAGAGTCTGTGTAGCAGGTTTATCATCATGCTCAGGAGGTAAAAGTGTGCGCCTCCCAGCAATAATAATGAACTCTCCGAGTGTCTGAAGCAGAGCCTTCATTAGCCTGCGTTCTAGCACTTCCCCATACAAGAGTGACAAGAATGAAATAAATAAATAAATAAGAACGCAGCATCCACCTTCTGATGAATTTGTGTTGTGTTCATGCCTCCAGAGAGACTTTAGGAACACTAAAGAACATTTTAAAAATGTAATCATGTAAATACCAAGATTTTCACGTCTCACTAATTCCACAGAATCGAACGACAACTGTCAGGAAAAAAAAACGAAAGGCCGAGCATCTGTTTGGCGTTAACCGTCAGGCTCTGGGCAAAAAAAAAAAAAAAGGACGATTAAATAACATAAATAAAACACATCAGTGGGCTGGGGGGCATATTTGGAGTCGTCGGGAAGACGTTGACTGAGCGCGAGGTGTTTCTCTGCCAGCGAGAAGCTCGACCGCCCGAAGAGCCGTCAGCTGTCCGCGTCTCTCTCCCCCCCCCCCCGCAGTTCCACGCGGGGGTTCCTCAGATAGTCACGGGTCATCCAGACGGACGGATTAACTCCGAAAAGAGCCGCTTTGGCGCCCGTGGCCACGGCGAGCTTCCCGAGCAGCCGTCCCGCTGAGATTTAAAACGGAGGGGAGGCACTGCCCTTACCGGGCCGGGGGGGGGGAAGGAACTTCTGGAATGAGGATACCTTCATTTCCTTCTGTGGAGTTCTGGCATCTCTATGATGTTGAGAATCGCTTTTTGCTTTGTTTGCTCTACTATATCTGTGCTACAGAGCAGGAAAACAAAGAATTGCAGAAAATGCAGAGGGAGGCGACACAACTCAAATTCTTTCTGTGATTTTGCTCTCGCGGACAAATACAATTGCTTGATGGGGGCTGGGGGACCAGTCATTTAGAAAAGACTATTATTAAATGTGTGAAGGGGTCTTTAGTTGTCTTAAATTCAGGTCATGTACGGGAGGCATAAAAGGTAGTGTTCGTCAACCCCACATGTTCTTCTTTAACCCTTTGAAAAGTAGTTTTTTTGGAATAGATTTTTTCAACAATTGTAAGTTGGTTTTCTCAAACTATTACCTCAGCATTAAAATGTTCAGTTAAAAAAAAAAAAAATTCTAATCACATATCTGCGATCTTACACCCTAAAGGGTTAAGACAAACACTCCATAAGTACTTATTTTCAAGCAAGAAAATTCCGAGATTTAAAACCAGCATTTTGCTATCCTTACCAAAATATACAAACCCTGCAGATATAACTGCACTCCTGAACTGCTGTCACCAGAAATAACCATCAGATTGGTTCAGGTTACATTGCTATGGAGAGCTCATTCATATACCACATAATAAAACACCATAACTATGTTCAACGTTAAACTGAATTTTCAAACAGGTTTTGAGGATACATTATTATTTTAAGTAACTCAAGATTAATTCTAATTCTCCATGGAAGAGAGGGGAAAGGCTGTGTAGTCTTCAAACGGATGTTTTGTGTTCGCGGACATCAGACCTTAAAACTAAGTGAGACCTTTAAGCTGAGCAGGTTCAACTGAGTGGTCGTAAACAGATAGATTGTGTCTGAATTACACAGTGGCATCCTGTCTCTGAAATGTAGCCCGGGTTTCAAACAGCTCGACTGTGAAATCAAAGAGCAAAGCATCCCGTCACAATGGCTCAGTGTCAGTTCTGGCCGTGCGTTTGGGAAGAGGCGAACTCCAAAGGTTGCTTTCTTCTCATCGGAACTGCGAATCAAAACAAAGAGCCATTGTAGAGGGCCCCAGACGGAAGTTGGATGTTATGGACTTGGTTGTTATAAATTTTTTTTTTTTTTTTGCTTCTGTGCACAGACGTGGGAGGGGAAACTCCGGCAGAGGTAGAGGAGGAGATGTTCAAAATTCTGAACTACACATTTGCATTAATTTCATCTGGCTGTAATTGATTCTGTTTCCGTTGCATGCAGAGCCTCTCAAAATGTGAGTCAATTTTATTGAGCTTGAAGCTTTCCAATATTAAGCCGCACTGACAACGAGCAGGGTAAAAAAATAAAAATAAAAAAGACTAAAAAGATGCGCAGTGGCGGAAATATGAAACACCTGAGATATTCCTCACAAAAAAGGAACTGATTGGCATTTATTGATCAAAATAAGTCTTGGAGCATTTCTAACTCAAAGAAATATGGGCATCAAACCAAGGATCAACTCAAGTTTAATAAATTAGATGTTGTCTTCGTCATGTGTTTTGTCATGCTGTGATTTTGGTGATACTTTGATCAAACCGTTTTGGTGCCTCAAGCCCTCACTTTCAGCTGTTCCTATTCGACTGTTTCTCATTGGGCCAGTTTGGGTCAGGGGGCATGGTCAGTGTCAACCATGGGGGTAGGGGTAGACGGTAGACATCTTTCTGTGGGAGTATGACCTAGGTGCATGGGGCGGGGGGGGATTTAGAGGGAGGCCTGACAGTGGACAAGCAAACAGTGAACTGACTCGAGAGTTTGGCTGGACCTGGCTGGTCTAACGAACTTCCTTGAACTAGGTCAACAGCCCCCCCACCCCCACCCCCAACCTGTTATGTTGCTATCCTTCTATCTAACTCTCTATCTCTCTCTCTCTTGTACCCTGTCTCCATATATCCCTTCTCTCTCTTACCCTCCCTTTTTCTTGGCCCAATTCACCTGTTTCTCACATGCTCCAGTCTTTAATGAGGAAGAGCATGGAGGCCATAGCCATAGCTGTGTGGTAGCTATTAAAAGAGCTGTCTTCCCTCTCTCTCTCTCTCTCTCTCTCTCTCTCCTTCAGTGTGATGCAATGTAATGTACTACATGTGTACAAAAATCTAAAACGTTGATACTTTCAAGTTGTAATTGTAATTAATGAATTAATCAATATTGTAAAACTGTTCTATTTTAGCAAATCCAACAGAACACTGACCTGCATTATAGCATATTTTAGTATTATAATTTTAATTAGGACATGTCATTAGAAAGTTATTAACACTTTTAGAATGAAGATAGTACTTTTAACTGAAACTGATTCAGGAATGGAGATCTATTTAGCGACTTCAAGAGTTTAACCTCGAAAAGTAGACTAACCAAAGGCATTCTGTGCCTAATGTCTTGGAAACTCAGGTGAAAATTGTATTATGAGATCATTCTCCCTAATTAATTTTTATCATGGAAGCTGATAATGTCTGAGCATGCTGCAGCACTTCTAATGATATATTAAAGCCATTTAGCATACACTTTTATCCAGAGCGACTTGCACAGCTTAGTATATATTCGTACAGCAGGATATGTACTAAAGCAATGCAGGTTCAGGACCTCGCTAAAGCTTACAACAGCTGCACTCTTCCCGGGGAAGTATTTATTTTGGTCTTTCTTGTTTATTGCTTTGAGTGGTTTTCTCATGAGGTGTGCATACAGACTAATAGCATGCATGCCGATGGTGGACAGGCAGCTGCCATGTCAAAGCTGCGCATGAAAGCGATTCCTTGAACTCCTCTCTGTGCGAGCTTAGCCGTAGTCCGAGGTGTGACAAGAAGCAGCTTGCGACACCCCACGTCTCAGAGAGCTGCAGGTGTCTACATTCTCCGGAAATGACAGTGGGGTTTGAAGCATGACCATGGCTGTATTCGCAGATGATCGCTTGCATTGGAGATGCTCAATCTTTATTAAACTTTTTGTTAAAATATTTAGAAAATACAATAATACTTATATGGGCTGGGGGCATATTTGGAGTATATATATATATAGTGTGTTTTAATGATTGTACATCTTCCGACTCTCTGGGGGCGCTAAGTCTGCTAATTTTATCATAACCATCTGTTTTTTTTTTTTTTTTTTTTTGGTCCCCGCACGTTTTTGAACTCTCTTCAGTTCACCGTTCCGAGATTCGCCTGTCGAAGTAGGAGAGAGAGGGAGAGAGAGAGAGAGAGAGAGAGAGAGAGAGAGAGAGAGAGAGAGAAGAGAGGGAGGAGAGGAGAGAGAGAGGAGAGAGAGGAGGAGAGAGAGGAGGGAGAGAGAGAGAGAGAGAGAGGGAGAGAAGAGAGAGAGAGAGAGGAGAGAGAGAGAGAGGAGAGGAGAGAGAGAGAGAGGGGAGAGAGAGAGAGAGAGAGAGAGAGAGAGCGAGAGAGAGAGAGAGAGAGGGAGGGAGAGAGAGTCTTCTCTCAGACTGCCGGAAGTTTCTGCCGAAGGCTGAAAGCCCCCACAGAAGGCCCTGTGAAATGAGTGCGAGCCGCGACGAGCTAGCGGGCTGGGATGAATAATGTAGGAGCAAACAGTTGTTGACATCCCATTAATTGATAGCACCCGCATGCCGGGCGAGCCCTGGTACTGGGGGTAAATGAGTAGATGGAGTGGGCCACGTTTTATCTCACATGATGGGATTTAGAAAAAGCGGAGCAATCATCGCCCTCGGATTGCTAACGCGACTCTCCCACGGCTGGCCTTCCGTTTCTATCTTTAGCAATCCCACCGCCTGGAATTATAAACAGACATGTCAGGAACTAATTTTCTATAGCATGTCTTGGGAAATAACTACGGGATAACCTAGAAAGTTGCTGTTGAGTTTGGATGCGTACATGATCTACCATTTCAGTCTCTCGTACCACAAAGTTTACCCCTTATATGAAGGTTCCTTGGTTCCTGAGATGACACCATACTCCCAAACCTGCAAAGTAAGCACGACCCCGTTAGATTTTTTATTTATTTATTTATTTTTTTTCAAATAAAAGAAAGTATTGTGAAATGAATTCCTTAACCAGTCATTTGTAGCACAAAAAGGCCTTGTGGAAAGGCATTTGAAGCACAAAAAGGCCTTGTGGAAGCACGTGTGGCAGATTTCAGTTCAGCAGAAGCACTGCTTTGTAGTGTGAGGTCCCAGCAGGTGGTCTTTCAGATGTAGAGCTGAGGGGGAAGCACACACTGAAATGGCATAATTTATTTCCAGACCAGAACCGGAACTAATAAACAGCTATAATTAAAGAAACAGCAGCAAATTAAAAATATGAAAGCAATCTACTGAAAACAAACAATGCACAAGGTAAACATGCAAAATTAGCATCTTGCTGTTCACTCAATTTTTTTATTTTTTATTGTGTCGATTTATGAAATGTCTTCCTCACTTTTTTTTTGCAACACTAGTATCTCTGATCTTCATAAGTTTGACTCTCTCTCTCTCCCATTACTGTAAATTTTTCTTGTTTTCCTCCGGGCAGGAGTTCAGAGAATGGGTCACTGGAGGGTTGGAGCAATCACATTTAATTATGCTGGCTTGAGGACCAGATTCACTTCTGGAAGGAGAAAAAAATAAAAATAAAATACCAGCCAAATGGCAGTTACCCTAAATGATCCACACGTGCTATGAAAATAAACAATCCCTTAAATTTTATCGGGTGAGATTTTATTGCGCGTAATGCTGTTATCACGCTCTGTGAAACACAAACCAAACAAATATGATTTTGCAGATAATTCAGGCAATAAAAACAAATACACGTGTGTGGGTGTGTGTATATTTTATAGTGCTATCATTTTTATTTATTTTTTATTATTGAAATAAATGCATAAATATTGAATATAAATGTCTGAACAACGTCTACTACACTGTCACATCATATAGTGGCTTTTCTCTCGGAAGGGATAACTTAGCCTCTCAATGTACAGTGACAACAGAGAGTTTCCAATGGTGAGTTGGAAGCTCTCTCTCTCTCCCTCTCTCCCTCCTTCTTGCTCTCTCTCCCTCTCACTCTCTCTTTCTCTCTCTCTAAGCGTTGGTTCTCTCAGCACGTTACCTGGCAGCCGTTCCTCTTCGGAGGGTGAAGCCGCGGTGGTGAGATGGGCGTCTGACGTGCCGCTGCTCTTGTTCCCAAACCCGGGTCCGGCTCAGCAGCTCAGCGTCCCGCGGTGGGCCGGGGTCCCGGCAGCAGCTGGGGGACATCGGCAGCGTGCCCAAAGACCGGTCACCCTGCCCGTGAAGGGGAGCGGGGCGGGGCAGCCAGGGCAGGACGCAGAGCACTGATACCAACGTCCCGCGTGGTGGCAGCGTTGCACAGGTAACACAGGTTACTCGTCTGTGTTTTGTGTGCCTCATGGTTAATAACATCAGCAAAGCAATCTCAACCTCCACCATTGGGTCTGTGGAGATATTTTAAAAAATATGCAGTTTTAGTGAAATTTTGCCCATCTCTGTATGTGGACACTGTCTTAATAACAGTATAAGATAAAGAAATGTATGGATTCCAATTAACATTGTGTGTGTGTGTGTGGGTGTGTGTGTTCATGTGTGTGTGTGTGTGTGTCTACTTCATGGTAATTTCGGTTTTTTTTTTGAGGGAGAACTCAGAACAGGCTCACTTCTCCACAAGGTTATGAACCTGGCTGCCCCTCGGTTGTCTCTGAAGTCCGATGCTTCGCTAACGAAGTGGCCATCAATTACTTCTCTGGACGAATCCCGATCTTGCATAATAGCAGCTTCAATTAGAGGAGGCAATTCATGCCAGCTCCACCACTGGCCTATAATAAATAATAATAATAATAATAATAATAATAATAATAATAATAATAATAATAATAATAATAATAATAATAATAATAATAATTAATAATAATAATAATGTACTCATACAGGCATTCAAAGCGCTTCCCGCAAAAGACAATATAACAGTGACTAAAGCTGGCTAGAACCAGTCAGATCATCAGCCTCTCAGGAGCTTCTGGGATGGAGATTATGAACAGCTTTCTCTGGCTGCCCCTTGGTCTCCCACCTGTACGAAACAGCTTACCTGTTGATGAAAAACACACCTGGGCGTGCGCCACGCAGACCCAGATGAATTATCCTAGCGCCGAAGCAGTCTTGCTAACATCGTCTCCCCAGCTGGTCTAACCCATCTGTAGCCTGACGCCTCTCTGTACAATGTTGTTGCGATGCTTCTGCATGTTTTCTTTATTTTTCTCCCCTGTACCGCAGCTTTTTGGACTTTGATTTTCTGGGAACCATTACAGTACACTTAGGAATTTGGCAGGCACTCCTATGCAGTGGCTTACAACAGTACAAACAAAACATTGAGGAAGAATACCCTATACAGGTTAAAATATTACATCTTGGCAAAAATGGGTGACATATATTTATATAGAGCTGCACTATATATTATGAAGAGCTGCACTTTGGCATTGTAAGAAGCAATGTTCTTTTGGAAGGATGCAAACCTTTCTCTGCATGCCACTGTGCAATTTGGAAATGGTTTAATAACATTTGCATTTCAGCTAGAGAAAAATCTTGGAAAATATGTGGGTCATCAAACGCAACTCTGAAGAAGAACGGAATCACATTTCACAGCATACATTTCAGCTCGGAAATTGCATTTTTATATTTGCGATCAGACATCATTTACGTTTATTTAAATTTATTTTACTTGTGTTCAGCATAACACGTCCTGGGCAGGATATTTTTGATGTCAAGGTTTTTTTATTAAAATCGCAGGCATGAGGACATGGACAAAAGTCTTCACATAAGCAATAGTGTTAAGTGTTTTTTTTTTCTTTGATTGAGTTATCTTGCTTTTAAAGTGGAAGCGCATATTTCAGTGCGATAACTCCCAGGATATGCTACAAGTCAGCCATTTGAAAATGTCTGCCTCGATAAGATTTTTATTATTCCCAAGTATATTTCCATTGCCTTGAGTGTATTCAAGATTAAATGCAATCTGTCACCAAGGAACGGAGACACAGGAGCCTGGAGCCATGGAGGGAAAAAAAAATAGATAAAGTACTATAGAAGACTGCAGGAAAGAAAAATTAGAGGAAATTTTCCTCTAATTCAAAGTCAAAAGGCGCTCGCGAGGACTCCCTCTGGTCAGACAGAACAAGCTAATCAAGGGCATGCTGGGAAGACTAAATGGCAGTAAAAAAAATATATATATATATTTTCAGTTTTTTTTTTCTCCCCCATGTTTGACGAGTGGGGATTTGGAAGAGGGATGAAAGGTGGAGAGGAATATTCCATTGCCTCTGACCTGGGGGGGCTGGAAATAGGGGGGAGTTAGGAGAGGAATCTTCCAAAGGTAGCAGATAGGAGAGGAATCCAAAGAGGAATGAATGGAGGAATCTTCCAATGCCTTAGATAGGGGGGGGTTGGAAAGAGGGATGAAAGGTGGAGAGGAATAATCCATTGCCACAGACTTGGGGGGGGGCTGGAAAGAGGGGGAAAGGGAAAGGGAGGAGAGGAATCTTCCATCAACACAGACTGGGGGGTGTGTGTTTGGAAAGATGGAGGAAGGGTGGAGGTGGGGGGGGTGGTGGCTAGGTTGAAGAGGAGGGTGGAGATGTCCATCATCTGAGACTGAGGTGAGTGGGCGGGGTCAGAGACCCTGTCCTGGGGGCAGAGGGACGCGGTGCCGTGCCAAACCACCAGCTGACCCCCTCTGCAGAGGACAGGACGCTGAGGAGCTCGACGGGACGCGGGTCAGCGGCGTGAGAAACACCCGGATGGTCCCGCCCCCACACACCCGCGCGTCCTTAAAAACCCGCCCTTCGCTGACTCTTTGACCAATCTCGGATTTAAAAGAGCCGGTTTCTCTCCTCTGACTGGCTGCTCACGCTGGTGAGGGCATAGAGCCGCTCCGGATGATTTGTGTGGCTAATAACTCCGGAACTGCGCTGTGCGCTGCTGGCACAGAGAGCACGCGGTGACTGGAGAGAGAGAGAGTGAGAGAGAGAGAGAGAGAGAGAGGAGAGGGGCGAGAGAGGGAGGGAGATAGGGGGAGAGAGAGAGAGAGAGAGAGAGAGAGAGAGAGAGAGAGAGAGAGAGAGAGAGAGAGAGAGAGAGGGGTTCTCAGATTCAGACAGGCTGGACTCAGTCCCGTCGACAGCAGTACGGACGACTGATGTGCAAAACGAACAGGATGTTCACTGGAGCCACTCCATGAAACTTGCGCCAAAAAGAGATTTGAGAATTGTGATCACACAGTGATATTTACCACACAAGGGGAAAAAAAGACACACATATATGCACACAAACACACACACACACACACACACACATTCACACACACACCCACACACATACACACACGCACACACAGATAATTCAATGTTAAATTAACCTGTAATAGGCTTTATATGCACAATGGTGACCGCCAGTCTGTATGTAATGGTAACATATAAAGAGTTAAATACTTTTTCAAGGTTGATTTTGCACTGACTTCAGAATCCTCATGCACCATTATATTAAGCATTAATTCACAGAACACCTATCCCCTATCCCTAGCAACTATGGCATAGAGGTCTACTGCATTAAATTTAAAAAATACTGTACTGGTTCAACGTCATTTTTACATCAATTTTCATATAGTGGCCAAGTACTGGTACTAAATGGTAAAGTGTTGACAGACAGGTCGCTGGTTTGTCTAGAGAGGAAGGCTAAGCTTTTTCTCCATCCTCCTCTCACCTCTCCCCAAGGAAGGTCAGGCTAATCCACAAGCAAACTCTATACAACAGGGCTATCAACAGTGCTGGCCACTGCGCATTCAGGCTCCTCAGCTGAACTATGGGAGCATCATACCATGAGAGAGAGAGAGGGGAGGGTGAAAATCACATTCGGATCGTTTTTATTGCGTTAGCGGAAAAGAGGAGTCCTCCATTTTAATTATCACCTTTCCATTAAAACAAAAGCTCAGCCATAATTCAGTATATCTGACATAGACACATTTTACATTTAATGTAACATTTGGCAAGCTTCACAGAGAGTGAGCGAGAGAGATTGGGGGAGGGGGGGGGATGGATAGAGAGAGCAAGGGGGAGTGATGCCCAAAAAGTCTGCGTACCTCTTTTTTTTTTTTTATTACACTGAAAGGAAGGAGTGGAAGTGATATTCAAGCTAAATTTTGAGATAATTTCTGCTAACACGGTCATTCTAATCTATTGGTAGTAACTGTATGCATATTTTCAATTTTATTTTTTTGGGAGGGGGGTCAGTTAACCAGTTTAAAGGAGCCACCTCTCTTTCGAGGGAATGCAAAGTGAAGAGGTCGACATTATCAAATCAAGTCAAATTTTATTTGTATAGCGCATTTTACAACAGTTGTCACAATACGCTTTACAGACAGCCCTAGCCTAAACCCCCACAGGAGCAAGCCTAAGGCAACAGTGGCAAGGAAAAACTCCCTGTGGCAGATGGGGAGAAACCTTGGAAGGAACCAGGCTCAAGGGGGAAACCCATCCTCCTCTGGTCGGCTCAGGGTGCCGACTGGTGACCAGCATGTCAGCCAACATTATCTACGAGATGTGAGCAGCAGCAAAAAGTTAGCAATACCCCACAGCTGCTATCAGCCGATAAGCCGGGAAATCGTAATCTTCCAGCATGACCACCGTAATTAAAAGAGTGTACCAGGTCTAAAGGGGGGGAAAAAAACCATTAGATTTTTATTTTATTTTATTTATTTATCTTCTTTATCTTTTTTTTTTCATTGGGAACCACAGTTCCCATTGGCTCCCATTGGGTCTCTGTGTTTTAAACAAGGTGGGGGGTGCAGCCAATCGCCCGCTGCTCCAGCTCTTCAAACGAAACCTGCATGGAAAGCTCTGGCCTGCTGCTGCAGCCAGCGTGGACCCTTTCACCCTCTGCCTCCTTCCTGCACACCCGGGGGGGGGGGAGGGGGGAGGTGATTTATTTGATTACAAATGCCGTGGCATCTATACAACAATATATATATATATATATTTATTTTGGTATTATTTTCAGTACATTCCATTTCTGGAATAGTTTTTTTTTTTTTTTCATTTTAACGGTCCCTATTTCCATCCATCCTTCTAATGGGGCAGGGTTCCTAGCAGGACAGTCTCTGTGCTCTGATGCTAGGCTTTCTGCCCCCCAGTCTAAAACCTGTCCCAAAATGACCCACAGGCCAGACCTGCCGGGGGCGGGGATCATCCAGAATACTGTACGAGTGCCAGTGGCAGCCACTACCCCTGTGGGGCACATAATTTCAATGGCCCGGTGGAGGGAGTGTTTGTCCTTCATTGTAAGGGCACTTTTTTTATTTCTTCACAAGCACACTTTTGCCTGTTCATGTGGAGGATCACTGAACTCACAATTCTTCTTCTTCTTCTTCTTCTTCTTCTTCTTCTTATTATTATTATTATTATTATTATTATTATTATTATTACTATTATTTGTTGGTGACATCATTCAAGACAGTGTGCACAACAGTCTTGTGAGGCTTCTCGAGTGAGAGCTCAACTATAGCCCTAACACAGCTGCCAATCAAAAGTATGCAGAAATATTGTGGTTTATTGCATATTAAAAGTGCAGTATTTTTCTCGTCTGATTCCAATGGAAACTGCCAGATTTGAGCAAGCTTTAATTCTGAACATTTCAGATGTGGCCTTGCCACTCACACACATACCGAATCCACTACCCGAACCAGTGTTTTTTGTCTCTCAGAATGGATGAAAGAGATTGGATACAGGGGCATGGCAAGCTGAAATGGGGAATTCATCCAAAAATGGCATGTTCAAAAATAACGGAGCACAGACCACTGAAGAGAGAAGATCAATAGCTATTATCAACTAAAAGGATACAAAAAAAAAAAAAAACAATATATTTAGCTCAGGTACCAATGTTATTTTTCGGGTTTTTTATTGCTATTTTTTTTCTCCAGTCTCAAATGGCTGACCACATTGAACCCTGTTATCTATTCACTCAGTAGTGCTATAATAGGAATGGGAGCAGCATTTAACTAATGTGTCAACAGCAATATAAAACACACATTACCTGAGTGAATTACCCTAAAGCATAGCCCATTTAGGCAGTAAGCAAACACTCTTATCCAGAGTGCTTTGCAAATGTGTATGCATATATATATTTTAAAATACTCCATAAACTGGGTCCTTCAGTATCAATCATGCTTTGTAAATTGCCGCTACAAAATTGCAAATCATTTTATGTACCAAGTCTACAATGTCAGGAATGCTTTATGACATGTTATTTAAAAATAGAAATATTCATACCTGTGTGGGCAGTATACAGAATATTAAAGTTTGCAGTTGGTAGAGGCACACAAACACTGTGTGCCCTGTTGATGGTTCTGGAGAGGGGCAATAGCAACTTTAGGAAATTTTGAGAAATTAATCTACGAAAGGTATGAGGGAACTTTAATAGGGCAGCTACCAATGTACAGATCATTCTTTTTTTTCTTCTCATGAAAGAAAGTTTTGTAATTACTTTTCTATAAGCTTGCTACGGTTGTGCTATGGGATGTGGGATGCTGCACAGAATGTCACTTGTAAAAAAATCCAATAAAAACTCATGTCCTTCTTCACATTAAATGCACTCAATACCTATTTAATTACACAGCGCCGAGAAAAGCTCTTACACATTATTACCTTGTACTTGCAACTATTTTGACATTTAACTTTGCATGAATGAAGTTATCTTGCTGATTATGGACAATAGAAGAACAAATTAACAAGCCAGATTTTTACGACTGTGGGAACTTAATGGGGTGGCTCCAGCAGAAAGCAACAGCCCGGATAGTTGCAAAGAGCTTTTGCAATGAGACAGCGCTCTTCGCCACCATCATCAAAATCACCACATGAGGGAATATCTTTTGGAAGAACGGTGTACCATCCCTCTAGTGGAGTTCCACGTATCCATGTTTCCTTTTATGCTGTGGGTCTATCTGCAGCCACATAGTCATGATGGGTGATAGAGTGTGAAAAAGGGATGAAAGCAATAGAAAAAGGGTATGTGAGTAATAGAAAGAGAAGAAGAAGAAGAAGAAGTTGAAAAGGCTGAGCAAATACACTGTTTCACTGGCACAAGCCACCCATAATATATCCATCACGCTCATGAACATCAGGTTCAGGACTTCAAGAGTCTTTGGAAAAGCAGGCTCGGGGAAAAAATAAAACACTACATCAAAGAAAGGCATTTCCATCTGATCGCAAATTAGAGAGCGGAACTGACAAGGGAGCATCACAGGCATCCATAAAAGATGAATTCCACAAATGAGTTCAATAATACAGTAGGCAGGAAAGCCGGAGTTAATTGCGTGCGCATTACCAACCTCGCATACCTTGTGATAAACACGACGGATCGCTGCAACAGAAAACACGGCAATTAGACCCACTGAATGTAAACACACTGCTGAGCGCTCGCAGTAGCGGTTTTATTTTCCACTTCAGGGATCTGTGCTGTATTCTTGTGCGAAATAATGAAGTCTCGACAATGCTGTTTTTTTAATGCCAACTGCATCACAGCCAATTAATGAGTGAGATAGACTGAAATAAGGAAAATACCACTTCTTAAAAAAAGGGGAGTCACATGAGGTGGGGGGCGTGGCGGGGGGTGAGTTTGGTTAGGATTATTCCAAGGACCCTGACTGGCAGGGGCCCACAAAAAATTGAAATGGGGTGGGCCGAGGTGGTAGGGCCAAACGTGAGATCTTTTAATGGGGTCGAAAATCCCTGGCGGATCCTCTGAGGAGATTCAGTTCAGTGTGAAAGTATCACTTTTACCAGCTCGTGTGTTTACTCCTGTCTTAAGGAGTCAAGCAAATGGGCGGGTGAAATCTGTCTGAACCACTGCCAGAGAGAGCAGGCAGCGGGGGGGCGTCAGTCTGCGCAAAGCAGCCAGCTGTTCTGAGAAACCCAGCTCTGAACAGTGGGGAGTCCGTCTGAGCAGGCAGTCTGCTGTCCAGAGAACTGCAGAATTAGGCTGTGGAGAGTCCGTCTGCGCAGACAGTCTGCTGTCCAGAGAACTGCAGCATTAGGCTGTGGAGAGTCCGTCTGCGCAGACGAGCCTGAAGTCCACAGGAAGGCGGGCGCTCTTTGTCTCTGCTCTGCAGCACGGTTCGGTTTAGTCAACAGGCGAGACGACAGGCCTCCACGAGCCCGACGGTGCTCGTCACAAACCCCTCCTCTCCGTCGGCTCGTGAAAGACGTCTGCCAGTCTGACTCCTGCTTTTGAAATACACCATGGGGTGGCCCCATGCTGTCACTGCTGTAAACCTGCTTTTAGAGAGAAATGCTAACACCTGTCCGGTGTACTTAGATGATCTGATCCTGGGCTACATCTAAAGATGTGCTGTTTGACCCCCCTACCCCTGCTCCCCCTAAAAGTGACATGCCCAGTGACCCACAATGGACAGTTGTACCAAATCTTGCGCCCCGCTCCCAGGAGGACGCAGACGACCTACCGCGGCACAGACAGCGGACGTGAACCATGGCCAAACCAGCCGCGCGAGCTGAGCGGCCATCATTCCTGGACTGGCCTCATGCATTCTGACAGGACTTTGTGCCACGTCTAAACAGGGAAGGGTGTTGGATGCTTGTTTCCGCCTACGTTCCGGGGAAAAAAGGCTTGACTCTGCTCTCTCTCTCTCTCTCTCTCTCTATCTCTCTCTCTCTTTCTCTCTCTCGTTGCTTGTTGCCATGTCGCTGTTGACCAACATGAATCGCTAAAAGATTATATTATATATATATTTGGTTAAATAACTATTCATGAGAAAATTATGCATTTGAAAAGGGAGGAGGTGGGGGATGTTATTGTTATATATTTATTTGTTGTTTGTTTGTTTTGTTTTCTTGTGGTTGGGGTGGGTACTCAAACAGCCAACAGTCGAAGTTCAGAGGAAAAAGCTATGTCTCACGAGGATGTTAGAGAATAGGGAAAATGGAGAGAGAGAGAGAGAGAGAGAGAGAGAGGGTGGAACAAGAAAAAATGAGTGTATGTTGGAGAAAGAAATAGAGAGGATGTAAAGACAGAGAAAAATAAAGACAGGGTAGAGAGAGAGAGAGTGGGAGAGAGAGAGAGAGCGGGAGTACGAGAGAGAGTAAGTAGATCTGAGGGTGCGAAGGACAGAGACAGAGAAATAGAGAAAAGAAAAATACGTCATGGAAACTTCACGCAGCGCAGAAATCCCACAGCTGAAGACGTAATGAAATTTGGAACACGCAGCCATTTGCGGAGTCAAAAATAGCCGCCATCTAGTGGGCATCTAACTAAATAAATAAATAAATAAACACATTAGCCAACGGTGCTTCTGCACCAAAGCAAAAGTAATGGATGAGAGGGTCAGAGCCTAAAATGGCCAGCAGACAGCACCATCGGGGGAAGAAAGCAGGGCAGCGCACTGCGTCTCAAAGGCCTGGTAATAATGAGGACCAAGAAGCAGAGATGAAACAGCGCAGAGAATGGCCACAAGGTAGAGCGCACAGCAAATGACTTCTTAGAGGAACCAAAGATGCACCAGAGAGAGACTGAGAGAGAGAGAGAGAGAGAGAGAGGGGGGAGAGCAAGAGATACATTTTATTATTGTGGTGGAAATATCAAAAAGGATGGAGTTTCTCTTTAAAAATAAGAATAAAATTTGAGAGGAAAATAAAAGATTTTTGCTTGCATGCTGAAGGTGGTGTTTTTTAAAAAAACTAGAATACTAGAGGATAAAGGGAAGATTAAGAAGAAGCATTTTAAAAAGACAAAAACATTTAAAAGTGTTAAAAAATTGTTTATTATTGTATTGTACTGCCAAGGGAAGTCACAGTGGCTGATATCAGTGAACAGGGAAAGTTGACAGGTGAAAAACAGTCCAAGAACACAGAATCAACTCACTGCTAATTCCAAGGGATTTGCCATATGTACACGGCATACACTGTTAATGATTTGAGCATATTTGAGCAGATTAACCATAAGAAACAAAGTAATACCAATGCTTACGATCAACTGAAGAACGGTAATTGTCTGACCATGTCAGTATGACATTTCCTGTAGACATTTCTTCTTTTTTCTTTTTTTGTAATGTGTGCCCTGACCAATAGGAGAACCTAACTTTGGGGTCACTTCCTGTTTTACAAAGTGCATTAAAAAGAGGAGAAAAAAAGATACTTTTGCACACAAACAGCCATGACCTTTCACTCTCAATCCAGAAAAGAAAAATTCCACCCCCTATAATCGCTATGAGCACACGGATATGACCTGGCATAAAGAAACCAACCACAGAAAAGATTAAAAGATCCAGCTTGAACACTTTCATTCTGTTAGCTGCCATTTCCCCCCTCACTTTCAGTGAGTCACTTGTGTAAAGCAGGCATTCAGCAGGGTATAGGAGTCCTGAAAGAAGATCATTCAGGACTTATTACGTAAGAAACGGTCCCAACATTGTATTCCTTCCGGAATCCCAAGGGCATTGTGAAAATATTTCTGCATATTTTGAATAGAGGTTTGCCGATTTGTGCGGAACAGACACACACACACACACACACACACAGACACACACACACGCACACATGACGGGCAGCGATATACAGTGTCCTTTCCTTGATCACTCTCCGTATTACACACACAGATTCATGAGTCACCTCACCGAGTGCACAGATATTCACTCACTGAACTTAAAGACAGAGGACTGTAGAAAAGGCAACCGACTGCATGCTTTTCAAGCTCTGGGGGGTGGCATCCTGCAGCAGATACTCACCTGAACACCAACATCACTTATTTTCCCTACGTGCATCTCTTTTTTTTGTTGTTGTTTGTTTGTTTAGGTCTATTTAAGCTTTTACGTAAGCCAAACACATTAATTCCACAAAGGTGAAAGGGCTTTGGGCTGAAGTGAGCTGTTAAGAGAAGCCGATGGCACAGGAAGGATTGCCTTTTCTCAATTATAATCGTCTTTTAATTTCAAGAACATGACTTGATGATGATTAGCACTTCCTCAGTTAATAATTATTACATTCAGGACCACTGAGCCATTAACTGGAGGGGGAAAAAAAATAATAATAAAGAAAAATAAATAATGAAGCAACAAGCTAAATTTGAAGCAACAAGCTTAGATGCCTACCTGCCAAATACAATTCACAACTGCAGGGAAAGCTGTACAAATCCCCTGGTGGAAAGAACAGGTTAGGTCTTAACAAGCTTCCCATTACCTGTGTTTGTTTGGCTGCTATATGTGTGTAATAGCTCCTGGTGCGTTGTGGGAGAATCCCCACAAAGTACCAGCAAAGGAAGAATTGAATTGGCAATGCATAAAAGTGACATGCAGATCTGCGCAGAACTCTCTGCAACAGCTTTAGTCTAATACCACTAGTAATCTACAAGCAAAGCCAAGAACACCTGACCAGGAGAGACTGATACTCTTTCAAGCATATTCAGCATTTTCAGGTGTTTTCATGGGTAAATAAATTGATTTTTGAGCTAGCCTTTTGCTAGCAGAGGCATAAGTTGACTCATGAGTGGGAACAAAAAAAAAAAAAAAAAACCACTATTTTCATATTTGCAAATAAACCATCTTTTAACACGTTTAAACAAAGCAAAATTAGTTTGGACATGTGGCTACAGCATGCAAGAATGAGAGGTTATAAAAACAAAAACC
Organism: Anguilla rostrata; assembly: GCF_018555375.3. Lineage (NCBI taxonomy): Eukaryota > Metazoa > Chordata > Actinopteri > Anguilliformes > Anguillidae > Anguilla > Anguilla rostrata. The sequence continues at coordinate 62,418,018 of NC_057936.1, forward strand.
ATCGACTGAAGACATTACCTATGGGTCTGTCTGCAATACAGACAGGCGTCTGCATATGCAAATGCTTTCAAATGCAATGGTAGAGGCAGTGCATTTTCAAACCATTTTCATCTCTTGGCATCACGACAATTACGCATCGATCCATCAAGGCAAAAAAATTTTTTTTCCTTTTCTTTTGGTACACTATTTCAGAAAATGTATTGATAAGTTTAACTGCTTCTAATTGCAGCAATTCTCAAAAAGAATTTTTCATTATTGCCTCAATCATTTTTAACAAAGTAATTATACTGTTTCTTCAGCAATTGTTGCTCTCGGACAACTTGTACAATAAACAGCTGTGCAGTAATCCTCTGCGCGATTGACCCAGATGCACTCTGTATCTCCCAATGCTCTACACTTACATAGATTTTTTATTATTAATATTTAATTGCAGTTTGTGATGGATACCGTCAGATGGCACATATGCTATTAAGAAGATGAGGACTAATCGATTTTAATAATATTTCGGCAAAAGGGTTGTCGTATTCTAAACGACCATTCCGGATCATTCCTCCGAAAAGTCACACCGCATTTGGAAAGACATTTAGCATAGCGTATTTTGTTTTTCATACTTTTCCTCGCAGATCGAGGCGATGCGGGCCTTTCAATTAAAGTTTCGGGAGGGTCGTGGAGATGTGGGTCCGGTGCATTTTGGGTTCATCGCGGGCCCCCGCATTTCGACCGCCGGAATGTTCTTTGGCGCCTCTTCCCATTATTCACTCAGGAAGCCGGGCTAATTTGGCGGGGAGACGCTATCGAGCTCTGCATGATGAATGGCCGCTTTGGAGAGGGACCCAGATGCGGTTAATGGCGGTAAGGCTGTGTCACCTGACCGCGTCGTCGCGGAGCGGCCAGGATGAGAATGCGTCTGCACATTCACCAGCCCACAATGATACTCTACATTCCACAAGCAAAACAATGAAATGCTTCTCACTTCAGATTCTCTTCTGGGTTTCATATCTTCAGTTCATTAATGCACCTGTGCATTCAAGATCTGACTCAAGATATTAAAATCTGTAAACCCCATATGTTTTTTCTTTTTCTTTTTTTACCTGCCTCTTTTTAAAATACAATTGATTCATATTTATATGCAGTTATTTCCCGTATATTTCTCAGTTGGCATTTTTTAAAATTCCTTTTGCACTTATTTTATGCACAATCATATCCCAAAGTATTTTCATAAGAACCAATGTGACTGTTAAATTATGGCAAAAACCCAGCTGAATAAAAGTGTTATTTTTTTGCCTGCTGAAGTTTATAATTTTGTAATGTAACTGTATTAATGCAAGCAGCAATTTGGCATTCAGTTAGCAATCTGTGGGAATACAGTAAATATGCAGTTAAGAAATGTATTCGACAGTATTATGATTTCTTTGCATTTCTTTGCCTATAGAGAAACATGTCTGCATTTGACAATACGGACATCATCAAGGTCATTCTACCTCTTAAAGCAGGACTTTTTAACCCTTATAACACATTGATGCAGCTGAATATTTTCACTGAGGCAGTAGAGGTAAAGTTCCTTGCACAGGGGTACGATGGCAGCGTCCTAACCCAGAACTGAACCCGCAGCCTTTTCGAGGCCCCCCACCCCCCCCCCACTAGGGATGTATGCAGAGGGAACCCTGTTTATCCACCCCCCCCCCCCCCGGCAGCCATGTTTAATGTTCCCGGTGAGAAGTGCATAATGGAATGTTCCGGAAAGAGGTCAGCGGCGGCGGCGGCGGCGGCAGACTCCGGAGGCCAGCGGGAGCGCCGCTGGAGTGGGTAGCGATTACACGTGCGGACGGAAAGGAGTGGGCGTGCAACAAAAGCTCCACTCCGCGGACTCAACTGCCGACATCGATTGGCCGATGAGTGCTTCATCGATGGCATTCAATACTGAAATGGACCCGAACGCCACTTTCTGACCGCGAGTACAGAACCGTGCCCTCTCGTAGTGTCCGTTTCTGGCTCTCCCCTTCTTTACCCTCCCCTCCGTAAAACCCTCCCTTCCCCATAATCCTTCTCTTTCCCCCAGATCCACCGCAGGAGGTCGGCTTGTTACTGTGAGGGGTTATTAGGATGTGGTTTGGTTTCTTCACCTTGCATGGTGATCCCTACAAGCACAAACTGTCCGCTGTGATTAGGATTTGCTTTGATTTTCTTTGCAGAGTCTAAATTTAGCATTCGCTTCAGACATACTAATTGCAATTCTGCCAGGTTATAAACTGAAAAGGTTTCACCTTCTGTTGAATGCTTCATGTTCTCTTATGTTCCCCCAAAAAAGGTGTAATTAAGCCCTGTCAACTGAACCTCCTTTTTTTCCCCTCTGCAGTCCTGTGTAAACCCAATCCAGGTCCTTTTTTATTTATTTAATTATTTATTTAATTTTTTTTTTGGGGGGGGGGGTACGACACAGACACCGCCTGTACCGAGAGGAGATGATCAGCCATACTTTTGCCCTTTTGATGGTCTGGTCTGACTTTTCCAAAAGTCATTAGCAAGAAAGCAAAACTCTGAGTCACCCACATTTTTAGGCCTGCCCCAGATTTTGAATGCCAGATTATTTGACCCCTGGAAAGGACACGCACATCAGCGGCTGTCTAGGCCTGTGACAGATATTCAGCAGAATATATGCAGCGAGCCCCTTTTGGGACTGGTCCCTTTTCCGCCACAGAGTTTACAGGATTTATATGGTAGACAGCCATTCTGGACGATAATTGACCCGCAAAAAAATGGGGGATAATTTATGTGCTGTAACCTCATGTCAAAAAATATCACAGTTATACTATGGGGTGGGATGCTTATGTCTATAATTATCAAGGTGAGTCAAGTGAAAAATGCCGGAGCAAATCCATCTTATTTGGAACTGGAAGGTTGAGTTGAAGAGTTGATTTCTAATTTGTTAACATTTTTCACAACGCTGCGACAACTGACAGAAAAATTGTCAAAGAGTAGGGTTATAGGCTCCTGTTTCTATTTCGGGGGGAACAACAAGGTTGCATCATAAGCCGGCATTTGTATGAATATTTATAAAGAGTGGTCGGGGGTGGGGGGGTGGGGGGGAGCGTGAGGGTTGAGCCACTGATGGAGTTTGTTGCCTATGTTAGCCTCATGTAGCGCATCATAAAATAAAATGTTGTTAATCTACTGAGCCTGGCCCATCTGCATGCAATAAAATGGGTTACAGGCACCGGGAGCCTTGTACAAGTCCCACAGTCGGCAGGTGTCTCTCTCAAAGTCGGCACCCCCTCGGACTACGGAACGGAATAAAGTTCCCTCTGTTCCTCTCAACCGTACGTCTCCTCCAGTGACCTCCAGACTCGTAAAAAAATAATAACAGTAAAAAAATAAAAATAAAAAAACACATTTTAGACCATACTGAGTTCAAGCGACTGTGTGTCAACCGCTCTTCTCTGGGACCGGGAATTGCCCAATCGCTGCTATAACTCGCCCATGATATTTCAGCCTGCGCGAATCAAAGTAAGATCGAACTGAGGCACATAAAAGGTTATTTTTGGGATTTATTTTTTTCTTTTTTGTTTCAAATGAAGCCGAAGCTTCAAACTGCTACAGATAAAACTATATCAGAACATTCCTTTTCGGGAGTATTCCATTTTCAGATGTTCCAGCTAATATTCAAGGTGATATTCAAGGTAAATAAGCTTTGTTTTTGGTAGACCCACATCAGACACCTAACCCCCAGGTGTCATGTGCGCCGCACCTAATAAAATGAAATTGCCCTAATGGAAGAATTTAATATTTTTCATTTTATTAAAACCAGGTGCTATCCCTTGATCTGTTGTCATAACTCCTGGCATCAAACGTTAATTCTCCTACGGATTGGTTTCATTCAGTAGAACATTCTCAAACGTATTATCTCTCTCTCTCTCTCTCTCTCTCTTCTCTCCCTCTCACACACACACACACACACACTCTCTCTCCCTCTCTCTCGCAGATAACAAACTACATGTAAAAGTTAGAGTCTGATGTTCAGAGGCACAAAAATTTGCAAACACTCTGTTGATAAACGTAGCCCCGGGAAACAGACAGACAGTGACGATCAGCCCCCCCCCCCCTCCATTAAACATAAATGATTTTAGCTTTTTCACTTCTGTTGCATCACATTCACATCATATCCACAGTCGAGCACCAACTTTATTCTCTTTGCTTTAAGACAAAACTTGCCTTTCAGCGGGCCTGCGCTGTGTTGTTACGAGCCCACTAATTGCCACAGTGTGCTAATTTAAACGATCGTTTGTTCTCAGGTTCTCTCCGCATTTCTTTGTCCAATAATTATTTTTTCCTCCATTTTGTAAAGGTCATTTTCATATTTTTTATGGATGGTTTCATGTACAGTATACCAGACACTATTAAAAATGTTTAAATACCATTTCTGTGACCTAGAAAGTCTCCAAACTCAAGAAATGTAGGACTAAGAAAGTGATTAATTGTGTCTACGAATGTTTTGGACAAACAATGAAATTAACTCCCATTTATTTTACTGTGTTTTGGTTATTAAATTCAGATAAAGAAATAAAAACATGTCCCAGTTCACATTACTGTGAAATAACTGTCCTGTTGTTAAAGAAAGCTGGTTCATGGTCTTGCACTTTTTTGGTTGTAAATTGTTTTCAAATTAATGGGGAATTTAACTTAACCTGCACAGTCCTCACTATTAGTCAATAAAACATATTATACAGTGTGTATGTGTGAAAAGCAATGTAAGTCCATTCTAAAGCTGTCTTCACACTTCTTTTAATGAAACCTCATCTCTATTGTTTCAGTCTTTCAATATGTACTTTCTGATCGAACTGCAACAGAGTTTAACATTTCTAGCTCAGAGATATCGTGATGCCTTATTTCAGAGTGCGTTTCCCAGGATTGCACCAAGATTGCTTTTTTCAATGCATCCATAGTTGCACTTGAATAGTGCATTCCATATGTGTCTTGAATGTGCAGAATGTGATTTTTTTTTTTTTTACTGCATTATGCATGTATGGTTTTACTTGGCAATACTTGGCAAAGTGCGTCTTTCAAAATCTAAATTAGTTTTTGTTCAATATACTTGTAAATGTACATCAAGGCACACAGTTAGCACCAGTGTCCTTTCAATACATTTTTGTGCCGCAGTGAAACTGAAGCATGCTATATTGGCCTTGGACACGGTTGTTGTTTGTTATACATTCCAAGGTTCACAGACATGCTAATTTGCTGCTTAAGGTATTAGGATATGTGTGAACAGAAACTTAACCAAGATGACACTTCGTAATAACTCTGGTTACATCATAAGTCAGCTTAGGCTTTTTCTCGAGACAAAGCAGGAGCATCACTGAGGCTAAGGGGGAAGTCTTGTAAGGAAGGGATTAATATTCTGTCTGAGTGTTAGTGCTCGCTGATAAAGTCCAACGTCTATTCGCATGGTAAGATATGATAGCTGACAGCGCTAAGCCTGCTTTATCCAACAAGTCTGACACAGGCTTTCTCAAAGAGCAGTTTGTCTTGATTAAAAGTCGACGGCCATATGTATTCCAGACCGGGCGCCACATTTTAATGGTGCTATTACTGGGATTTGAACTTCTTCTGGTTGTTTTACTTTAAGTCACCGGATGTGCCTATTGAGTCAGCGATATGACACCTCCATCCATGCACAGTATCGGGAGTACTGAATCCCATACAGTCCCTGCCAGCCAGTTTTTACTGTTTTAAATTATGTTAGGCTTCATGGTTCTAAAGAGAGCTAACATAGGCCAAACAGTCGTATCCCACACTGACAATGACAAACTGGTACTGCGAGAGGAACCAATGTGCAGGTAACCTTAGCAACCTTGGCTGACCCAGCCCACAAGTGTGAGGCCAATTGTGTTCTGCTATGGCAGAGGTAAAGTCATAGTCAACTAATCTCATAACTGAGATGCAAACGTGTGAATGTTGTGCCCAATCTGGATTTATAGAAATACAACTATACTCGACTATATTTTATACAAAAACAGAGATGTTCTAATTTCGTGTTGTTTTAATTGTGTTTTCAGAAAGGTGCGTTCTCCACAGTATCTGTGCATGAGGGTCCAGGAGCCTGTTCATACTGTACACATCATTTCAGGGATGTACTCAACCTGCGCATCATATACAGGAAAGGAAGAAAATTGGCTTTTTCTGTTGAAATCTGAAACTGCAATAAACAGACAAAAAAAGGATAATACAAAAAAAAAACCTTCTGGAACAAGTTAGAGCACTCACAGATCCAGACGGTACCAAATGATGTGAAATTATAAGATTTTCTCTCAGCAGGAAGTGCAGTTTTGAGATTTCCAAAGTCTCAAATCACAGTTCTGACTTGATACTGTTTCAAATGAGTCTGAATGATTTTACACCAAAAGCACATTACAAAGAATAGAATAGATTCACGAAAATGAGAGAATGCTTATGATCTAAAATTATTTATTTTAAACGTGAGATAGAACTGTACTGGATCAACTGTAACCCCTTGGTCTTGGTAAACAAAAAGCAATAACACTAATACATTAGGTAAAGCAATAAAGCAATAACTCAGGACATTGTCTCTTATGTTTGCAGTGCTGAAATAAAACAACAGCAATATCGGTGATGGAGAAATGGGCTTCCCAGAAATGGGCAGGGCATCAACGCAGGTTGGTGAGCAGATATATTAATTTGAGGGATTAAAGAGTTAATCCACTCCCTCGTGTTCGATGCCATTTTCTGGCACGGAACTGGGCTAAGTCTAACTTAAATAGGGGCCATATATGGTGGCTTGTTCAGACAGGGCAGGGGAGCGAGCAGCTGTTGGCTGCGGTGGGATTACCGGTTCATGACAAGGTGCGATGTAATTACGGTGTGGATATTAGGTGATTATTTACCGCAGTTACTGCCAGGAAGTCGGCAGCAATCCCCAAAGCCCAAACCGAAAATAAATACGGGGAGAATGAGCTTTTTCCCCTGGCCTGCAGTCACTGTTCTAACCCCCTAGCTGTGTGTGTGTGTGTGTGTGTGTGTGTTTGTGTAGGTGTTTGTGTGTGTGCGTGTGTGTGCGTGAGTGCGTGTGTGTATGTGCTTGTGTGTAAATGCGTGTGTGTGCGTGCTATCAGTTTGATTTAAAAATATGTATATATTTATTTAGATACCTATTTATTTATTTATTTATATGTCTATTTAGTTTAGGGGGAAGGCTTATTGAAATGCTTATGGACGGGGACACACACTAAAATTTTAAACGAAAAATATTACAAACATTAAAACACATACTGTACATCAGCCTACTGAAAAACAGATATTTTGTGTCAGAATACTCTTTCAGGAGTGATGGAAGTTAATGATAGAAAATATGGGATGCTTCATAATTAACAAAAGCCTGCTTTTCAAAATAGGCCTTTTTTTGTTGCAAATGTGTATACCAGCTGGAATATTAATAAAGCCAAATTGCCCCCTCATTAAGCCATTTCCACAAACCTGACAAGAAACACAAATAAAGAATGCAGCTTATTTCCAACAAAATGAGCAAATAACAAAACAGCCTTGATGAATCAATTAAATCCCTTCATTCTGGAAAAAAAAAAAAGATTGCGCTTGAATTGAATTTTAAAATAAAACCAATTAGATTAACATATTTAATATAGAGCAGAATAGTGTGGCATGCCAAAGCTAAAGTCCCATCAGAGTTTAACTGGATTTTAGTGAAGAGATTATGTACTGCTCATCACAGAAAAAAAGAAAAAAAAACACAATACAATACAAAGCATGGCTAAGGCACATAGGATTTGACATGAAACCAATGTAGATAGTTCTTTTTATAAATCGTTGCCCCATTTTAGGGAACCAAATGCAATTGGACAATTGGCTGCTCAGTTGTTTCTTGGTCAGCTGTGTGTGTCACTGCATCATTAGTGCATACACAAGAAAACCAACAAAAGGGCCAGTGTTGATTCCAGGTTGCGGCATTTGAATTAGGAGTCTGTTGCTGTCGTCTTCCAAGATGTGGATGAAAGAAGTTCCAAAGCCAGTAATCCAGGCCAGATGAGACGAGTATTAACCAGTACCAAAGTGATGGAAAGAGGGAAGTGGGGAAAGAAAGGAGCTGTGATCCAAAGCAGCCACCCTCATCTGTGAGACAGGGTGGAGGTAGTGTTAGGCCTGGGGCATGTATGGCTGCCACTGGACCTGGCTCACTGGTCTTTATAGATGATGTGACTGCTGACAGCAGCAGCAGGATGAATTCTGAAGTGTGTAGATCAAACAGAATGACTCAGAGCTCATTGGAATGGCACCTCACCTCGCAGCCAGACGAGTTGAACTGGTGGACTACACAGAGTGGAAACAGGTAAGGACTTGAAGAATGTGTTTCTAGTTGCTGGATGGCGCCTTTGGTTAAAACTGTGCTGTGGTGCATGGATGAGCTCCATGGTCTCAGATCGATTCAGGATCGCGCCAGTGCTGACCTCGTCCAGTAGCTCCATAGTGCAATGCAAAATTGCTAAGTGCGTAGCACAGGCTATACGATGGTTCAGTCAGTTTATGTTTTTTTGACTCCTGAACTGCATGAGAGAGAGAGTGGATGATAATAATCAGGTATAAAAAGTAACATAAACTTTAACAGAAATTATACAGTTAACAGTCATCCGATGAAAAATCTTACGTAAGTACGTATATAACATTGGATACCATTGCTAGTTGAAACAGTTCTTTCAAGCTGTTATAACTGCAAAGAAGGAAACTACGAACTGAAATACTCATTAGATATCAAAGCCATTACATAATCCTGTAGAAATGAAGGAATATTTGATTGAAGGGAGCCACATCATCTAGCGAATGTCTTTATTATTTAATTTAATAATATTATTTGTATATATGTGTACCTTGCCATATTATATCTTGCAATTTATATAAAAAATCAAATGCCCAGAAGCAGTATCTTCAATACAAATTGTGGGTTAGTTTTTGGCTTTTGATTGGTTGCTGATTCAATATTTAATCATAAATAATAATAAAATTTAAAACAATTAAAAAGGAAAATAGTTTTAAACTCAGTATGTGTTCTTCTTCTGATGCATGCTGAGACTTTCTCCTTAATTAATACAAACTTTCACCACCCTATTACCACCCCCCCAACACATACACACACACACACACAGTCTCAGCCAGTATACCCAAACCAGATTGTATGCCTGTACTTTGAGTAAAATCCAAATTCTTCATGTCTCTGTATTCTATAGGGTTAGACCCCTTTGCCATTTAAACTGAGGTGGGGCATAACTTCAGTTCTCTCCCGCTGACAAAGAGCCAGATGAATGTTTACCTTTGAACCCTTAGAACACTGTTTCCGCTTCAGAGAGGCTCTTGGGCACTTCATCGCAGCTCTCAACCTTGACCCAGGCCCCTCAAGAGCCAATAGCAGGCTTAGCTCGGTCAGAGACGCACTGCCTGCCACGCCCCATAGTCAGAACAGCAGTCACGGGAGTCGGGCCAAGGGCCAAGAATTTCAATTCAAGCTGGCTTTGAACAATTTTGTAAAAAAATGTGTTCACTGCAAAATGACATGAAAGAATAATCTTTTTATCAAGAGCGTTGCTTTAACAAAAGACAAGGAGATTCCAAATCAAAGCACACACAAAAGGATGTTCTCCTAAGCACTCACTAATCTTTCCGCCTGCGACAATGAATGTGATTATGGAGATGTTTGTATTTTCTAACCAAACATTTTGTCATATGTAGATATCAGTTTGCACGATAGTATAAGCATTAAATTATGCAGCAGATTCATTCATTTCCCATATTTCATCCACACACAATATCTCGGTGCTAAGATATTCCAAAAGACACTGGCTAAATGCAAATGGACATTGTGCAGTGCAATACACTTTCATCTTCTGTTGAAATTATTGAGCATCCTGATAATAATGTGCTGTCCAAAATGCAGAGTCCCTGTATCCAATTTGCCTAGAAAATGCAATCTGGGGCCAGCATTAAAGTGAATGGGAGAAGATCTAGCCAAGGCAATGTCTAGTCTTTTTAAAACGGCCAATCTCCATTTTATGTATTGCCCAGTTTGGAATACCAATTGCAGCTGTAACCTCACACCCACATGATGTTATGAACAAAGCATACATTACATCACACTATAGCAAAGTGTCTGATTGGTGCTGTATTAGAGCAGAGAGTCTGATTGGTGCAGCAGTACAACAGGGCACCTGACTGATGTTGTATTACAGCAGAGCATCTGATTGGTGGCGTATTACGGAAGAGCATCTGATTGGTGGTGCAGTATTACAGCAGAGTGTCTGATTGGTGCAGTAATACAGGAGAGCGTCTGATTGGTGCAGTATTACAGCAGAGTGTCTGATTGGTGCAGTATTACAGAAGGCCATCTGATTGGTGCAATATTACAGCAGAGCATCTGATTGGTGTTGTAGTAGTTGCGGCTGTACGCCTCTGACATGGCTGCCATGTTGTCCATCAGGCAGATGCAGACTGGCACAGGTCTCCCCTGAACACACGCAGCCAACCAGCACTTCTATTTGCTCTGTGGCCCAGCTGAGCCGCACAGGTGTTGCATCCACTGATGTAGCTAAGTGGGGGTTTGAACCCCTCCCTCACTGCACACACACACACACACACACACACACAAAAACCAAAAAGAAAACATTACATTCATGCAATGAAGAATTTCTTCTAAGCATTCTAAAGCTTCTTGTTTCTTCATTTTGCATGGCAACAGACCAGCCCGCATAGCGAATGTATATACTCTTATTACTAACATTATCTTACATTCTGCCTTTCTTTAAACCGTGATCAGTGCATGTGATCTCTCCTGCACTAATACCTAGTCGTTTTATATATGGTCTCATATATTTAGAATGCCAAGATGCACTGAGGTTAGCTAGACACAGCTAACTTCAGGAGCACACCGTTCCGCTGGTTACCTGGTCAAATTTAGCACCACATGCTAAAATCTGATTCATAATTTTTCGCTCCACTGGAGGAGCCTTTGTTCTCTCCTGCACCACGTGTGCTGGGGAAACATACACATGACTGTACACACACGCAATACTCTAGTCCCCCTCCCCACACATATATTACAATATATATATATATATATGCAAATACAGAGAGTGTGCGTGTGTGTGAGAGAGAGAGGGGCAGAGATATTTTGAACCTAGCTGGGAAAAGTGTGCTTTCGGCAGTGAGCGGTTCGTGTCAGTCATTCAGAGCCTCCTGCATTAATTTACATCACATCGGCGTTCATTTGGCACGAGGCATGCAAATAAATCTGTTTTGGATTCTAATTCCACATACTTTGAAAAGGAGAATGGCAGAGGGTGCATTAATTTGATTGAAAACGAACCCTCCTGTAGAAGGTCAAAAACAGGAGCAAGATTGTTAATTCAGAGAATTAACTACCCGGCAACTGACCTCTCTGCTTTCATTGGGGATTTCTCAATCATACAAAATGCATGATTAATGTTTCATTGTACGTACAGCCAGGGCCTTTTCACCAAGGACCCGCTTTGATCCGGAGGTATCTGTGTTTAATCTCCATGTTATCTAATCAAGCAATGTAAAAAACCCACTGTTTTCAACCACAGATATGAATCAAAGATATTTGTTTCAAAATTGATATGAGTTTGATTAATATGTATTTTCCACCATAATTCCAAAAGCTTATTTGCGGAACAAAGCCGGATTAGTTGTGCGCAACTTCTGAAACTATGGCTGTGGTTATGGTTTATCCTCATTTTTGACTGCGTTCACATACATACATTTTAATGAATTATGTATTGCCATTAAAATATGAAACAATTGAATTTTCTATCCGTCATACATTTAGGTTATCAAATCTGTCAGTTTAACACAGACACTGGTTTCTAAGCTTTTGTTAAATGTATTATATCTGACAGATTTTTGGAGGTAATACTTATCTCCATCCTGTCAAAGCAATTGCTCTGTAAGCTGTTCAGTCAGGGTCAAAAAGAGCATAAATTCCCTCGCAAATACAGATATGACTTATGACCTTCTCCTCTACTTACATGTGTGTCAAAGTTCCAGGTCATGGGTCACATCAAATAGCCCAATGTTCAAAATAAATTTTCTAAAAACCTGTTCTCCATTTTTTTCAAACATGTGTTTTAAACACAGATAAATTGTATCAGTCTTGGTTGTGTTAAAAAAAAAATTAAAAAAAACACTCACATTCCAATACCACACACAGATTTAGGTTTGCAATTGTTAGCTAGCAGTTGAAAGATACATTGCTCGCATCTCTGAGACTAATTGTGTTGATAGGGCATAACTTAAGATTCAACGGAATATAAAATTTTACATAGTCTGTTATTTTTGGGAATATGACATAATTATGTGAATATTACGGTTATAAGATGTGTTGTTGCTAGAAAGTTTTCCAGTCGACTAGGATGCAGCCAGGCAAAACCTGAGTCACATCAGGGTTAACCATGTCTGGTTATGTCAAAACATCTCTCAACTTAGTTGTCCACTCCACTAGACATCTACTGTAGATTCTGGCTTTTGCTCACTGGGATGGCTCAATGTCACCAAACACACGGTCGGCTCGTGTGCTGAACAAACAACGTCAGTCAACGTGCGACTTCCGCATCTGCCACAGTGAGTTTAAACTTTTTTTTTTTTTTTTTTCAAAGCCTGGAGGCAGCTGACTTCAGAGCTTTGGCTCCGAACTGTCCTGGTTGCCATCCTGGATTCTCGCGCGAGACACTGAACTTCCCCCCTTCAGCCATCTTTGGAGGTTATGTCCCAGAATGCACCAGTCACTTTATTTTCATCCCCATCACTAATCATTAGTTTAGAAGAGGAGTATTAGTGAGTGCTTTTTAAATTAAAGTAATGGCAGTTTTTTTTTTTTTTTAAGGATATGGCAATTTGCGAGGATCAAAGAGGAATGCTGTGAGACTTATTTTCACGAAACTTGCATTTGATATAGCCTGGAATGTACATACAACAGTAACGTGCTGGCGTCCTTTGAACTGCTAATGAGAGGGATGAAACATTACCTACGAGTAGCACAACAAAGTTCCTCCGCAGCAAAAGTGCCTTTGATTTAATATTTAGAAAATGGGGCCTTTTTTGAAGTCTGCGCCTCGTTGGGTCTGATTAAGCTCCAACGCAGCCCTGCGTGACCCTTCAACACCAAAGTGAGAAGTTTGAGGGTCCGGCTGCGGTCTCTCGCTGCTCCACACGAGACGTTCCTGAGCTCGGGTCCTGTACATGGGAGGTGGAGCTAGGAGGAAATGGAGAACGATGGAGAACGCTGGAGTCCGTGCTCTACCGCTCACTGTAGCATGCAGAGCCCCAGCTCCCTCAGGTAATACTGTTTGTGCGTTTTCTGTGTGTGTGCGTTTCTGTGTGCGTGTGTGCTTGTGTGTGTATGTATGTGTGTGTGTGTGTGTGTGGGGGGTGGAGGGGGTTCCAGGGAGTTTTATGTTAAATATAAACACAGTTAAACATAGTTATAGATTATTATTTATAATGTGATAACTGTCATGTGAGGAAAAAAAAAAAAACACATTGTCCAAAAACACTTTTGTTTAGAGTTCATAGCTGAATTCAGTTTAACCGTGAACAAAAATGTCACTCGTTAATAGTTATGTCTTGTGCTGTTCTGAGGCATTGTTTTTTGCTCATGCAATTGAATAGTTCACTGCATCAAAATATGGTAGGCTACAATAAGGCACAAAGTACATTTTTCTCAAATATGCTGCCCTTTTTTACTTTTCTCCTTTTAATAAGAAATGTATCTGTGATACCTATTCAAGTATGCAATTAAAGGTTTAAAAATATACCAGATTAATGAAGTGTGTTGAGTTCCGAGCTGCTGTCTGGTTGGCATGGTCTCCAGGAAGCTGCTTTTTTAAAAAACGTCAAGGACAAAGGAAGCTATCTTAAATAGTGGATTACACAGAAAACCATGACTAAGTAGCTATTTATGAGATCCCATTGTGATGTGGATATGATCATATATCTAAGTAAAGTTACAGTAGAAGCGTAGGTTATTACCTGCTGGGCACCGTAGTGCAAGAACCGTGATGAGTACCAGCTGTGTTTCAAATTAGATATAATAAATATTGTATAAAAATATACATTAGAAAGAATCGTGATGAACAGTGCAAGAGAATTGTGATGAATACCAGCTGTGTTTTATTTAAGACTTGATATAACAGATAACGTGCTACATGAGAAACTACTATTCAATCATAGCTGCACTCACATCATTAAGGTTATAGTTTAAGATCATTTGGGATTTAGGTGCGGTGTGCAATGTGCAGATATGCCACTTCAAGCCAATGCAAGAACTTTTTGGTATTTCCTATTTTGGAATGCACAATCATACATGTACATCAGCGCTCACTGCTGCAACCTCCACTGTGAAACTGGGAGAGTGCAAACAAGCGCACGCTCTCCCGCCAAGCATCATGTGCTTACACACCACTTCCTGTCACACGTAGTTGGGCTCGCATAGATGTTCGTCAGAGGAGGATACTTCATACGCAGCTTGACAGATGGGCTTGCAAGCACTTAATTCACCAGCAGGGGTTGGTAATGAGCAATGAGACACCATCGTCCTGGCCAAATGAACCCCATCCGTGGCCTAGCGTGACCATTTTTTGAGCAGAGAGATCTTAGCCTCCCTCTTTGGCTTAGTGCATTGCCCTAATATGAACGTGGGAAAGGAGCATTTTCCTTGTGCGTGTATCTCGGTTTTGCAGACACCTTGTTAATCCTGGACGGACTGCGAAGCGTGATAGGTTCGCAGCGTGTTCAGACAGCCAATGAAAAGAGGCACCGTGGGGTGTGACAAAGAGGTGAAAAAGAGCTCTCCTTTCTCTGTGAAAGGGATCTTCGGTGAAAAGGCTTGAATAGCATTATTTGAATAGCACTACCATGCCCATGTTCTGGGCTGAGAGGCTTCGGGGCTGGAGTGGGGAGAGCCACACGTGAAGCTCCAAGCCCCAAAAGAGGAGCAGTCAGGTGTCACCTGTGTGATTCTCAATCTGGAGGTTCTACCCTGAACGGCAGCTAACGGGTGATTCCACTGCAAGTACGACTGAGGCTGAAAGTGATTAAAGACTGACAAAGACCTAGAAAACAATTCTCCTAACCTGATCCAGGTCTAGCTAATGTAGACTGGCTGGGATGTTTTGCTAGAACTATGACAGGGACCAAGAACAGGACTTTGATCTGATCTAGACCTAGCTAGTAATTCTAACCTGACTCAGACCTTGGCAGTAACTCTAACTCTGACTGAAACTAATCTCGTAAGGCTTCCCTTGACTGGAATCTACACTGCTTGGGAGCATGTCAGTAATTCTGGCCTAGTGATTATAATCCCGGTTGGGGCCAAGCTAGTGGTTCTATCCCTGACAGAGAAGAATACGATTACAATACTAACTGGGACCCAGAGGGCAATTTCATCACCCTTTTTTTAATTATAAGCAATTTGCACTGGGGGAAAAAAAAAAAAAAAATAGACCGATGATGAGACTGCAGAGGTCCTCCGCATGCCGCAGTCGAACCGGGGACCCCGCGAGTCTGCAGTGCCCGCCTCACACTAACCCGCCATTAAGCCCAACGCAATTAGCGCACCGAGGATGATAAGCTGACTCACCCGTGGCATCGACACACTGAAAACTCCGAGAGCGTCCGTTTAATACACCAAAGGAGTAACACGATTCTCGCCTGTTGATAGTAATTACCACTGCCCGGGTTAACTGGCACCATTCCAGAATTTTAAGAATAATGCTTGTAATAAATGGGGACACACACCAGGGAAGGAGGGTCCTTTCCGTAAGGTCAAAGGATTCCTGCAGCTGGTGAATCACAACCTTTTTAGAGGGATAATCAGATTAATTAGAAATAAAAACAGAGGGTGAGAGAAAGGGAAGTTAACGCTGTTTGTTTTGTCTGGGCAAAAAAACAACTGCTGCGGAAACAGTGATGTCTTTTAAAAGTCCAGACACACACACACGCGCACGCACGCACACACACACACACACACACACATACACACACACACAGCTCCTCCCCGCAGGCCAATCCGCAGTTGTTGGCCGTCCTGTCATGTCGTGTCCAAATAAATACATAAAGACAATATGCAATGCATTCTAAACAGCAAGGCAACCTGCATTTTTAGAGTGACCTAGTCAGGTTGAAGTAAACTTCTGCCTCGTCACCAGTGGGTGCTCTACACTGCATTACAGGAATTTAGCAGACACTCTAATCCAGAGTGACTTACACAACTTTTTTTACATACCATTTACATTGCCTCCATTTTATACATCTGGATATATACTTAAACAATGGAAGTTAAGTACCTTGCTCAAGAATACAACGGCAGTGTCCTAACCCGGAATCGGACCTATGACCTTTCGGTTACAAGCACAGTTCCTGACCCACTATGTTGCACTGCCGCCCGGGTTATTAAAATACAAATTAGAATTTTAATAACTATTAAGATTACTATTGAAATTACTGTGGGTTTCATTGCAGAGGACAATTTTACTGTACCAGGATATATTAATATAGAAGAATCAATCTTTTTCAGTGTAATCCATCACCCGCTTTAATGATTTATCACACAGATAACATAAAACTCCTTACATTATTAAACTGCGAAGTAGAGATTTCTTAAATGTTGCATGCATCTTTAACTTGATTTTATTTATTTTTTGTTTTAAATGTGATCCAGTGTATGGCTGGAGAAATCCAGTATATGACTAGTACAATAAAAATATGCAAGGGACTACATGGAGCAAAATGTTGTTGTTTTTTTTATTTTTTTATGAGAAAGTTTGCTTTACTGTGGAAATGTCAAATGTATTTGTGTTCGTAAATGTATAATAAATCACCCCTCCCCCCAAAAAATAAAATAAAATAAATAAATACATAAAGAAGTAACAGCACGCTAGCAGAAATATCCGCTGGGGAGGACACTAAAGCTTTTAAAAGGTGCACTTTAATTACACGAAACAAGGATACTATGCAGCCTGCTGTAAACCTACCCTAATAATTGAATAAACAGGTTGCGCCAGACTGCTATGTGTACATCCGAAATCGCTAAAGTGCCATTTGCCTTTTCCCTCCAGATTTAGCAAATGGTTAATCTCCCGGGGGGGTCTTAAAGGTACAGTGAACCATTTCGCTGATTGGTTCTATAAAGCCACAGTGGGACAGATTCCCTCCCTGGCTCTGCACAGATTTGCCATCAACCACTTAAAAAGTCACCAGCTGTGCACTCGTGATAAATTACACACACTCCTCCTAATATTCAAACCATAACATAAACCAACATGTTTTGAAACTTCATACTTTTAAAATGTATTTGTCTGGTTTTACATGTGAACGTACATTTTTTTCAACAGTATTTAGCTGAGTTTAAAAGAAAAATAAGGTCTGATCTCATGATTATAAACTACAATTGTATATTTTACACAATATACTTTTAGACAATCTCATATGAACTGTGCCAGCGTTGAGTTTAGAGAGAATGTTTAAGTTTTTTTTAATTATTTTTTTTTATGACTTTCAGAGGTTGTGAAGTCTAGGGCCCGTGTTCTACAACTATATTATAAAAAAAATACCAGTTATGCAGTGAGCGTATACTGCAATTTTAGTACAATCAACAGTGAACAGATGAGCAACGTGTCCACCCCCCTCCTCCCCATCAACAGAGTAGAGCAAATGTCATGTTTTATTAAATGGGGGGGGAACCACGAGGGGACGGAAAACTCAGAAACTGCGCAGAGGCCAAGGTGACATTACCGAAGAAAATTCAGATATAATGCCTGTCTGCCTTTACGGCGCTGCTGAATCCGTCGGCCCGGAAATTTAATAGGATTGGGGATGCGCGGTAAATCCTGACAGAGACACAAAGCGTCGAGGACCTTGTTTGAACAGATTCACGTTAGCTTGACTGCACAAAAAAATAATTAAAATATAATGAGCAGAGTAATCTGACGACGACACTCACTAAGTGCTACATGCTATGTCGGTGGCGAATGACAGAATCCAGCGCAACAGAAGGAGGAGGAGGTTGAAGACAATCATTGTGTTCATTTATATGAGTGTAAATGTCTGTAATCATACCAAAAGGAAACAAAAAATTCTGACATGTAATCTAACCTATTTATTTATTTATTTATTCAAATTAAAGCAATAAAAGTTGTAATAATCAGACCCCGTCTCAAGAGAAGTTAATTCGGTGGCTGTCGGGAAACATCACAGGCTTGGTTAGAGACGGTTTGATTCCCATTGTAGGTAATTGCAAATTTCAGATTGAAGGCAGCCCTGATTCTCCCTCCTCTTTTCCCCCTGAGCTTCAACAACATGGCGACAAATGAGTGATGATCATCACAGCACCAACTACCAGGAGCGTTTCCAGTGCAAAGAACAGGAAGAGGAAATAATAAAAATGGGCAGTTTTGAATAGTTTTGGCAATTACTTTGCATGTACATCCTCGTTCTGGAAAACCTGCGAGTCAGGCTGCAAACCTTCCCCAACTTCCTGCCGTAAACCTTCCCCAATGTCCTGCTGTAAGCCCTCCCCAGCTTCCTGCTGTAAACTTTACCCAGCTTCCTTCTGAAAACCTTCCCCAATTTCCTGCTGTAAACCTTACCCAACTTCCTGCTGAAAACTTTCCCCAACTTCTTGCTGTCAACCTTCCCCAACTTCCTGCTGGATACCTTCCCCAACATCCTGCTGGAAACCTTCCCCAACTTCCTGCTGAAAACCTTCCCAACTTCCTGCTGAAAACTTTCCCCAACTTCTTGCTGTCAACCTTCCCCAACTTCCTGCTGGATACCTTCCCCGACGTCCTGCTGGAAACCTTCCCAAACTTCCTGCTGAAAACCTTCCCAACTTCCTGCTGAAAACCTTCCCCAGCTTCCTGCTGTCAATCTTCCCCACTTCCTGCTGTAAACCTTCCCCAACTCCCTACTGAAAACCTTCCCCAAACTTCCTGCTGAAAACCTTCCCCAGCTTCCTGCTGTAAACCTTCCCCAAACTTCCTGCTGAAAACCTTCCCCAGCTTCCTGCTGTAAACCTTCCCCAAACGTCCTACTGTTAGCCCATCTGCAAAACTATACCTATGAAAGATTGTCAAATGGTTCCGGTTTGTGAGGTAAACTCTGGCTGCTTTACACAGATCTATCCCCACTCAAATGAGCCCAAAGACATAATGCAGATGCTCTTGTATATTCAAAAGCCAAGGGATCGTTTTGCAGTCTGATTCACTGTGCATTCTGGATTCCCACCTGATTTTGTTGAAGAGTTATGATCCCTTTTTAAAGCAGAAATCCATCCACAAATGTGGGGAAAATATATTCACTATCTGCAGGCAGTAATTCAAATTCAATGAAAATGTTTAATAGCCTTAGTGCTCCCAGGAATTTGCCAAAATACTCAAGATAATAAAAGTTAACTCCAGACCTGATTAATACAAAAAGTATATGTATATGCAACAGAATGTCTTGTTGAGTGAAACATATTTTAAAAGTATGTTTTATTACAAATCGAGTTATATTTGCAAGAATCCTACCATGATAATCGTAAGTACCAACATCCAGGTTGAACAAAATGCATTGTTTTTTGTTTGGTTTTTTTTTTATCAACAGGGGTGGGCTAACAGATTTTATATTGGTGAAAATATATTAACAAAACATCTTACCCTCCTCTCTGCGATGACTCTGGCTCACCTAGTTTATGGCATCCAGACTCACACGGACAGAGAAAAAGTATGATTGGTGGAAGAATAGTCCAGTGGTTGATGAAAGAAGGATGTGGGCTGCAGGTTCAAATCTCAGTCAAGACACAGCCACTGCACTCTTGAGTGAGATATTTGACATATATTGCTTCACAGGGCTAGATTCATAAAAAGATTATCATTCTAAAAAGAAGTTAAGCTTGTACAGTACTCAGGGTAGGAGAGTCCTCTAAGCAAATAAATAATGTAATGGAGAGTGGCGGACCACTCCGTCCGATCTGAACTCGCAGTCCCCGGTTTACTGGTGCATGAGTTTGGGGAAGGCCCAAAACCACAGCCTGAGGCCCAGACTCGTCACACTTAATGGACCGTCCGCCCCAGGGGGTTGAGGGGATCAGACCTGTTTTTTAAGATGGCTCCAGGAATATTAGCCCCTCATTGTGGTCTTTCTCTGTTAATCTGGAATTTTTTATTTATTTATTTGTTTGTTTGTTTTTTTTTTTGAAGTGCCTTTCCTGTAAAACAGTTTTCAAACATCTACAATATGTTACTTGACTGCAAGGGCTTATGAATACATTTTTGTGCAATTTTATGTTCAGAAAAGCATTATTTTGCCATATATACAGAATGTACATTTTATTTTTTATTTTATTTTTGTTTTCCTTTGGCTCGCAGCCCAGTTAGCTTGCAAGTGTAATCACTGTTGTTATAGCTACGCTAATGATTTTATTTACCATGGTATGCGGGGGTCCGTTGGGTTAATTTAGCAAGTTCTACATCACCTCCCTAAAAATATACAGTACTTTTATTTTATTTTTTTTTACTCAGCACACCTACACTGGCTGAGAGAAAGCGGGATTGAAAAACAAGGGAGGGAGACTATTGAAGCGTGTGTGTGTGTGTGTGAGACAGTGAGATGGGCACTTCAGTACTTTACTCACTTGAACAAAACATTGTCCACAGCAGGGATGGGAAACAAACTCAGACCTTGTTATTTTCAGCAAGAGATGAAGGCAAGATGCAACAATAGTGGCTGCCGTCCTACAGCACCTAACCAGCGAGAGAGTTTACCTTAAACGCCTGCAAGGCAAACTCGCACTGGCTTTACAATTTTCTCTTTTGGCATTTTATTATTGAGGGCACATATCAGTGCAAATGGAATACAGTTTCATACCATGCCAAAAAATAATGGTAGTTCTGGTTCCAGCAAACATAAAGGTGTATGAAATTTCCCCTTTTGAACTTATTGTTTTACCACACAGTGTCAATGGAGGCAGAATGCATTTGTACCTTATTGAACCTGTGTTTTGCAGTTCTCCAATGACCATGACATGCACTTCTATACGTTGCTTTGGATAAAAGCGTCTGCTAAATAAATGTAATGTAGATTCTTTGCCCATCGGAGCCAAGGCAGGGTGCAGCTACCATATCTGTGGGGTATACGCCTCAGCAAAAACTTTTAAAAATCCTTATCAGCCTATAGTGCTTTTCTCATTGGATCAGCATGATCTGTGTTATGGTGTGCTTTTAACCAAACACCATGCGCTGAGAGTGTTTTTTCCAGCGGGGGCAGTGGAGAGCAGTCCCTCATTCTGGGGCCTGAATGCAGTTTAATTGCTTTATTTTATTTTAATTTTTAATAGTTTTGCTTTCTACCACCTTTTACTGCTGCTGCTAAGCAGCTGTGGGCTTGGTTATTCCTTGAATTGGAAAAAATAAAAAAACTACTGGAAGATCCGCTGGAGGGTCAGTAGGGGGCGCTGTTTCCTCTGGCCCAAACGCAGTGATGGGACAACTGTGTCATTAAAGGTGTTGTGCCTTCTGGGCTCCCTTATGGGTGAGGTATTAAACCGAGATCCTGACTCACGGTGGTCATTAAAGTTCCTGAGACACTTTTCAGAAGAGTGAGCTTGTACCCTGGTCAAATTCGCGCAAAACTGGCTCTCTACATCCGGACAATTAATCATCCACCTGATTGGTTACACAATCCCTTGTATTCCCCACCCACTTTGCTTCCCCAGGACATCACTGAAAAAGAGAAGTGGGTCCATAGTTGATCTAGTTAAATAAAGGGCAATAGAAAAATTTAAAAAATGAAAGTAACTCAAGCAACTTTACCCATAAACTTTAATGTGAAATCAGCTAGCATGTGATATGCTATCCTCATAAATTTAAAGAAAAGAGGTAGATCGCATTCTGGCTCTGATACGATAAACACTGGACTGTACATCAGTTTGAGTGATCAATGTGAAGTCTGTAACAGCCTTGTTAGAGACACATTAACCGCCATTTTCCCTTCGGCAATCACACTGGCCTAGAAATTTTTTGTCCATTTAGATCTCAGTCCAACAGTTTAATCAATAGCAGGACAGACACACACACACACACTCATACACACAAACGCACACACGCACACACACGCACACTCACACACACACAAACACACTCACACCCACGCACACATACTCTCACACACACACACACACACACACACTCACACACTCACACACATACATAATAATCCATTTAATGGGTTTGTGGTTGGGTTGATTCGGGTCGCAGGGTTAGCTGCCACCCCTGGCAAACTGCATTATTTTACATTTTAATACAGTCACAGCCGGTCTCATTTCCACTCCTCCACCACCACCGCCTGACAGGTCAGCTCCAGGACCTGCACTGAGTGTCTATTGAAGCTTGATGGGTGATTTGTGCTATTGACACACACACACACACGCGCGCGCACGCACGCACACACACATACTCATGTCACATGTACACATGCGCACACACAGAGATTAGGTCTCTCTCTCTCTAAAACACACACGTATTCTCTCACTCTCTCTATCTCTCTCTTTCTCATTCTCTCCCTCCCTCCCTTTCTGTCTCAATTCAAGTTGCTTTATTGGCGTGAAATACAAATGCAATTATTGCCAAAGCATACATATAAATAATATGTAAAATAATAATAATAATATTCAAATAATAATGATGAATGTAATGATAGATAACAATAACAGCAAAAACAACAGAATTGTCCTCCCCTCCCTCTCTCCCTCTCCCTTCCTTCCTCCTCCCTCCTCTCCTCCCTCTCTCCCTCCCCCCCTCTCTCCCTCCCTCTCTCCCTCCCTCCCTCCCTCGTTCTGAGTGTGCCAGCGGAGTCGGCGGTGGGAGATCAGTGTCTCTCATTCTCAGTGTCTCCACAGCAGTACGCAGCCATGAATGAGAGCGGGACAAACGTGCGGACGCAGAGAGCACAACGCCAGAGCAAATACCCGGGAGAGGAACTCTGCTCCCAGCGTTCCTGGAAATAAGGAATTCATATTTGACGCATTCCCCCCCATCTCTCTGTATTCTCTTTGAAACTGTGCTATGGAGAAAAAAAAAAATTATGAATTAAGAGATAAATCATAAAAATTCATTCTGACACCTGGTAACAAGGTCAGCCTGAACTATAAGGCTTTACCTCTGGAAACAAAATGAATCGCAACTTTTATGTGCTATTATGTCTGATTTAAAAAAAAATTTAAAAATTCATAACATGCCTATTTAATATTTATTTTTATTATTTTTATGATACTGCAAATTTTTTGGGGGCTTTCCTAACCATACCCTTCTATAGTGCCTGCTCATATTTCTGTACTGGAACATACCTGCAGGAACTATATCTGATCATCTGGGTATTCAGAGAACGCAATCATACTGCCATGTACTTGCGTGCATTCGCACGTACTTTTCCTTTGCATGTGTTTTTTCTTTGACTTATCTTTTTTTTTAATTGCTTAATGTGGCAGATGAAGGCAGATGATGGTTGACAGCAGAAATCCCTCCTGACGGAAGTCGGGAACACGAATTTGTCAGGTGACCTTGCGACTCCGTCCTTGGTGACCAATGAAATCGAAGATTGGAGCTGTGCGTGCATTTACAGAGTCTGAGGCTGAAGCTGGTTACAGAATGTGTGACTGTGTTCTCATTATACCTGGACCCCTCTATTCCCCCCCCCCCCCCCCCCCCGACCACCACCACCCCAGTCTATAAGAATACAATTCACCCAAGGACCAAAAAAAAAAAAAAAAAAAAGGAAAGATAGAAAAGACAGAAAGATTGAAAACTTCATTGTGAGAATCGTCTGCTTTTTATCTGAATTAGAAAATGAAATGTCACGACACCAAGGTCATGCAACCATGTAATTCAAGCATCACGAAATACAAAAAGGAAGATAACAATGTCTCTCCACAGACGTTTAAAAAAGGGAGAAATCTGGGGATTCATAGTGCTGGCCGGGAAAAAACGAGAGATAAACTGCGCCATGCACTAATTTTATCCTTGTTTTTATCTTTTTTCTTCTTTTATTAATTTGTTGCTTCATTGACGTGTGAATACTGAGGGAATGTCGTCTGTCACCCGATGTTTCCGAGGTGAGACGCAGGAAGGTATCGTTTCGCTATCATCGCTGGTCTGGAGGGCGAGCAAGCGGTGAAGTCACATCGCCTTGCTTTTTGTAACGAATTAGAATAAATTTGGGGATGGCCCGGGTGGACCTGTATCATTTAGCGACCAAGAGCTTTTTTTTGTTTTGATGAACTTTTTTCTCTTTTTTTGTTTTCTTTTTTGAGGTGTAGTGGGTTTTGTAACAGTCCTCAGGAAGAGGGTCTGTGGGTATGTTGTGGGGGCAGGAGAATGGGGTCATTCGCTCGAGTGCAGGCCGATAACGGGCACAAACAGAGCGTAATTGCCCTCTCAGTCCCCATACCTGCGCTGTCCTGCATTTGGAAGGTCACTCCAGTCCTGCTGAGAGTGACCATAGAGTGAAGAGGGAGACTAGATGGGCATGACCATAGAGTGAAGAGGGAGACGAAGTGGGTTACACCGCAGATTGAAGAGGGAGACTAGATGGATCTGACCACAGAGTGAAGAGGGAGAGTAGGTGGGCTTATCCATTGACTAAAGAGGGAGAATAGGTGGGGGTGACCATAGAGTAAAGAGGGCGACTAGGTGCGAGTGACCATAGAGCAAACAAAGCAGCTATGACAGGTGAACTTAGCTCACAGTGGCTGGCGAGTAAGGGATAAAACAGTGAGCCTCCCCGTGCAGCCCTAACCAATAATGCTACTTAGGTGTGTGTGTGTGTGTGTGTGTGTGTGTGTGTGTGTGTGTGTGCATGTGCATGTGTGTTTTTGTGTCAGTGTGGAAATGAAGGCTGTACAAATAAATTTGTCATTGACCCTCATGTCAATCAGTATTTTCAATGTGAAATGAGTTCTGCAGCTGCATTAACGTTTAAAAAAAGAAAAACAGAAATCAGCATAGCAAAAAATAGCTTTTTCCCTGGTGTGTGTGCGCACATGCATGCTTGTGTGCGTGTATGGTGTATGTGTGCATGTGCGCACGCGTGTATGTGTGTGTGTGTGTGTGTGTGTGTGTGTGTGTGTACGTGCATCATAGCTCACATGCACGAAAGCCGTTCACTTTGAAATGACGTGTGGAAGGTGGCAGAAGCCTGCTCGAGTTCACTCCTGGAGCGCAGGCTCCTACTGAATTAGCATAATTAACGTCCTAAACTGTGTTCTCATGTCACATTTCCATAGAGTATCAAAGGAGGAGTGCGCAGTTAGAGGTGTAAAAAAAATAAACGAGCTTCCCTTTCTCAGCCGTTAGCTTGTTTTAGTTGGGAGAGTGCCAGATATCAGACGCATTAATTATTAACGTGTAATAGAATCAAACACTGATGATATTTGTCTACGTGCAGAGCGGCTGACTGAAAAAAAAAAAAAACAGAGCGTTAGTTTTGAAGCTGGCAGACCTTTAAGGTCCCTGGCATTCTCCACTGCTTCAATTCCAGTTCAGGTTCATCCAGTCAAGGTCGTGACCTCTATCATTCGGTCTGAACACAGCATTAAGGCAAAGTCACATATAACGACGAGAGAGTATGGATTTTAACTATCCTATTAGTGAGCCTCGAAAAACCCTAAAAACACCGATGAGGTAAAGTCTTAAGACTGATTTGTAACTCTGCCGCTCCACGCGTTCATTTTGTTTGTTGATTAAAGTCACTTTGATTTATGCTAAGCGACCACGCGATACAAATGCGAAACGGATTCGCTTCGACGTGAAGGGGAAGAGAAGGCACACGGGGTTTCGAGCAGGAAGCCCCCAACCCCCGACTTCCCTTGAGACGCTCGTACCCTGGTACTCAAATCACAGCGCACAGGGCCACTGCTGGTTTTCCACCCTGCTTTTACCTGGGAGTCAGGTCAGGTGCGCTGACAGTCGGGCTAACCTGTAGCACTAATCAGGGTGGCCAACCAGGTCTCGAGAGCCAGGGTCTGCTGGCTTTGTTTACTCGGCACTTAATTGATCAATTAAAGCAGTTGATTACATAGTTAACTCATCTCACCTGGTTTATTTTGTGTAAGTGGTTGTTGTATTTAAGGTCAAAACAAAAACCCGCAGACCCTGCGGCTCCCCAGGACCGGATTTGGCCACCCCTGCACTAACTGTTCAGTTAATTACCTAGGGAAAAAAGAAAACCAGGGCTGGACTTGGATTCGAGGGCCAGATTTGAGTATGCATGCTCTCAGTACAGAGGTGGGCAAAGAGGGCTGTATCTGTTTCTGATTTTCATGCCAACTTATGGCCTTAATTACTCAATTAGCCCTAACATGTATGCCATCTGACACTTTATAGGCATGTGAACGACAGCCGAAGACTGGTTCTTGTGTCCCCGATGAAACGTTTTAACTGTGATGTCATCTATGAGTGAACCAGTGTGTTGGCGCATACGACCATTTTACTCACTTAGCCGGGGTAATTGGTGGAAACGGAAACCTGCACACGCATCAGCCCTCCAGGACCGGTATGGCCCACCCCTGATCTTAGTAGATTAATAGTGTGTGTGTGTGTGTGTGTTGCGTGCTCTTGGCTCTGACACGCCCCTTTCGCCTGTGACCACGCGAGCGCGTCGTGTTGCTAACGCGCTGTGGTGAAACGCTGCAGAGCGGGGTGGTAATTAACTCTAAGGCTCCTCGTCCGATCAGAGGCAGATAATTCCAAGTGCACCGCGTGTGGAGCGGCAGGGTGCTCCCCAGCGAGCTGTTCCCTTACACTAGCCAGAGCGCAGAACCGCCGCTTGGCTCCAAATAAGCTGACAGTGGGCGGCAGTGTAGCATAATGGGTAGGGAGTTGGTCTTGTAACCTAAAGGTCACAGGTTCGATTCAGCAGTAGGACACTGCCGTTGTACCCTTGAACAAGGTACTTAACCTGCATAGCTTCAGTATATATCCAGCTGTATTAATGGATGCAATGTAAATGCTGTGTAAAATGTTGTGTAAGTCGCTCCGGATAAGAGCATCTACTAAATAATGTAACGAAAGTTACATTTCACAGTGCTCAGTGCAGGAGAGGGCGGGCGGGGGAGAGAGTCCCATCCACTGCCGAAATCATGCATACCGTTACTTACCGAGGAAATGAACCTTCTGTCTTTTCTGTAATCCCGGCAAAGCTTTTGGTAATAGCGTGGCACAGAAGCACTGCTTCCCAGAGGGCCCTATTCATCAAACTTTCTCTTTTTTTTTTTTTTTTGTGTGTGTGAAATCGGCGTCTGACAGGCTTTTTGAAATCCCGCCGCACTTTGTTATTACGACGTTTAGCCCCCGCCGACCGGCCTCTCGATCTGACGGCTCATTCGCCGACGGTGATTACTTTGATTTTAATGGGGGTGCTTTTTTTTTACGGACGCCCCCGGCTAATCCCGCCAGATCCTCTCTTGTTTGTCAGACGAGCGCGAGAGCGCCCCGCGTTCATCCGCTCTCTCTCTCTCTCTCTCTCTCTCTCTCCCTCTCTTTCTCTCTCTCTCTCTCTCTCCCTCTCCCTCTCTACAAAACGCTTCTCCGAGAGAGAGAGAGAGAGAGAGTGTGACGGGCATCCCTTCTGCCTCACAAACTTAAGAAAGTAACAAAAAAAACGTGAAGACGCTGAATATGTGTGTGTGTGTGTGTGTGTGTGTGCTTGTGTCCGTGTGTGTTCATGTGCGTGTGTGTCTGTGTACATGTGTGTGTGTGTGTGTGTGTGTGTGTGTGTTTGTCTGTGTATGCACATATGCAAGACTGGCTGACAAAGATACATTTTGACCCAAACACCCACAATCCCCACATCCCGCCCAACCATCACAAATATGTCACTGGAACCGTCATCCCCCCCACCCCCCCCGGTGACGTACCGCATGTAGAACTGGCCTTAAAACAGAATGAATCCTGTCTTGCGAGTGAAAAATGGTGCTGTACCTGATGAAGGCAGCGATGCCAAAGGCTATCAGATGAAACATCGTCGTCATTAATAAACCTGTTTGACGGCAGTTAATACAGAATACCAAGAATACCTGCTCCTCATTAGTCTAACTTCTGCCCCCTCCCACGTGTTAGTATTTTGGAGGACTTCTTCATCACACTGAGGCCCCTCCTCTTCTCCCTTACGTCTCCTGGCCCCCCTAGACAGAGAACCCCCACCCCAACCTTAAACTCCTCTGTGCACCACTGCCTTCCTCCTGCACCCTCTCCACGCCTGTCTGACCCTCTCTCTGCCCCGGATATCTGCAGCCGGGGCCAGAGAGCAGAGAGCGGCCGACAACAAGGCTATCGCCAGCAAGAACACGAATCAGTGAATTATTATTTCCTTAGACCTGTACCGGCCTGGGCGCTGTTCTGACATTCGGCCTATTACCTGTCCAACAAACCACCACCCCCCCCCCTACCCCCGACCCCCAAATTCTCACACCCACTCACACACACACACACTTCTGGTGCTCTCCTGCTGTTGGTTCACGGATGATCTGACTGATGAAGCATCAGAGGAGGAAGACTCCGGTGGAGGCAGCGGCGGCATCCCTTTGTTCACATGACCGGAGCTTCGCTTCGGTCCGGCCGGAAGTCGCCATTCCCGCCAAAACACGAGAAGAGGCGGCGCGAACAGAGCGCACCGTGTTTCGTGTTTTTCCCGATCTCCGCTCCCTCCCTCTCCCCGGCACCCCCAGGCTCACCTCCCCCCAACCCCCCCCCCGGCCAGGGAGGGAGAACTCAGCGGACCCGGCCCTGCGCCACCGTGGCTGTCCTCTGCGCCCGCGACCGTGACCGTGAAGAGCGCGGACGATTAGCACGTGTTAGCACGAGGTAGCCCTCGCTGAAAAAAAAACAAAAAAAAACCCGGGGACAATCCCTTTAAAATGCTCGCGTTCGCGTTTATGTTTTGCCCCGAGCGGCGCCCGGGGTTATGAGTCTTTTATTGGACAGGCGCAGGTTTCCTCATGAAAGATGCCATTTGATATTATATTTATGCCTCGCCTACCGCACGCGGCGCTGCTCAGCAATAGAGCTATCTGTTGCTACCTCCCAGTTCCAGGAGATTTCGGCATCAGACCCTTTTTCTATCGCTTGATGATTAAATGATAAATGGCGGCGGACGTGAGGTCTGTTATAATTCAGTGTAGCTCAGCCAGGAGAGCACAGGGACACGCGTGACTCAATAACCGCACAGCATAAAACAGCCACGTCAGAATTATCGCCTTTACGGAAATTGTATGTTGGCTGTTTGCATGTGTGTGGGGTGTGTGTGTGACTGTGTGTGTGACAGTTTATTGTTATTCCCATGAATGTTTGAGGAGCTCCTGGTGTAGAACCACCACACAGTCTTTCTTTTGTTGCAGCTTCAATATCGCTATGAGCGGAAAGGGCTGCGTTAGCAATGCTGTTATTTTGAACATTCATTTCTTGTGTGTAAGAAGATGAATTGGAAATGAATTCATTAGAGAGGCAGAGAGGGAGGGAGGGAGGGAGGGAGGGAGAGAGAGAAATAATGTTTTCAAGGTTAATAAAACGCATGCTCGATTAAGCATGAGCAAACACACAGCTGTACTTCGTGAAGCATCTTAAGCAGAAACCATATTATTTTCCACACACTGTAATCAGAGCCACTCAGACTGGCAGTTATTTATAATTAAACAGTTACTATCAGTGCTTTGGTTAAAAAGAAAGAAAGGAGAAAAAAAACAGGAAAAAAAACAAACAGGGAAAAAAAACATCGTTGTGAGACGGAGACAGAAGCTGTCTAGGTAAGCAGTACGCACACACACACACACACACATGCACAAACATACACACACGCACTCACACGAACACACACACACACACATTCACAGGCACGCCCACACACTCACAGACACACACAGACACTCACTCACACACAAACACATGCACAAGCACACACACACACACACACATTCACAGGCACACACTCAGAGACCCACACACACATGCGCAAACATACACACACACTCATGGATACACACACACACACACACAAACACATTCACAAGCACACACACACTCACAGACATACTCACACACACTCACACACGCACACACACGCACTCACAGACACACACACACTCGCAGACACACACACTCACAGACACACACACACACACACACACAGGGAGTTGACTGCAGAAGCTTTATGAATCTCAAAGTGACCCAGGCGAGCTGGATGGCTGCATAAATGAGTCAGCATATTATGTCCGGCAGCTCGGCACTCCATTACACAGAGTGTAGCCGTTTTCCCGTGTGGAAACCCCCCCCACCCCCAAATCCACCCCACACTCGCACCCCCCCCACTCCCCCCATCCCGCACACCCACCTCCCCCTTGTCCTTACAGCCGTGGCTTGGCTGCCGTTCAACGGCTCTTCTGAGCTGGAGCACTGAATTAACTGTGGACCGTAACATTGCGGTCCGCACAGCCCCTTACCGGATCCCTGAGGAGCTGTGTCAGGTACTGTGCCTCCCCTTAAACTGTGAGCCAACATGGCTGCCACTGGGGGGGGGGGGGCACTGCTGGGAGTCTCTCAAAAACGGGTGACCATGGGGGGGGTAGCACAGACAGATAGAGCAGAGGGGGAGACATAAGGAGGAGGCTGAGGAGAAGAGGGGGGGGGGAGGAGAGGGTAGAGGAACAAGATGAAAGGAGGAGAGGAGTGCAGGAGACAAGATAAAGGAGGAAGGGACTGAGGGAGAAAAGAGAGAGGGAGTGAGGAAAGGAGAAGGGCAGAAGGAACAGAGGAGAGAGAGAGAGAGTGCAGCACAAGAGAGCAGGCAGTCAGGAACTAGTGTCTTCATTTCATCCCGTGTGAAAATGTTGACTTGAACCCTCAGCCTTTTCTTTTCTGTAAGGCTCAGCACGCTCACGGCTTTCATTCCGGCTCTCATTTTTCTTCCACGACAATGGAAATGACTCCCCCTGCACCGCCTTGCACACACACGCGGCTCTCACTTCCTAAACGACCGCTACAGTCTGCAGCCACTCCTGAAGATTTAGCCCGCTGCCGCAGTACTGTGATATTGTGTGAGAGGGGACTTCGGTTTAGTGCTTGCGTCAGGAAGCTCACATCCTGTGGCTGTGGGGGATTTATATATATATATTTTTGTTTAACTTTATTTGAAATGTTATGTTGTGCCATTGTGACAATGCATGAAATCCAATGCATGATGAATTCAAAATCACGCAAATGTTCGTACCCAAAATGAAATCTCCTACTTCATCTTATTTACTTCCAGCTGTTAATTCTCAACCCAGCCCACCCCCCCCTTCACCCCACCCCCCCACCCCAACCGCAATATTATTGTGTAACAGGTTAAAATTTGGCCCCCCTCAGACCCAGATCCGGGAAAAAGTGTCCCAGTTGCTACCCCCCCACCCCCCCACCCCCGCACCTGCAGCCCTGTTTACTCGCTCTCTTTGATCCTTTTCATTTTAGAAAGACGTATGATAACTGTTATTTTTATTACTGCGTTTGCTCGTGGGAGACAGGGCAGATCTGCTGCTACAGGCGATGTTTATTACCCAGTTATTGCTGTGTAATTACACGTCTCTTCTATTACACCCCAGAGAACCCGCCCTGCGGTATGCGCTGCTTCACCCACCTGCCCCGCGCTGAGAAATGCTAAAGACGCGCTCCCCGTCGCCGCCTTTGTTATTTACCATAACGGCCCGGTCGTAATCTCTACTGTCGGATCGCCTGGTGACAAAGCGTCGTTCGTCCGCAACGGAGCCGCACGCAGGCCCGAGTGACTGCGAGAAGCAGCGTGTGTCAGCATTCCGGAATATTCCCCAGCCTGGACGGCGAGCGGCTCCGGACCGGATCCACGATTCCGACCCCGCGGTGCCGACTGACGGCGCTGAGATCCAGCCCGGAGTCGCTTGCTATCTGAAGAGGCTTCCCTCAGTCACCTGAGATACACCCTATTATGTAGCATAGCAACAAAAAAACAAAAAAAACAGTCAAACAAATTAAGCAATAATAAAAAAAACGGTCCTCACCGCGGTGAGAATGCACTCAAACCCGTCAGTAACTTTGATTCGTGATTAAATGCTAACGTTGTGTTTTGGTCTTCGTAAGAAAAAAGTTACACCGTCAACTTGCTGAAATGGGTTTGTGAAGAAAAAAGAAAGGAAAATTAAAACTTCCACTGCAAGATAAAGGGTAATTGGGAAGGGGCCGTGTCTTCTTCTGTGTTGGGCTTCTTTCCGAAACAAAAATAAAGTCCTCCTCTCCTTTTCTTCTGAGCAGCGGTGAGCTGCTTTTGTTTGTACAACAAAAATGTATTTTCAGTACATTAGCTGACAAGCTGTCAATCAAGTCTGCACTTCTAGCACCTGTCGCGTCTCTTGGGGTTGCCCCCCCCCCCCCCCCCCCCTTCGGGGAATTACTGCACTTGATGCCTGGATGTGCTTGCATTTTAAATCACTTCGAATATAAGAGCGCTTTCTAAATGTCAGTGAAGTAAGCGGTAGACACCAGTAAAAATTCTGCGGACTACCGATCATTATAAAAGAAAACTTCGTTTTCACCAATATTTCGAACGGAATTGCTATCCCATTCTAAGTGCGTTCGATGTTGAAAATCCCCCGGGATCCACAGCTGCGTTTTCAGATTTTTAACAGCATCTTAAGAGTTAAATGGTATGAGTGAGCGTTGGACCCAGGTGTGCCACGCAGGTGTGTGTAGAGAAGAGGTCAGGCACCAGGACCAAGACCAGGAGGCGCCATTGACATTTGAATTCATTTCTCACTGGGAAAAAATAAAACACCTTTCAACACAGCCGATGAAGGGTTCTTTGAACCATCAGAGCAAGGTGAAATATGCATTTATTTAATAATAACATTCTGTGAGTATATGTACTCCTGTTTGAATGTACTCCTGAAGACAATACCGAATGTTTTTCTTCTGTGTTTTTTTCCCCCCCTCATGTATACAATAGGCAGTCTTGGCATACATATAAACACACTCACTAAAATGTTAATGAAAATCCCATGACCCATGATATTTCATTCAGACATGAGAAATATTTTAGTAGCTACTTCATTTACTTCACTTTTGTGAAGACCAAAAGTGAAGGTGGATGTTTGTATTTGAATGGACTGAGTGTTCTGGATTTACTTATTTAGTTGGGTGGTGTGTGTGTGTGTGTGTGTGTCTGGTTGTTATGGACTGAAACAGGGGATAGTGTGGTACAGAGGGTACATAACATGTAAAAAATAAATACATAATAAATAAAATATAACAGCATAAATATAAATGATAGTATCAAAATAAAAAGTCAATAAGATGTTCCTGTTAGAGGGGAAGAGAGAGGGAAAGGGAGAGAGGAGAGGGGGATAAAGGGAGAGAGAGTGAGGGAGAGAGGGAGAGTGAATGAGTGAGTGAGTGAGTGAAGGAGAGAGGGAGAGAGAGTGAGTGAGAGAGAGAGAAAGGGGGTGAGTGAGGGAGAGAGAAAGGGGGAGAGTGAGTGAGGGAGGGAAAGAGAGAGATGGGGAGAGTGAGTGAGGGAGAGAGGGGGAGAGTGAGTGAGTGAGAGAGTGAGTGAATGAGTGAGAGAGAGAGAGAGAGATGGTGAGTGCGGGTCTCCGTGGCAGTACGCGCGCGCGTGTGTGTGAGCGGGTGATGGAGCGTGTGTGTGTGTGAGCGGGTGATGATGCGCGCGCGCGTGTGTGTGAGCGGGTGATGATGCGAGCGTGCGTGTGTGTGTGTGAGCGGGTGATGATGCGAGCGCGCGTGCGTGTGTGAGCGGGTGATGATGCGCACGCGCGTGTGTGTGTGTGAGTGGGTGATGATGCTCGCCGCGCTCGCCGCACGCGCAGCGATGGCCTGATAGGAGCTGGAATGGCTCATTATGGCGGTAAAGCGACGCGGCGGACGCTTCGGAGAGAGGAGGGGAAAACAATGAATGATTGATTGGGAGATACGCGCGCGGGGTTCGTTTTCAAAACCCATTAGATGTGATTTAGGGAGCCCGCGGACAACGGGCGGGAAATAAAGGCCTTTGTTTTCTTTTTTTCTCTCAGCGAAATGTATTCAGCCGCTAAGTAAGAAAGTAAGAGCAAATGAATTGCTTCTTTTTACTCCAATTGGAGATAATGTGTGGTAAACCGAGAGGAGGAATAAGAACAAGTAATGCCGAAGTGAGAATTAGTTCAAAAATACAGGAGGCGGAGAGAACAGCGCAGTTGAATTCAGTGTCTGTGCATTAAAAGAGGGAAACTTACTGGGCTGCCCTTTAAATCTCCTTTTGCTTAGATCTTGTTCACCCTCTGAGAAAAGTGACAGAATTTGCATATTATATCAAAATACCCTACCCAGAATGGATTGGATTTTAACAGCGATCACCCGTCAATACTTACGTCAATCTGAAAAAGTACAATATCTAGAAAACAAAAATGTATAATAAAAACACGTACATAAATATTCTGGAACTGATTTTTTTTTTTTTTTTTACCATATGTGTACGGGTAGGTGTGTCCATGTGCATGTGTGTGCATTCGTGTGTGACAAAGTGACAAACAGAGAGAACAGACATGTACCACTGCTGCCCCCCCCCCAAACCCCCCCACCCCCAAAAATGTCCCACCCCACACCCTCTTAACCCTGACAACATCCCTCTTCCTCAGTTAAAGGTACAGGATGTGAACCGAAAATGTTGACAAGGGTACTTTGTGTTTTTTTTTTTTTTTTTTACCAGAGCAGGAAACAGCAGAACTGCCCCCAGATCATCTCTGTGGTTCAGAGGTCTTTCGCCATGGCTTTGAGGGGTGGGGGGAGGGGTTTGATGAGTGGGGGGGGGGGTGGGGGCGGTGACAGATGTCTGTAAATGGATTGTTCTTGATGGCTTCGCGTTCTTCACCGTCGGCCGTGCTGACCAAGCACGCGTCGACCTCACTTCCTCCCAGACTTCCTGCGGAGGGCCCTCGCAGCTGCCCACCTTTACGCAGGCAGGAAGCTGACTGCACGTCTGTCTCCCCCCCCCGTCCCCCCCCCCACCATGTCCCCCTCCCCTCCATTGACTTTTGCACCCTGTCACACCATCCTGTGTGTCTGCCTCTTTTTCACTGCTGTGTCTGTGCATGTGGGTTAGCAAGCAGTGGATGTTCAGAGAGAAGAAAAATGATTGGAACACTGTTTTTTGGTGTTTTGTAAAGTAAAAAAAAAAAAAGGCTGTTGTCTGTATTTTTTTTTTTTTTTAAGCAGCCTTCAGATTACTGAAGACTGAAAAATGCCATCTTACTGTATAACGACATAGTGGGCTTTGGAGAAAAACTTGTTGAAGGATCCAAAGCACTCCTTTTTTTTGGTTTAGAAAGCTAGACATGTCTTCACATGTTGTTCTCTTTTCAGCTTTGTGAAGTTCTGAGAAGAAATTTGTTTTCTGTTGTTTTGTGAAGAAATCTTTTATGCAGTCTCTAACACTAACTTGGCCAGACTGAGTTTGCGAAGAAAAAGTGTAAAGCTTGCGTTTGCTTACTAGTGAAAGTTAAACGCGAATGTTTATTAAACACAGACCGTTAAGCCATTTTGTTTTTTTGCAAAGATGTATCAATGAAACAAAATATATATGATTCAATATATGATTATTTCTATTTTATTTCTTGCAAAAAAAATATGGCTGGGATTCAATCAAGATATGTCCTGAACTCGCAAATAGATAGAAATGTTACTTTTTATGTTTTCAACAAAAAAAAAGAAGAAAAAAAAAGCAGTTTGGCAAGTTCCTGGTCATTAAAATGCACTCGCCAAGCTGTGTTTGTCGAGGACATTTGGTTTCATTTGTTTGAATCCAGGCCTGCGAATTTGGCAGTTCTGTGCTGGTCTCAAAGCAGCACTCGCTTAAAATTTATTTTCGGTACAGACCCAAGAACAATTAGTCTAAATCTGGGCCATTGCTATTGAGCATAGGCCTCCACGGAGTATTTAAGGCAGAGCTAATGTCCCTTGTTAGATTAGGCCAAGTCAACGGTGCGGAAACTAACAAATGAATAAATGAATTCATAGCTGACACTTTTGACCTGTTTTTTTTTTTTATTTTTTATTTTTTTTGTGCCGCAGATGGATTTTTGACTAGAAACTCGCATTAATGGGTAACAGAACGCAATTAACCTGGAGGTGATCTCGGCGAGAAAGCGAGGTCACGGCATGACTGTCTCACGGGCGAGCGAGCCCCGCCTCACGAGAGTTAACCCCCGCCTGCCCGGAAGTGGCGGCCCGCCGGCCGCGTGGGCACGAGCGGGGGGGGGGGGGGGCGCCCCGCCTCCCCGAGCGTTTGACCGCCGCAGACGGGGTCGGCGGATGGGGGTTAATGGAGCCTGCGCACGGGGGGGCGCGGGGGGGGAGCAGGCAAGGCGGTCATGTGAAGCGGAGATGAGGAGGGCAGAGTCCACTAACCCCCCCATACCCCCCCTCCCCCGCCACGCCACCACCAGATCAAAGCCAGGATGAAACAGGAAGGAGAGGAATGACATGAAAAACCCCCCCACTCACCCCATCCCTCCGCTCCCACCACCCGATGACCTAAGTCAAAAATCTCAAAGCCAACCCCCACCCCCTCATTCCTCCCCTGGCGTGGGCGCCCGTGGCAACAATGGGGCCACTATGCTTCCATACGAGTCCGCTGTGAAGGATAGACTTCACTGTCATGCCAGCTCTGTTGTAATGCTAATTCGGCCTCTCCCAAAAAAGCAGGTAGACTGCGAAACGAAAAAGAATAAATAAAATCAGTCACAACTGTCAACATACAAATAAAGAAATAAATAGATACAAAAACGTTAAATGGAAAGCTTTATTGTGGTGCCGAAGCTATATTTCACGGTTGGAATATGGAGTGTTTTATTTATTTACATTTTTTTTTGTAAATGATTTGTGTGATGAATGTACAATGACTGAAGACAAATCCTCTCCAAAGCTTTCTGTTGAAACGCCTCGTTCCCAGCAGCGCACATTATCTACTCATAACCACGACTGAATGCGCTTTAAAAATAGTTTTTATTTTTTATTTATGTACAAATTCGACCGTAAAGGTGATGTTAGGCGGGAGAGATGAGGAGTCACGTGACGCTGGGCGTGGTCAGTCATCCGAGTAACGCTCGAGGCAGCCCCAGAGGCGCTATCCGTTTTAGCGAACAAATTCTCAATTAGCGCCGTAGCAGCCGATAACTGTCGCAGAACCTGTTCGTTTCCACAATCTCGTGGTGTAAAAAAAAAACAAGTGGAAAAAATGGCAGCGGTGTGCTTTTGGGAGGGACAGAGCGACGAGCAGACAGGCTAACAGCGCTGAACGGCAGCCAAGCCGAGTCACGTGACTTCCCTCCCCACTGGATCGGATGTGTGTTATAACTGTTCCACACAATTAAATATCAAATGAGATTTTTTCTTTTTTTTCTTTTTTTCAAAAGGGAAACAAATGCGCGGTAACCAATGGCAGCGAATCCAGAGAGACGCGGCCATCGCACACTGCCAATATTGCCACCGATAGGAACAAAAATGAAAGAAATTAGCAGGTGTGTGGTTTAAACAAACAGCAATTGGCAAGTTTAGCAGGAGGTGGCATGTCAGTCCACAGGCCTGTTAATGGTTTATGTGATGGCGGATGGGCGTGGCACCACAGCACTGCACAATGAATACAGAAACAGTGAATCTGTGAAGTCCCTGCTGATCTTTTGCCTCAGGAGTGGGGAAGAGAGGGATTTTTCAAAATGGTATTTTAAAAGATAAATATTTTAATTTGAAGTCGCTACCTCCCCAATGCTACCGCGGCCACCAAGAAGGGTATTGGAACTCTGTTCAATGGCTGTGACTGCTCTAAGAATGCATTTGCATTCCCCCTAGTGGTGGAATGTTGCTATTGTCATCCACTGTCAAGTAAGTGAGGGAGACAGTGAGTTAAAGGATGAGTAAGATACCAAGTGAATGAGACAGTAAGTAAATGCAACAATTAAATTATGAGTGAGTCAATGAATGAGTGAGTGAGTGAGCAAGCTGGTGGGCAAGTACGCAAGTGAGTAACTGAGGGAGTGAGTGAATTAAGGAGGGAGAGGGAAAACAAGTAAACTAGTGACTGCGAGTGAATGGATTAGTGTGAGTGACAGATTAAGTGCATTGGTGAGGCATAATTTAGTGAGCAAACGAGTGAGTGTGAGCGAGTGTGTGAGTGGGCAGGAATGGAAGTGACTGAGTGAGTGAGTGTGTGACTGAGTGACTGAGTGAGTGAGTGAGGCACCTATAAGGCCTGGGCGCCATTTTGGTTCAATGACGTAGAGGTGTTTTCCCCGTACGGAACTGTATATTAGGCAGACCGTCCCGACACAACAGCCTGGCAGGGGGGGGTCATTACAGAGCCCCCCTGTGAGATGATTCCATCGTTATTGTCTCTGCTGTTCTTCCTGTTTCCTGTCTTTCCTCTCCGATAAGAAGGAGCACATTCGCAGAGACCGCGCGCGTGACACGTGAGATATACGCGGGCCCTATCTAGGCCAGGCTCGCGCTGCGGGGTCCTCGCCATTGTGAACACCCCGCCTCCGAGGGCGGTGTGGGACGCCTGTTACTCATTAATAAAAATAAAAAAAGGGCTTTCTGTACGCGCCGAAAATCAATGATCTGCATCACGGATCAGCTCTGAAGCCCCCCCCCCTGCGCGTGGACGTGAAGCGGGGCGCTTCAGCACACGTTGTGTATAAAGGTGGGGGTGGGGCATCTGACACGGCACGGCGTCGGGCAGACATGCTTTTGTCATATAAAGAGTAAAAAAAAAAAATCCCGCGCTGGTGTCAGGCAAGCAAAGAGCGATCGGATTTTTGGACGCTGTAGATTGCCTGATAATGGCGCCGTTTGCTGATCTGTACCACTGATCTGACACGGGACTTGATTAACGCGTGGAGCGAGAGTGGCAGCTCCTGACGGAGGGATGGGGGGGGGAAGGGGGGGGGCATGGGGGATGGGGGGGGGGGGGCAGCGTGCCGTGCCAGATTTACGGCACGGATGGCTTCCCTCGCCGTTTGTAATTTCAGACGGCTCTTGAAGTGTCATTTCCTGCTCCACGGTCGACTAGAATCTAAGGAAATGCGCTCTTTGGAAAAGTGAATTATTAACGCCACGGACTTGCAGGCTAATTGGGCCTGTGATTTGGCTCCATGGACCACACAAGTCAGTGCTGCTGTTGGACATAAGCAAGCTTGACACTTTAGTAGTGTTCACAATCCACTGTTACTATCATTCAGTGTTAAACAAGAGAAAATGAATAAGTCAATATCACTACTACTACTATTGCTGCTACTACTACTACTAATGTTAATACTACTACCGTTACTGCTACAACTACTACTACTGCTTCTTTTATTACTACTACTATTAATGCTACTGCTATTACTACGTCTACTACTACTGCTGTTACTACTACTACTGCTACTACTATTACTACTTCCGTTGCTATTACTATTACTACTACTGCAGATGCTGCTGTTCGGTACAGACATTAGGAAGAATTTTTCCACGCATAGAGTAGTCAATGTGTGGAATAGCATGCCAGGTCACGTTGCAGAGGTAGAAACTCTGGGGATTATCAAGACAAGGCTTGATACGATGTTAGATACTATCTAGTCTGTATGTAATCAGAGCACTAATTTAGTCAGGAAAATGGTGAGCATTGCTGGGCTGAATGGCCTGTTCTTGTTATTATGTTATGTTATGCTGCTGTTATAACTGATCGTACTACAATTACAACTAACAATTTTTCTACTGCTAATATTGTATCTACTAACACTCCACTACTGCTACCTCTGCTACTACTGCTAATACTATTATTGCTTTTGCTACTACTAACACTGCTAAGACAAAAACTAGTTGTTCTATTACTTTAAAAAAAAAAAAACACTACTGTTGCTGCTTGTACTATGACTAATATTTATGTGATGAAGGAATTGATGATGAAGCTAGTGAGGAAGAACATCAATAAAAGAAATGGAGCAAAAATTCAGCATTCATGAAATATGAATGCTCAATTTTGTACACAGTTATTGCTATTTGCAACCTAAGTCACAGAAAATGTTTATCTCTGCGTCAATTTCAAGGTTTTCTTGAGCCGAGCAAATATAGATGTTAGGCAGTTCAAGTATCCACACAGTCATTGCAATAAAAAATGAATAAATAAATGAATATATAAAAATAACATGTTCCCCATCACAAACTGTAAGTATATGCCCTGACAGGACCCCACTTTAATGAAGCTGATCTGAAGGCCATTAATATTTATCCAACATTAATTTAAAAATATGTGTTCGATGCTATCGCTGTCCAACAACAGGGCCCCAATCTCAGAGACAGACAGAGGTGGGGGGGGGGGGAAGGGGGGGTAGGGGGGGAGGGAGGCAGCACATTTTAAAGGAGTCAGAGCCGCTTTCCACATTAAATAGCGGATGCCTCCTTGGGACTCACAGAAAGGAGCACAGGCCTGCAGGCTGTTCTGATCAGGAACTTCCAGAGGCCAGTTCCACAGACACCTGACAGGCGGGCATCGCTCCCCAAACTTTCGGACTTAGCATTCACACCCCTCAGTCTGCTGAACCTTTCTCACGCATGATGCTAACTGGATCACATTTCCAGTGTGCATGTCACTTCCTGATGATGCAAGTCTTCCCCATGTGCAGTGTCCTCGTATTCAAGCTTTGGCTATTTCGTGTAAGAAATGTTTCCATTGAAGGTAATGGATATACAGTAGCGTTGCAATGCGCTATTTTGATATAAATGATCTCCATAAACTTTTATATTGAAGTATTTATTTCAGTTAAGGCTATCAATCGTCAAAATTCCATTGTCCTACCGAACTTATGTGATGTATTTCAAAAGTATTTGTGGGCTTATGTATGTATGTATGTCTATTAGTATTCATTTATGTATTCTTAATATAATATGATATTTATTTACACGCAAAACATTTTTAGAGAAAAAAAGTAAAGTCCTGAACACAAATCACAAATAGATTGCTCTTGGCATCGACAGCTGTGCCATAAGGAGCTGTGTGTTCTGTGAGAGTTGGGTTGGGTTGGGTTGGGTGGGGGACGAAATGGAACACAAATCCCCAGAGCATCTTATGAGGAACTGCCTAACATAAGACCCTTGGGGTAATGCAATTTAAGTCTGATCCCATTCGTCTCAGCAGTGAGGGATGTCAGACATGGCCTGGGGCTAGCCTGCAGCTGGGTCCAGCTTGCCTCCCCCCCCCCCCCTCCCCACACCCCACTCCCCCCCGTCCTGGTCCAGCGGTGACATCACACCGGCCCATTCCATCAGTCTGTGTCTGTGTGACAGTTCCCCAAACTACAAACATCCAAAACAAAAGTTATAAAAATGTTCTCTCACACAAAGCAAAGAACAATTAAAGAGGTGAATATACATAGGATTAGTTTGAGAGAGTAGTTGAGTAAATAAATGGAGAAGAGGAGAGAAAGTGTGTTTGTGTGAGAGAGAAAGTGAGAGAGAGAGGGAGAATGAGAGATAGAGACTACTTAGTCACAATTTAGATACTTTTAACAAAATACACTTACAGAAGTTTATCGTAAGAAACTTAAGATAGTTAGAAAACCTGCACCAGAGCTAGATGTTAGTAAAGTTACATAGAATAAACGGTAAAGGGTATCAGGGTAAAGGGTTGAGGAAACAGTCGACTAGACAGAGAGTAAACGTAAAAGAGATTAACAGGAGAGGCAGTAAAAGTTTGTAGTATTCCGGTATTGTGGCTCTTCAGATGTCTGTGTGTGTGTGTGTGTGTGTGTGCATGTTTGGTTGTGCGTGTGCGTGTGAGTGTGTGTGTGTGTGTGTGTGTGCGTGCATGTTGTGGGGGGAGGGGGTCCATATGGAGGTTGTCTCTCTCTCTTCTGCAGGTCCTAGGGGCTTGAAGACTTGGCCTGAAATTGGGGTCCCAGAGGGGACGAGCCAGCAGGACCCACAGATGGGGGGGGGGGGGCGGGTGGAGGTGCAGGGAATGCAGAGGACATGAGGAGCCCCAGGGCATCGCCCATCCCGTCCCTACTGGGTCAACCCCCCCCCCCTCTGTTAAAGAGAGTCTGTCAGCTGTGACAAACTCACCCCGCCACTTCTCTGAGAAAGAAATATCTTCTTACACCCACGAGATGATGTCATCAATAATTCTCAAGTCTCCGATATAAGAACAGATGCCCTGCTAATTGTGATAAATTGAGACATTAGAAACATTTATTTTCTGGGGTTTCAGATTGTGCCCTCCATGTATTTAATGAGAGCACTCATATCGGTGAAATTAAACCACGCGCACATCTGATTTTTCATTAAATCATTCAATTAGACAGATATAGTGAAAGAGCCTCAGAAATTGGAAACGTGAAGTTTGGGAAAATTGCATAATGTGATTTAATAACAGTTAATTACCGAAAGAAATGGACTTATAAGTGTCTTTAAATTTGTTCTTTTTTTTGGGGGTGGGGGGGCGGAGAAAAATTGGTAGATGATCTCTGCTGATCTGTGATTTACGAATTTTTTTCAGTCCTGATTCTCTCTCTTACGGTGTTCAGCCACCAGAAAGAAATGTATCTACCATCTGATTGGAGGAGTGTGGTTCCATGTGACCAAACAGAGAAGTGCCTTTGCATGGTCTGGGCCAAATCTAGGGTCATGCGTCATGCCTTACTTTGTGAGTCGATTGTTCCACTCATTCTACTCAAGATTTTACGCTAACATATCAGCCGTCCAGCAGACGGTCTCATCCAGAGCGCACATTTATACTACGGGATATGTCACTGAAGCACCTTGCTCAAAGGTACAATGACAGCACCAGACCGAGGCACTGAACCTACAACCTTGTAATTGCAAGTCCAGTTCCCTAAAGTAAATACTATACCGCTGCCCCATGTGCTTGCTTGAAACCTATGACCCCTAACTTCCCACATAGTGTATTCAGCAAAATCCTGGTCACATGGTCATTTTTGTTGTTGTTGTTTTCACATGCGAACCAGCATTGTAGATAACCTGAGGTTCTGCATGTTAGTTACAAGCATGGAGTGGACATGACGTCACCAGGACACAAGAGATTGACTAGCAGCTGCATGAAGGTCTCATGTGCGTCTCTGACCTAAACTGCTAGAGTTATTTGCATTTCTTCTACCTCCGTTTCTTGACCCTTTACACGCATGATGCTGTTGGTCACATCACAGTCTCTACACACACCAATGCTGAATTCTGAGAACGGTATATTTGTTCATTAAAATATGTCATCGATTGGCACAAGGAATTATGCAATTATTAAAGGTGCACCTGTTGACTCACACAGTGATGGATTTGCTCTCCATTAGCTGGTACTCTGGGAATCTTATGGGCTGATGGTCTGTTCTGCTCTTTGCATTTTTTTCATTTTCTTAATATCCACGGTCATGGTTTTTCGGTTCCCCATTCAATTCCACCATCTTTGATCGCGAGCGCTCATGTAAGAATGAGAGAAAGAATGTGAAATATTTCAATTACAATGGCTTTGAGTGGGGGGGGGGTGCATTCTGACCACACACAGGGTAAGTGGGGGAGATTCTGTCCCTCTGTTAAAGACAAAAATAACCTGATGCATTCACTGTGTTCAACAGACCAGCCTTTACACGCCCATAAGTCTGGAGTCTGTGTGATGACACAGTTTCATGTGTCACCAGGATGACTCTTGGTTTCCACCAGGAGGGATCTAACCTCCCTCCCACAGAATCTGATTTAATCTAG
This sequence comes from Anguilla rostrata, assembly GCF_018555375.3. NCBI lineage: Eukaryota > Metazoa > Chordata > Actinopteri > Anguilliformes > Anguillidae > Anguilla > Anguilla rostrata. Next base: position 62,461,874 of record NC_057936.1, read on the forward strand.
GAAATCCGAATGGCTTTGCTGTAAAAAAAAAAAAAAAAAAAACAACTTCAAGATAAGGAACAAAGAAAAACAGAACAAAAAACAGCCCTCCACCACGAAAAAAAAAAAACAACAACTGCACATTATTTTTTTTTCCTTGTTTCCAGGCATACATTTCAAATCAAACTGTATTAGCATCACAATTAGACTCCTCTCGACTACCCCCACATTGACCTTGTTCTCCTTCCATATAAAAACGCTTTGCTTCCGCGAGCTGAAACGATAGCCTCATTCGGGGCTTCCAAACTCGGGGGGGGGAGAGTTCCTCAACTCGAAGCCTGATCCTCCGGGATGCCGAGCGCCCAGGTTATTGGTGGAAACGGTGCGGATCCATAATGGCCGCCGCTGCCCGGCCCCCCTGGTTCTGACGGCTGCCGGCGGGGAAAATAAAAAGCCGCGCCGCGCGGCGCATTAGGGGCCAGAGATAAGGCCCGGATTGTAATGTATCGATTATAGATGGCTATCTCCCCCCACAGCGGCACTGACGGGCGCCATCTCCAGCCAGGTGTGATTTATGTGCGGCCTAATCTCTCTCTGGTTGTCTGCGGTTCCCAGCAGCAGCGAGCACATCCCGACACATCCCTGGCCCGGTGTTTACTCCAGCCGCCGAAAAAACAGGAGAGCGCT